>NC_053391.1:444882719-445196219 GCF_905171765.1 Bufo bufo
GCAGTGATCTTGGACGCGACAGCTCTTCCGATGTGTTAATTGTGTATGAGCTAACTCCGACAGCAGAGCAGAGGGCTCTAGCAGACCAGCTGCTCCTCCCTCCTACTTTCTTCTGCTACAAGAATAAGCCTGGATACATCAGTGACAATGATGTAGACGGTAAGTTCCTTGGCGTTTTTTTTATCAAGTTTTTTTATTATTTTTTTTTAAATATATTATAAGGTTATATTTCATATGTTTGTATAACATTTGATAAACAGAACATTTATATCAGTTTCTTCGTATTTTCATTTTAAATAGAGAGATTGAATTATACAATGTTATATTTTGATGGGAAAAACTAGTGTCTGTAAATGTGGGGGTTCCCAGCAGTTGGATCAATCTGACATCACCTATTTACGTTTTCCCCCAAAGCTCCTCATATGACCTTTTTATGGGGGCGTAAAGAAAAACGGGTAAATAACTAACAAATGTAAGAAATCGTAAGGACAGGATATTTGTGAGACCCCTTTGTCATTACTATGACATGCTTCACCTATGGGAAAGTTATGGTACATACATTCCACAGTTATTTAATAGACCTGTTGTGTTGTCTGTGAACAGATGAGGACTTTGAGTCTGCTGTCAAGAACCTAAATGGTCAACTTTACCAGGAAAACAAGAGGGACAAAAATCAACACGCTACATCAGGTAATCCCAACCAACTTAGTTTTAAAATGTTGGTTTTGTTTCTGTGCAATGAAGCTAGAGACATATGGTCCCTGGCTTCACCTGCACATGCGCCCAAGATGAGTTCCTTCAGAGCCACCAAACTCATCTTGGGTAGAAGTTCTTTTGCTGCATAATTCTGAAACAGGTTGTGTCAGGGGCATCTACGTCCCGGCTGCATGCAGACATGCTGGTGGTTTAGTGGCTCCAAGCCAAGTAACATGTCACCTGGGAAACGTGAGAAGTCTCCTTAGTTGAAAAACCTCTCTGTAAATGGAAAATAAGCCTTTTACACCCTTGAGCTATCTCTATGTACGTGACCATTATGAGGAGTAGTTATTACTTGTAGTCTTCAGTGTCACTTACAGTCTTCTCTCCCTTCATTTTTCAGACTACGCTCAAGAGTCCACCACAGGGTCTGAGAGAGAGTGCGTGATTGTTTGGGAAAAGACGCCCACTACTGAGGAAAAGGCCAAGGCTGAACATCTGAAACTGCCTCCAACGTTTTTCTGTGGGGTGAGCAGTGATACAGATGATGATAAAGAGAATTCTGAAGACTATGACTCCGCAGTAAGGAAAGTGAAGGAGTCTGAAGTAAGCACAGTGCTTCTTGTCACTTGTCGCAGACTGCTGGGCAGCGAGCGCCTCCGCTCAGGTGTCAAGCATTGGTGTATGCTGGCTTTATGTAGCTTGCTTAAGGAGTTCTCAGGAGACATGCTAAACTTACTTTTATTCCCTGTAGAAGTAAGCATAGCTTCATTTGTTGCACAGTAATATTCCGGTTTATTGCAGAAGGTTGGCTAGGAAATCACTTTATGCAGTGATTTACCCATTGCCTGAATATAGGAGTACAGGGTTGACCTCAAAATATGTCTGGACAAATCAAAGTCTTAGGCTACTTTCACATATGCGTCGAAGAAATCCAGCATAGCTGCATGCCCTATTGACCAAAATGGGATGCTGAGGTTATCTGGATGCCCTCCAGCATATCAGCTGGGATTCAGCCGGATTATAGTCATTGAGGTCCATTGGGCACATGGCATTGTCCGGCTATGCCGGATGCAGTCAACTCCTGCACGTTTTTTTATGCATGTGTGAAACTAGCTTTAGTTCGTGCCATAGTGCTGATTTCAGCATATAAAACCAAGATACGTGCTAAGGGGTGCAGGTTGGAGGACTGATGTAATCTGTTCCTTGGCACTACGACTACCTCATTTTCACATATAGGCTGCAGTCCCCTTACTGTTTGGGGGAATTGCAAACCTCTTGATTTTTGATGTTTACATTAGTCACTAAAGTGATGGTTTTGCTGCTGTATTGTATTCCACGTGTGTATATGCTGTCTGTGTTGCTTTTATAGACTGTTGGTCTGGTTGGATGATATATTCCAGTTTATTAGGATGTAGTACGTTTAATCTGGCCTGTGGTTTAATCCATTTTATTCTGCAATCCTCCAATAGAAAATAATTTGACATGTAAGCAAGGAAGGAAGCTTCTGACAGAGGTCAGTCGCTTAAAAATTAGGAAATTTAATCTGATTATAATTATTGGGTGGATTTATACTGGGCCAAAAGTTCAGCACGTAGCCATTCTCAGATGCTGCCATCATTGTGATGGGTAAGGCTGATTTCACACAAGCGACCTTTCCATCTGGATGCGATGCTTATTGTGAACAAACAGTATCCGCTCTGTATCCTGATTCATTTCCATGGGTCTGTGTACACCAGTGTTTTTCACGCATCTTTGCGTTAAGGGAAAATCTCTGCATGTTCCTTAGTGTCTGTTTTTCTTGCAGCCCATGCCACATAGAAATGAATAGAGCTGCGTGAAAAACGTACGGCATCTGGATACAATGTGTTTTTCCCTGATGGTTGCAAGGAGATGAGTGTTATTCTTCAGTTTTTCTTCATGCGTGAAAAACGGATGTAAAACACATGCAATCCGAACTGAAATACTAAACGCAATTGCAGACCAAACGGATTCCACTTGCATGCAAAACCATCAGTTTTTCCCTGCACAGACCCTGACTCATTCCCTATCGCTCATGTGGAAGAGGCCTAAAACTGAATAGAATTGCATCTTTTTGTAGAAACCCGAGAATACATTCCGAAGATTAGTGATTATCGTGCTGTCTAATGAAAGTGTGCACCGTAATTGTATAGACTATTGTATTCAGAGGCTAAAGCAAAAAAAGTGTCTTAAGGGGTTACTGAGGGACCATGAAACCTCTCATAGGTGGGAAGACTGCATCAGTAGAAGTCTGTGGGGCCCTCTTCACTTCCATCTTCAGTGGCGCAACTCCTTTTAGCGATTTTGGTGGGGAGGGGTCTCAGCGCTAGGGCCCCCACCTATCAAAACTTTTGACATATCAGAAGTATTTATTCAGTGTAGTTACACATAAAACATATTTTTCAGTATACTCTGTTCTTGAATGCTGCTACAGTGTAAAACGATGCTGGAAAATCAGTTCAGGGAGAAAATGTTAGCAGTATATACTGCAGATATAAGGAGTCCGTGATGGCCCTTATTTTGGCTGAAGGTTTCCTTGTAACCTCAGAACTGTTGTACTGATCTTGCGGTTGCTCCCTACCTGCTCATACACCTCTATTCAGCACATGCTGTAGCATTCTCCTACCCCTCTACCCTGGTGCTCTTAACGCTTTTACAATAAATGCAACTCCAAACGGTGTGTACACAGACTGCCACAGATTTACTAAGCACATAGAGGGCAGAAATGTACACTGACCGTCTAGACCTGCAGCAGATTTATCACAGGGGCTCAGACGGACGATAAATCTGGTAAAGGGATAGACATTTGCCTGCGACTCTAAACCAACTATTGGTTGGCTTATTTTGGGTCAGATTTTTATGCCAGAATTAATAGTTTTTAAGGCTGGAAAAAGACGCTATTTTGTGCCAATTTTTAGACTGATTTTTGGTGCAGATGCATTGGTAAATCTGGGTCAGTATATGGTGTAAGGTTGTCCAGTTTGGGATACAGTTCCCAGAGTCCTGCTTAGTCTACTTTCACACTGGCGGTTTGGCTTTCCGTTTGTGAGATCCGTTCAGGGCTCTCACAAGCGGTCCAAAACGGATCAGTTTGGCCCTAATGCATTCTGAATGGAAAAGGATCCGCTCAGTTTGCCTCCGTTCCGTCTCCATTCCGCTTTGGAGGCGGACACCAAAACGACGAAACTGAGCCAAACTGATCCGTTCTGACACACAATGTAGGTCACGGAGACGGATCCATTTTCTATGACACAATAGAAAACGGTTCTGTCCTCCATTGACTTTCAGTGGCGTTCAAAACTGATCAGTCTTGGTTATGTTAAAGATAATACAAACTGATCCGTTCTGAACGGATGCATGCGGTTGTATTATCCGAACGGATCCGTCTGTGCAGATCCATGACTGATCCGCACCAAAAGCGAGTGTGAAAGTAGCCTTAGATCACAGCTTGGAAAAAGCACTGGATCAGTACATTAGTAGTAGTGGTGGGCCTTGAGAATTTACCGCTCCTGCAGTTTCAGCCAGTAAGGGGGTTTCCACGGGATAAAGGAAAGCGTTTGGTCCCTGGGAACCACCAGAACAGAGATCCCTGGCTCCATAGAACTGTGTAGTGGTGGTCATGCATGCACACTACCGCTCCATTCACAGGTGCACTCTGGGACCTGCTTTCTTGTGGTGGGACCCCCAGTAATCAGACACTTATCCCTATCCCGTGGATACATTTTCTTTGTGGGAAAACCGTTTTGAGTAATCAAGTACCTGTGGCACATGTCTGTATTTCTATCTGGTCAGCTTCAGCAGTGATGGGTAACTATTGCGTTTGCTTTCCTTTTTGCTTTTTTCCATCCATTTCTAATATGTTTTGGCTATAGTAAGGCACTTAATTGTTCCGCTGATCAGTCTTGGATATACTTTTGCTTTTGAATACATATCTTTCTTGTAACTGTAAGAAGCATTCCAGCGTCCCTGCATATCTATAAATAAAGATTTATTTCCCTTACCTCTTGTCCTCTTTCTCTATTCTGACACCATTTCCTGCTCCTTCTGTCTTCCACCTGTTGTATATGTTTTCCTGAGGGTTTTGTCCTGCAGTCTTCTTTTCTTAAATCCGGGTTCCTACCTTTAATGTATCTATTATATCTTTAACCCTTTAAAGGTCTTTTCCAGGATCCCGATATGGATGACCTATTCCGAGGATAGGTAATCAATGTCAGATTGCTGTAAGTGTACTTGAATGGGGGGTGCACTGCAGTAAACTGGCATGGTCACTACACTTTGAATGGAGATTTTGGCTTCTAGTTCCATTCAAAGTGCTAGTTTCAGCGCTGGACAGTGCCTGTTGACAAACCCTCACTGATCTGATACTGATAGGTCATCAATGTGTGGAGCCTGGAAACCCCTTTTAGTCTGGGGTTAAATGACCCAAACTCACACGCAGTCGGGTTGGAACAAACATCTGGACATGTGAATCCAGCATTGGCCTCCATGATGTTCACGGATGTTATGAATACACTTGCAGTAAGCCTTCAAGAAGTACAGGTATGTCATGGTGATCAGGTGAGCACAGGAGCTACGTCCATGCAATCACCATGGGAGTCTGGGAATGCCTTGCAGACAGGCTCGCACTGTAACTCTCTGTATCGGAGATTACTTTGATCCCAGCCATTTGAGCTCCTGGATACCATGCTCAATAGTGGCTGTGGCATCTAGGCATTAGGGCAGTGGGATGAGGGCTTCCTCAGTTACTGTTATTCCTCTGTGAACCCAATTTGCGGGGTGCTAATGAGTTGCCATGGCAATTTGGGACGTATCAAAGGCCTCCAGACCTGCTATGGTTGCCTGCCTAAAACTGAGTGACTGCAATGCACCTGCCATGTCTGTCTGAAACCTCATCCACCCATGGTGGCAATTGGCACACACATTTGAAGCTAATTTCTCTGTGAACCAGCAAATTTGTGCAGCCATTCACCTCGACAGGTGGGCAGGGTTTCAGCTGCCGTATGGACGCCCAGCCTAATATACAGCCAGTCAGTATACTCTAACTGTATTGTGACATCCTCTAGTGGGACTAACAAAATCCTTAGTAAAGGTTATTTAAAAAATAAATGATTGATACAATTTTTACATAAAATTAGTTTATTTTGTAAAAGTGGTAAAAAAAACTCTCACACTATCTCTACAATCACTACCTGTATAATTCATTAACCTATTACTGTAATTAAACTACACAGTAGAAAACTTTCTTAAAAAATGCAAAAATAGTGAAATTGCTAATCGGTAAGCCCCATGAACCGTAAAATGGTACCAATGAAAATTACATGGCTATATACAGCTACATTGATCTAAAAATAAAACTGTTACGGCTTTTGAAATGCTGTGCAATAAATCTTTTTATTTTAGATGCTATTATGAAAAAGTAGTAAATAAAAACCACAAACAATTTGGTATCACTGCTACATTGCATCATAGTGAATGTCAGTTACGAAGATCAACAGTTGGCAGAATTCCAAGGCCACTGGATTTCAGCGCGACCGCACTCTTTCATTATCAGCGTGAAGTTGTAATCTTATGTTTCATGGCCACAAGTCGCCATGCAGCCCTAGCCCTCATACACACAACCATATTTTGCGTCCGATCAGCACAGACCCATTCATTTCTATGAGTCCATATAAAAAAAAAAAAAAGACAGCACACTGATATCATCTGTGTGCTGTCTACATCTGTATGTCCATTCCGCAAATTACAGAACCTGTCCTATTTTTGCCCATATTGAGCTTGAGAATAGTAATTTGGTGGACTGGTCATGTGCATGAGGCCTTATTGTGGTGTTGTGCTTGAGATTTAGCTTCACTTGCATCATGTTGAATTTCTATTAACAGCAGATAACCTTTTATGCTAATTTGCTATCTGGTAGTAAAAAAAAAAAAAGGTCCTGGAAGTGAGGTTATCAAGTGCATATAATAAAAAAATATATATATCTCCAATAAGCAGCCTGACCAGCAGTGTTATGTAGAATGGCTCTTGCAAGTAATCCTTGTTCTTTAACTGGGGGCTGTGAACGTTTTTGTAATGGGTACTCTTCAGGCAGCACTCACCTGCCTTATATGTTGAAAGTCCTGGGTGCAATCACATATGGAGTTCTGAGGTCCAGTACGGAATGTGTACCATCTCTGATCTTATCACTGACACAGGCAGTAGTCTGGATTATAAGGTAGGCCATATCTCCCCATAACCTTAACGATAAAAGCTTTACCTACCCAAATAAACCTATACCATCAGCAGCCTAACCGTGAAACAGAAGATCACATTAGCAAACCCATTTTAGGCTTGTAGGATTTTACTTGATGGAAACAGAATTTTGAGAGTTTCTAATTATGGCCCTTATTGAGAGTGAATCTGGAGGGTTAAAGAGGACCTGTCTCCTCTCCTGACATGTCTGTTTTAGTAACTACATGCATTCTCCATGTTATAAAAATTCTGGAACATCTATTCTTATGGCTCGATGTTGTGCCATTCCTATATTATTTCTACTAGAAGTTATGAAGGAATGCTAGCAGAATTGCTAGCAGTCTGCAGTAAGGGTACATGAATGAATGCTAGCAGAATTTTCTAGCAGTCTGCAGTAAGGGTACAGAGGGGTGTAACAAGTTGGTAGTGTGTACCTGCACAAATAGATTATTTCTAATCTCTAACATTTTAGTATTTTCAAATTCAAATCCTATTTGTGGCAGGTTTAATGGGGCTTGAGACTTTTTTAGGGTAATGTATTTGAATAGTACTGCAGATAAGGAGTCCAGATCGTTATTTCTTTTTTAACCTTCATACTGCCCCATTGCCCTTGCTGTTAATGCTGTGCGTGCTCATAAGTTTAACTCGGCACAGCAGCCTGGACTGTGCATTTCAGCACAACTTTGAGTGCTGACAGTAAAAAAAAAAAAAAAATGTAATGATATGAACTCCTTTTCTGCAGTATACTCTTAAGTGGATAATAGTTCAAGATCATGCTGACAGATTCCTTTTAAAGATGATTTCGTGATTCAAAACTATTACTCAGTGGCCTCAACAATCACATTACATTAATCCAGAAGACCAGACCTTTAGTTCTGCTCTAGTGCAATGCTAGTCTTTTAGATTTCTTGTCCTACCTCCTGAAAGTACAGCTACAGGCCTAGGAGGTGGCTTATCACAGTTGGCTACAGCATGAGGACTATGTACAGTGGTCCCTCAAGTTACAATATTATATGGTTCCAGGAGGACCATTGTATGTTGAAACCATTGTAAATTGAGTAATCTGTTCCAAAGCCCCAAAATGTCATCAATCCAAAGCTCCAAAATGTCATCCATCCAATGCCATCCAAAGCCCCAAAATGTCATCCATCCAATGCCATCCAAAGCCCCAAAATGTCATCCATCCAAAGCCCCAAAATGTCATCCATCCAATGCCATCCAAAGCCCCAAAATGTCATCAATCCAATGCCCCAAAATGTCATCCAAAGCCCCAAAATGTCATCCATCCAAAGCCCCAAAATGTCATCCATGATGAGAGAAAATGAAGATTTAAGAAAAATAAGCAAATAACTAAGGCAGATCCTTACATATAACAGTTAGATATAGCAGCTGATAAGGGTACTTTCACACTAGCGTTTTTCTTTTCCGGCACGGAGTTCCGTCCTAGGGGCTCAATACTGGAAAAGAACTGATCAGTTTTATCCTAATGCATTCTGAATGGAGATTAATCCGTTCAGGATGTCTTCAGTTCAGTCTTTTTGACTTTTCAGGACGGAGATGATGCCGCAGCATGCTGCGGTTTTATCTCAGTCCAAAATTCCGGAACACATGCCGGATCTGGCATTAATTTACATTGAAATGTATTAGTGCCGGATCTGGTATTAAATATAACGCAATGCAGGATCCGTCCTTCCAGTCTGCGCATGCGCAGATCGGTAAAGTTAAGAAAAATAGAAACGGATCCCTTTGTCCATATGACAAACGGAGAGACTGATTCGTTGTTTCAATGCATTTGTGAGACTGATCCGCATCCAGATCAGTCTACAAATGTCCGTTTGCATGCAGATTTCCTGATCCTGCAGGCAGTTCCGGCGACAGAACAGCTTGCGGGATCACTGCCGAAAGTGTGAAAGTAGCCTAACTAGCAACTAATACAACTATTTTATCAGAGATGTGACCTAGATTGGTTGGGTCTGAGACATTGTTGAGTCTAGTTTCAACTTACGATGGCCCAGAAAAGACCATTGTATATTGAAAATATTGTATCCTGAGGTTGTATCTTGAAGGATCACTGTACCTGGGAAGACCGCTGCACTTAATATTTTTTGTGTTCCTATGGATCTGAGCAGTTGTTCAATGAATAGGGGTATATATGAGATGCTGATTAAGCATTTGTCTATAGACAGCGGAAAACTGTACTCTACATTTTAAAGAGAATCGTATAAATTTAAAGGGGTTGGCTAATGTCTGGCTACTATTGACAAATGTCTTTATAAGATGATTATATGGTGCTAACTAATATAGCCTTTGTTAAAATGCTGTGTCTTTTTCTATATTTTATAAGATATACACGCTTGTTTGCCAAGTTTTCTGGGCTGTCCACAGGGAGGCCCTATCCATAAGATGGCTGCTGTTGGAAGGTCATGTGACCAGGCAAATCGGTCTCCTCTATTCAAACACACAGCACCTGCACCAAACTCCCAACAGTGCAGACGCTGTGTAAAATGGAGGAAACCTCACGTTTAGGTGATTTGCCTGGTCACATGATCCTCCATCAGCGGCCATCTTATGGACAGGATCTCTGTGTAGACAGCCCAAAAGACTTGGCAAACAAGGGGGCATACCTTTAAAAATATAGTAAATGGTGCATATTATAAGGCTATATTAGAAAGTGCCATATAATCATCTTGCAAACACATTGGTCAACCGTAAATGGAAAGTGGCCAACCCCTTTAACATCCTCTTTATTACGCTACAAATTCAAAATGGTTGACGGGATTAGGGAGTAAAATATGCAGAGGGCGTGGCAGTTTTAGAGAGAGCGGAGCCTCTAGGTGTAATGGCAACGCCCCTGTTGCTCGTAGAGGCTCATTTTCATATATTAAAACATTTTTCTCAGCAATGCGGGCACATATGAACACAGGACCAACACAGAGGCCTTCAACAAGCGCACATGTAACAGGTCAGTCAGTTTCATGGGTACACATCAGCTGACAGATGCCTTTTAACATATGATAATAATCCCAATGCCAGCACAGCTAATTTAATGGGTGTTGCTTCTTTCCTAGGAAAACATTTAATTGCAGATTTGAGCAGCTTCATGCTGGAATCTATGCGGTGTACGAAATGTCATTAATTCATGGCTGGAAGTAAAGGCCGTTGAGTAACTGCCATTTTCTGTATCCATATTGGAATGGTGCAGTGTATTAAAATATGATTACTTCTGTAGGAATCCGTGGACACACAGTCCAGTACTGAGACTGCTGCGGCCCCTGACACTCCATCCACAGCACCAGAAATGCCTGACCCCTCTGCCCCAGAACCCGTGAACTTGTCAACAAAAACTGAAGCCGCCGAACCAGATTCTACCACCCCAGGTACGTAGGGTCCGTATACCAAGGCAATAACCTGGACTATTACAGTAGTTAGAAGAACAGTTATGATTCCCCAAAGTGCAATAGGAGTAACATATTCATTTGTATAAAGTATACAAAGATGCAAGGCGCACGGTGCTGACCTGTGTGAAACCATGTCAAGTACACCTTTAGAAAGTAGAAAAAACGGTGCTAGCATGTACATTGCTTTTATTTCTAGATATACAGTATATACTAACTTTATATTTCCTTTTACAGCTATCAACTTCTCCTTTGGCTTAGATTCTGGATCAGGAATATCTTTTGCTGACCTGGCAACAAATGATGGGGATTTTGCCTTTGGTGCTAAGGGTAGGTTATGAATACATGGAGTGTCATTTGCATTGTTCTTTTCTTTTCCATTTATTACTCTGAGCTGTTCAGATGTAATTTTAAGGACTAAGCAAATACTGATAATACATTTTGTAAAGGGGCTGCATTTTGATGCCCACCGATTTTTGTGGCAGGTGTCTTTAGGCTGGCCACAGCGATCATACCAGTTAAGGGGGTTCTCCATTATTTTCATATTGATGGCCTATCCTAAGGATAAGTCCATCAATATCAGTTTGGCGGGGTCCAACTCGCACTCTCTAGGCCATGTGACATCATGTTCATCAGTCACATGGTTTATGTGCAGCTGTCACATTCAAGTGAATGGCTCTGAGCTACAATATCAAGCACAGCCACTATCCAGTGGACCGTGCTGGCCTTGGTAAGCTGTGAGCTTCCTCAAACAGCTGACCCCTCCGATCTCATATTGGTGACTTATCCTGAGGATAGGATGAATATGAGAACCCCTTTAAAGGCAATTTATTATTGCTGCATTTTGGGCTACAAATCATTTTTTCAATTGGTCTTTATTAAAAATGTTAATTTTTCTATGTACAGATGTCTGTCTTTCTATTTGCAGACCAGCAGGCTTTCTGTTCACAGTGAATCCCCAACGGCTCATCTCTGAATTTCTGGCAGCTCCTAAACACTCATTGATGCCATATTCTTATCAGTTTAAGAATTGAGCTATGAGTGTTTGAGGACAGTAGAGATAAAAGTTCCACATGAGCTTTATCATAAAAACTGCTTGTTTAATAAAGACCGAAATTAGTAAAATGCAACCATAAAAAATTGCCTCGAAGGTATCCATAGCCTTTGTTGGCTGTACAACCAATACCATGATGTGGGGTGCTCCTGACTCTCCCTCCGACAGATGTTGAGAAAAAAGGAATGGGCAAAGTGAATATTTTTGACCAATTTGTTTGTTCTCCTGGGACATAAACAGCTGCCAGACACTTCTGCCCTATGTATACGGCTGAGCTGCCCGTGTATGGAGAAGTCAGGAGAGATAGCAGGATGCTCCATTTACATGGAGAGTGTGGATGCAGGAAGCAAGAAAATATTTATTTCATCAGTTAAAAAAAAAAAAAAAAAAAAAAAACAGTTTTCAATTTACATGCTGTTAAATGATCCAGTGAAGAGTTAGATTTACTTACACAGTATGGTGCCAACTGGTGTCCAAAGTGTATAGCAGTGTGCATGTCCGTTGCCACTGTGCAGTCACTCACAGCCAGGTTTCTGCATCATCCGTGTCCACTGCTTCATTCAAACAGTAAACACCAGTCCCGTTATGGTGGTCGCTGTGGTCCCTAACAGTCAGACCCCCGCCCATCAGTCATTTGTCCCCTATGTTGTGGATTGGGCATAGTTTTTCTCGTGCATGGCACTGGGGGACACAGCACCATGGGTATATGTCCAACTACCACTAGGAGGTACTAGACACAAAAAGTGTTGGCTCCTCCCAGGTGGGCTATACCCTCTCCACAGGCACGAGGCTATTCAGTTTTAGTCTAGTGTCCGTAGGAGGCAGACCTGTCCTGCTTTTTTTTTTTTTTATTCGCTCTTCTGCAGGTCTCGTGATCTCCACCGTTATACCTGCTGCAGGCTGGGGCTCCATCGTGTTCCACTTTAGTTGCCCCCCCCCCCCCCCCCCCCCCCCCCGCGGGCACGTACTTTGGTACGATCGCCGGTCACCCAGTCCCCACAGACTGCATCCGCAGTGGCTTGCCAGCATTCCCACGGTTTGCCGAAGGGGTGACCCTGCGGTGCCCGAAGACATCGGACGGTGAGTATATTCCTGTGTCCCTGCCCCAGGGTTAGGTTCCCTCCTGTGGCCAGGGGGGTGGGATCCACCTTAGCTGAGGGTCCTGGGAAGCCTCCATCTTCCTCCTTTTTTTTTTTTCTTGGGGGGTGGGGGGGGGGGTTATATTCTTGTTTCCCCTCCTTTCTCTTCCCCCTTGGTTGGTTTTTTTTTCTCTCCTCCTAGGCCACACAGTCTTCTCCCTGGGCTTCCCCGCTACTTTAGTTTCCGGCTTCTGCCGGGACTAGGCCTCATTTTCCATGGCCCGTTCCCGGCTCCCAGGTGCTCAGTTTGCCCCAGGTGTTTCTTCTTCCCTACCCTCCTCACCTAGTTTTGTGGGTCCGGAGGGCCCTCAGTCGGCCACGATTCGCTCCATTCCCGGCCGCCTCATAAATCGAGGCCCCGGCTTTTGGGCCCGCTAGGCCACGATCTTCCCAGCCCATCCTCCTTGCTTACCGGGCTTTTCTGATCCCGCCCGGCCCTCGGGAGGGGCTATCTCCTCCACCCTTTCCTGGTCTAACGTGGGTTTTCTGTTGGAGGGGGTGGCTCAATTGCTTCATTTCTCCTGCAGCCCTCCTGACCACCTCTATAGCTGCTGCAGCACCTCTTTGGGGAATATGGCATCTGGGTCCAGATAAGACAGCCTCTGCTGGCTGCTCTGAGGGTCCCCTCTCACAGCCTCTCCTCGGATCGCCACGTGTTTTCACGTGCGTCCGCTGTCTACGAAGGCTGCCATGCGGTCAGCCTGTCCCTGCTGGTGTGCAGTACCTCTTCCCAGATCCCATCGTGTCCCCTGACCAATCCTTTTGTGTAGGTCCCCCCTGAATGGGCTCCCTCCCTGTCAAAGCCATGGGAACCTTGTCCGACTCTCCCAATCCCTGGCGGAGTCGCTGGACCGCTACCTACCCAAATTGCGGCCACCTCTGCCCTCCCTGCAGATGGGGCATGCTCAGATACCGGGTCCGGCAAGGGGTAGCTCACAGTACAACCTCGAGTGGTCTCAACAGGGTTCCACGCCTGGGCCAGGCCTGAGGCTGGTGACAAATCCTTTCCTGTCACCCCATCCGTTGCCTCTGCGGACACCTCGGAACAGAGCATCAGGCGGTCTTCCTCCATACAGAAGCCCTCTGGGAGGTCAAGACTAATGTGCATGGAGGAACCTCTCCAACCCAGGGTTGGTATCCCCTCTAGTGGATTTTCGGATGGCGCTCCCCTGATTGCACAGGTATTCAACCGCACAGGTAAGGCAGCCGTCGCCGTGTTTAGCATACTGAGTCACCTACGTGGTCTCTGGTACGTACGCCTTCTCCCTAACAGGGGGATACCTGCACTACTGCCATAGGCTGTACCTGACAAGCCTTCCTGGTTCCCCTATACCAAGGGCTATGCTCTACACATTTGAGTGTTTCCACCGGGTCCCCATCCTGATGCTGGTGTTCGCCACTCTACCTCATTACAGGGGGTCCCTGTTCTAGGCAAGCTGTTAGCTCAGGCAAACGCCTCCTGTAGGTTGGTGAGTAAAAAGCAATTATATCTGTCTGTTTCCAGCCGCCTTGCTCCTTTCATAGGTCGAGTACCTACACCTACTCCAGATGCTGAAGCCATTACTCCTGGCTGGCTCTATGGTGTTCCATGCGGCACTATTTCTCCCTTCCGGGTGAGATATACAGGCCGCCTTCAATTGCCGTAGCAATTGCACCTGTCTGTTCCCAGCCACTTTGCTCCCTTCATAGGTAGAGTACCTACACCATCTACAGATGCTGTAGCCAATACCCCTAACGGGCTCTATTGTGTTCCATGCGGCAACATTTCTCCCTACGGGCGAGATATAGAGGCCACTTTCAATTGCCGTAGAATTGCCCCTGTCTGGTTCTAGTGGGCACCAAGCTGCCACCTTGATCCCTTCATAGGTAGAGTACCTGCACCATCTCCGGATGCTGTAGCCGTTACTTTTGTCTGGCTTTATGGTGTACCATGTGGCATTTTCTCAATTCCCGGACGAGATATTGAGGCCTCCTCCAATTGCTGTGGCCATTGCACCTACCTCATCATAGTGTGCACCAAACAGCCATCTTACTCCCTTCATAGGTAGAGTTCCTGCACCGTCTCTGATGCTTCAGCCGTTACACTTGTCTGGCTCTATGGTGTACAATGCGGCCCTGTTTCCCTTTTTTTCAGGCAAAATAGAGGGCCTCCTTCAGTTGCCATTGCACCTATCTGATTGTAGTGTGCACATGTCTTGTTCTTTGTGGTACCGTGCGGCCCTATTTTCCCCTTCCCGGGCGGAATATAGGTACCATTGCTAACTCGGTAGCTGTTACACCTCTCTGGTTCTAGGGTGCACCATGCGGCCACATTGCTCCGATCTTAAATGTAGTACCTCTACCATCTCCAGATGCTGTACCCATTACACCTGTCTGGTCGTATCTCTGCACTATACAGCCGTATTTCTACTTTACAGGTTGAGTACCTGTACCCTCCAAATGCTGTCGCATTCCCAGATGCTGTGGTAATTTTTCCACTCTCCTTAGAAGGCAACATGCAGCCACTTTACCTATATTTTAGGCGCGTGTTTGTACACTGCTCAAAAAAATAAAGGGAACACTTAAACAACACAATGTAACTCCAAGTCAATCACACTTCTGTGAAATCAAACTGTCCCCTTAGGAAGCAACACTGAGTGACAATCAATTTCACATGCTGTTGTGCAAATGGGATAGACAACAGGTGGAAATTATAGGCAATTAGCAAGACACCCCCAATAAAGGAGTGGTTCTGCGGGTGGTGACCACAGACCACTTCTCAGTTTCTATGCTTCCTGGCTGATGTTTTGGTCACTTTTGAATGCTGGCGGTGCTCTCACTCTAGTGGTAGCATGAGACGGAGTCTATAACCCACACAAGTGGCTCAGGTAGTGCAGCTTATCCAGGATGGCACATCAATGCGAGCTGTGGCAAGAAGGTTTGCTGTGTCTGTCAGCGTAGTGTCCAGAGCATGGAGGCGCTACCAGGAGACAGGCCAGTACATCAGGAGACGTGGAGGAGGCCGTAGGAGGGCAACAACCCAGCAGCAGGACCGCTACCTCCGCCTTTGTGCAAGGAGGAGCACTGCCAGAGCCCTGCAAAATGACCTCCAGCTCTGTCTGTTCAAACAGTCAGAAACAGACTCCATGAGGGTGATACGAGGGCCCGACGTCCACAGGTGGGGGTTGTGCTTACAGCCCAACACCGTGCAGGACGTTTGGCATTTGCCAGAGAACACCAAGATTGGCAAATTCGCCACTGGCGCCCTGTGCTCTTCACAGATGAAAGCAGGTTCACACTGAGCACATGTGACAGTCTGGAGACGCCATGGAGAACGTTCTGCTCCCTGCAACATCCTCCAGCATGACCGGTTTGGCATTGGGTCAGTAATGGTGTGGGGTGGCATTTCTTTGGAGGGCCGCACAGCCTTCCATGTGCTCACCAGAGGTAGCCTGACTGCCATTGGGTACCGAGATGAGATCCTCAGATCCCTTGTGAGACCATATGCTGGTGCGGTTGTCCCTGGGTTCCTCCTAATGCAAGACAATGCTAGACCTCATGTGGCTGGAGTGTGTCAGCAGTTCCTGCAAGACGAAGGCATTGATGCTATGGACTAGCCCGCCTGTTCCCCAGACCTGAATCCAATTGAGCACATCTGGGACATCATGTCTCGCTCTATCCACCAACGTCACGTTGCACCAGACTGTCCAGGAGTTGGCAGATGCTTTAGTCCAGGTCTGGGAGGAGATCCCTCAGGAGACCGTCCGCCACCTCATCAGGATCATGCACAGGCGTTGTAGGGAGGTCATACAGGCACGTGGAGGCCACACACACTACTGAACCTCATTTTGACTTGTTTTAAGGACATTTCATCAAAGTTGGATCAGCCTGTAGTGTGTTTTTCCACTTTAATTTTGTGTGACTCCAAATCCAGACCTCCATGGGTTGAAAAATTTTATTTCCATTTTTTTTATTTTTGTCTAATTTTGTTGTCAGCACATTCAACTATGTAAAGAACAAAGTATTTCAGAAGAATATTTAATTAATTCAGAACTAGGATGTGTTATTTTTGTGTTCCCTTTATTTTTTTGAGCAGTGTAGTATTCCAAGTTCTGGGCCCTATGGTGCAATCTGTGGCCCATACAGTTTCTGTATTACTGGGTGCTTTCTGCCCCGGGTTCTAATCTGTGCTGCGGATGTTGGTTCCATCCTTTTGGTTCTTCCATACATCTGCCACTCCGTTACTGTCGTGCTCAATGGTCTCCTTGTACTTCTCAAGGCACTGTCTACAACAGGCCATCCTGGTTCAGCATGTGCATGGTTACCATATCTGGCAGGGGTGGGCCAGCCCAACCCCCACCTTGTCGGTCTAGTGCTACTTCTGGTAGCTCCAGTATATGGCTGATCTGTTCTGATCCGGCGGGTGGTCCACATACAGCCACGCTCCCTACACCATGGCCAGGTGGTTGTTGGCCTTTTGTGCTAGGGTTGCTCTTGCCATCTCTATAAGGTACTATGGTATGCTGCGCTCCGCGTTACTCCATGTTATAGAGGAGTACTCGCGTTGTTTCCTATTACAGAGCGGCCCATTCCTGGTGGAGTACAGGGATCTCCACTGGATCTTCTACCTTGTTGGGGCACGTAGCTTGGTGAGCACCGGCCGCTGCAGCAGTTTTCGGTAATCGCTGGATGTCCTCCGCCTCACGGAATCCTTCTGGGGTCAGCGGCATTTATCGTCGCTGGACGTCCTCCTTGACGGGCGCTGAGCGCCACACACCTGCCTGGTAGGTGAATTTTCAGCTGTTTGCTCTGGCATCGGACAGGGTTCCGTAGTTCCTTCTGGGTCCAGGTGTTCTCGGTATTCCCTTATATTCTCTGCTTAGTTGTACTACATGACTGAGGGGCAGTCCCCTTGGACCTTGCCGTCGTCTGCACCTGTCAGGTACTTTCTCCCCCTGGGAGTTTTCAGTATGCCGGTCGTAGCTGGTTTCTACATTTCTGTGTAGTCTCACCCGGTTTTTTCATGGCGACTTCTGCATTCCTTATGCATATGGATGTCTGTCGATTTTAGTGGTACATCCCGAGCTGCTGTACTTGCCCTCTCTGGGACAATGTATATAGTTTGCTAATTCTTGGAATTGCTAGTTGTCCATGGCCAATGTCCCTTCCCCTATGGTAGTTTCATTTCACCTTTCTTGGATATTCTGGCTTGTGTTGTCTTCAGGTGGTTCAGCTCCTGGTTCCTTGTGAGCCCATACCGGGTACTCCTTTCTGGAGTCCCTGTCCCCGTTCATTTGACCACTCAGGTTCTGAATGACTATCTTTTCTTTTTGTCTTTTTTTTTTTTTTTTGGGGGGTGGGGGCCTGGGTTGATTGTTCCCTTTATGGGTTCCAATAGCCTTGTGGTCCTCTTGGGATTCGTGTCTCTTTTCCCATCCTCCCACGTCAAGTACCTGGTATTGAGTGGTTTAGTGCTACGGTTTGCAATTCCGCCGTATGGTCTCCTTCGGGAGGGACCTCCTCCTGTTGTAGAACTTTTTCTCCTTGGGCTGTTTGGAGTACTCTCCTTCTACTCCCATGTCACAGTCCAGTGTGTCCCTGCTGAGATTTCCTGGGCCTGTATCTGGTTCCTTTTTTCCCTGATACTTCATATGCCCAGAGTTTCCTCTGGTCTTACACGTCACAGTGATATCTTGTTTTCAGAGGCTTGAGCCTCGTCTCCTGTTTTTGGGACGCAGGTCTTATCATTCTCTTTTCCTGGCCTTTACCTACAACCCCCTCCTTCTCCAAGGGTTGGCGGTTTCCTCTAGCAGCCTTGGGTTTTCACCTTTCAATAGGGCGCTTAACTTCATCACCTGCCTTGCGGTGAGGGGAGACCTGCTCCCTTCACATGTGAGCCTTGCTATGGCTTCCCTCACTCGTTTGGCTTCCAGTGCTTCCCTGTTTCCTTTCTCCCCTGGCCTGTCATTGGTTGGCCACAGGTTTTGTTCGCTCTTTGGGTCTGAGACAATTTAGAGCGTTAGGTAGTTCCAACACGCGGTGCTGTCCTAATTTTTTCTCCAGCCCTTGGCTGAGCTCAGTGTTCCCTTTTGCCTCCTTCTTGTATTTGGGATTTTCTTCCAGGCATTTGTCCTGGGGTGCTGTCAGTCTTTACTGCTTCTTCCTTGAGGTTTCTTCCTTGTTATGGAACCTCTTGCCCATTCCGTGTTTTTTCCTGTTGGGTCACATGGTTCTCCTGCACCTGTATGCCCAACCGGTGGCATGGCTGTTCTTTTCCCACCCTCGGGGACTGCTTTGGGACGTCCCATGTTGCTGTGTCCCCCAATGCCATGCACGAGAAAATTGGATTTTTTTTGTACTCATCGTAAAATCCTTTTCTCGTAGTAGGCATTGGGGGGACACATATCCCACCCTATGTTTTTACTTCCGCTTCTCCGGGTGGGTCTCTTGATCTTTCCTGGTACGGGAGTTGTTGGTTCCTTGCTTTTCTTCTCTCTCCAACTGCTTTTGGTACAAACTGAATAGCCTCGTGCCTGTGGAGAAGGTATAGCCCACCTGGGAGGAGCCAACACTTTTTGTGTCTAGTGCCTCCTAGTGGTAGTTGGATGTATACCCATGGTGCTGTGTCCCCCAATGCCTACTACGAGAAAAGGATTTTACAGTGAGTACAAAAAATCCAATTATTAAGACAACGACTTTAATAATTGCAAAAGGTGGCTTTCCAACATGTTGGAAAATCTTGCAATTCTTACCTTTTTTTACAGCACAGGTTAATTGCAGTTTACTTGTGGTGGGACCAGCTGCTTAGTTGGAGTGGTAACAAAGAAAAAGTGGGCGATGACTCACTGAATTTCAGGCTTCAACATTCACTCCTCATCTGCTAGAATGAAAATATTAACAGTAGAATATAACATTTGTTACACTTGGATATATATTTATATATACTTTTTTTACATTTTAACACCTACAGATACAAACTTCCAGTGGGCAAACACGGGAGCAGCTGTGTTTAGCTCTGTGAGCCATAAGACAGAGAATGAAGGTGAAAGTGATGAAGAAGAAGCTCACAGCGATGAGGTGCATTTTGAGCCCATTGTCTCATTACCAGAGGTAATAATGAATATACTTTTCTAAAACTGATACAAGTCATTCCTTTTTTGTTCCTTATTCATGGAGCTGCTGTTAATGAATAGACCGAAATATAATTTACAGTAACATCTGAATAATAGTTTTATGTACACACATAACTATGGACATATGTTAATTGGTTGTATGGATGTCTTTAAAGGGTTGTCCCACAAATAACTTACACCATTAGATCACAGTGACATAGAACAATTTTTCAATTAAAATCATTAAAGAAATACTTCTGTTATAGCGCCCCCTGGTGTTCTGGTGACCTTTCTGAGTGGCTCACCATCTGAATTGTCTTGTACACAGCTGGCACAATGACTCCTGATGCTGTACAGGGCACACCAGTAAGATTCAGTGTATTAGGAGCGTCTCCCTCCACCGCTGGGTACATTAGCAGGGGGAATCAAATGAGCAGCAGGGGGTGTCGTGACAAATACAGTGCTGCCCATAATTATTCATACCCTTGGCAAATTTTGACTTGGTTACTTTTATTCAACCAGCAAGTTATTTTTTGATGGGAAATGACATAGGTGTCTCCCAAAAGATAATAAGACGATGTACATGAGGCATTATTGTGGCGAAAAAAAACATTTCTCAGCTTTTATTTACATGTGAGCAAAAAGTGTCCAGTCCAAAATTATTCATACTCTTCTCAATAATCAATAGAAAAGCCTTTATTGGCTATTACAGCAATCAAACTCTTCCTATAATTGCAGACCAGCTTTTTGCATGTCTCCACAGGTATTTTTGCCCATTCATCTTTAGCAATGAGCTCCAAATCTTTCAGGTTGGAGGGTATCACCCTGATCTTTAGCTCCCTCCACAGATTCTCAATTGGATTCAAGTCTGGACTCTGGCTGGGCCACTCCAAAACGTTAATGTTGTCTGCTAACCATTTCTTCACCACTTTTGCTGTGTGTTTTGGGTCATTGTCATGCTGAAATGTCCACTGGTGCCCAAGGCCAAGTTTCTCTGCAGACAGCCTGATGTTGTCGTTGAGAATCCTCATGTATTGCTCTTTTTTCATGGTGCCGTTTACCGTGATTAGGTTCCCTGGTCCATTGACTGAAAAACACCCCCAAAGCATTAGGTTCCCACCACCATGTTTGACAGTGGGGATGGTGTTCTTTGGGTTGAAGGCTTCTCCTTTTTTACGCCAAATGAAGGACACAATTCAATTTTTGTCTCATCTGACCATAACACAGAAGACAAGAAGTCTTCTTTGTCCAGATGAGCTTTTGCAAAGGCCAAGCGATATTTTGTGTGCCTTATCTGGAGAAGTAAAAAGGGGTTCAGCGGCACTCCTTGTTGAAGGTTAGGAGGTGCTCAGTGGTAGGGGTACGTGCAAATATTATCAAAAGACCACGGCACTCTGTAAATATTTTAGTTGCTTATTTTATTTCATATCTTTTGTATATATATTTTTCTTTTGTATATCCATCCAAAAGTAATAGCCACTGGCCAACGTTTCGGTCTAATCTTAGACCTTGTTCACGGCCTTAGTTCTGTGGATTCTCCCTACTCCACAGAACTAAGGCCGTGAACAAGGTCTAAGATTAGACCGAAACGTTGGCCAGTGGCTATTACTTTTGGATGGATATAGAAAAGAAAAATATATATACAAAAGATATGAAATAAAATAAGCAACTAAAATATTTACAGAGTGCCGTGGTCTTTTGATAATATTATCTGGAGAAGTGGCGTCCTCCTTGGTCTGTCTGCATTGTGTAGTGTTCGTTAGATTGTCTGCCTTGAGACATTGCCACCACAGAGCCCAGATTCCCTAGGATGGCCTTGGTGGTGATCCTTGGATTCTTTTTCACTTCTCTAACTATCCTCCTGGCCAGCACAGGTATCACTTTTGGCTTCCGACCACGTCCTCTGAGATTTTCCACAGTGCAGAACATCTTGTATTTTTTTGCTCAAATGTAAATAAAAGCTTGGGCAGCACTGTATGTAAGAGCAGCATCTACACACAGGATTATTATTTTTTTGTGACTCCAATTGGAAACTTAGATTATGCCTCATCAGAGTAAATTAATTAAAGGACTTGTCCCATCTGGACTTATGGCATGATTATAGTATATGCCATAAATTTCCAATAGATGCAGGTCCTTCCTTTTGAGACCTGCTGCTATCTCAAGAACAGTGCCCCGCATACACATCTCTCCATTCACTGCTAAAGGACTTCCAAAAATAGCAGAGTAAGCTCGGAACCCGCACCTATCTGACATTCATGGCGTATTGATAGGATATGCCATAAATGTCCAGATGGGGCAATCTCTTAAAATGAATCCCCTACTCCCCCCTATACACTCACTCACACACACCTCTGATTGTGAGCAGGATTCTAAATTCCAGTGTAGTCACTTATGAGTTGTGCTAATGATATGTCACATTTGTGGAAAACTGCTTTACACTAATCCATTATTAGAGGTTGGTATTTGTATAAATACATAGATAAGAGAAATCTTAAGATTACGGGATCTGTCACATCGCTGACACCTAGTTCTTAAAGGCTTATTCCGGTAGGTACAAGTTTTGCCCTATCCACAGGATAGGGAATAACTATCAGATCGGTGAGGGTCCTACCACTGGGACCCTCACACGAACAGTGGTCCCAGACTGTTTCTATGGGAGTTCCGGAGATAGCTGAGCGCTGTACTTGGCTATCTCTGAAACTCTCATAGAAATGAATGGAATGGCCACACATGTGCAACCGGACTCCCTGGTAACTTCAGGAGAGCAGCAGAGGGCACAGGCCCTTGTGATTGGTGGGGGTCCCAGCGGTAGGGCCCCCACCAATCTGATAGTTATCCCCTATGGTTTGGATAGGGGATATCTTGTACCTACAGGAATAGCCCTTAAAGTTGCAAGCTTTATAATAGTTGTGCTTTTTATATGATTTGCTAAGGTGGAAGTTAAATCTGGAGAAGAAGATGAAGAGATCCTCTTTAAAGAGCGGGTGAAGCTGTACCGGTGGGACAGAGATGTCAATCAGTGGAAGGAGAGAGGAGTAGGGGAGTTAAAAATCCTTTTCCATCAGGAGAAAAAATATTACCGTGTTCTGATGCGTCGAGACCAAGTGCTAAAAGTGTGTGCTAACCATGTGATCTCTAAAGAAATGAAGCTGGCACCCTTGAACACATCTAATAATGCTCTGGTGTGGACGGCACATGATTATTCTAGTAAGTACGACTTATGCTGGAAATGCAGACGTGATATGAATGTAATTTCCTCCTGCTGCAAGTAGTAAACCAAGCCTTCTAGATCCTTCCTGCCAGAATATGGTAGTCCTCAACCTCATGTATCACTCGTCATCTGCCATGCCAAAATGAACTATCATTTTGTCCCTATGACATTAAATTAAGCACAAAAAGAGGAAGCCATTCTATAACTCTAGCAAGATACTGTACAGAAGGAGAAAGCAATGCAGCTTAGACTACTTTCACACTAGCGTTTCTATTTTCCGGTATTGAGATCCGTCGTAGGGTCTCAATACTGGAAAAAAAAAGCTTCCATTTTGTCCCCATTCATTGTGAACGTCCCCCATTGACTTTCAATGGCGTTCATGACTGATCAGTCTTGGCTATATTAAACATAATACAACCGGATGCAGACGGTTGTATTATCAGTAATGGAAGCGTTTTTGCTGAATCTTGCCGGCTCCAGTAAAAATGCTAGTGTGAAAGTAGCCTTATATTCACTTTTGTCAAAATTGCCTCCCCTAGCTGCACCCCACCCACTATTGTAAGTAGTGAGATCTGCCTCCATTTGAGAAGCACTTCTAGAAGCATAAAGCAGTGTAGATCCACGGAATTTAGTTTTCTCATTATGTCCCTCAATATAGCTTACATGTAAAATTAAAGAGACCCTTTTATGTAACCTTTAACTCTTTCACTTCCATGGACTTGTATAACATGTCATGAATTTAAATGCTGGACATGACTGCACTAGAAGAACTACAGCTTAGATCCTGGTGTCCTATTAAAGACCAGAGTCTTACATCCTGGTGCTTTGTGTGTAAAATGGCAGTCATTCCTCCTCCTGATACCAGAAGACAATACAGATCTTTTCGCCATGTTATTCCCCGTGTTATTCCCTGTTATCCTCCCCTCCCCCATTTTTACAAGTGATGGTGAATATGTGCAAATATTTTTTTTATTTTTAGTAGTGAATCTGATCACGTAATCAGGCCATTTGTTGACTCATCACATGAAGGTTTAGAGGATCTGGATTACTTAGATTTGTGGTTTCCTTAGTTCTGTTGGTTTTGTAAAGATACATGCAAGACTTATAGACGATGTGTACTAATTGCACATCCACAGAACTGTCTCAACTTTGCTTGGGTCAGACTTTTTTTTTTTCTTTTTTTTTCTTCTATATTTTTAGGCATGCTATCAAAGTGTATGAGTAGGGAGGTATATGATAAGTTTTTTTTTTTCTATTTTATAATTCAGATATTATCTGTGTAGGTTGTTGTCTGGGCAATATTTGTGGGGGGGGGGGGTTACTATATCCTCTTATGGATGGGCATGAGGAGTCGTATAGGCCAGGCAATTATGCTCTTAGCAAGCTCTGCTTGAAACTAATTGTCTTGAGAACAACGTGCATCAGGGTAAAATGTTTTATCCAAGTAAATGTCTCAATGTAGCTGATATATTTTCTAATTTTACCTCTGCAGATGGAGAAGGAAGGTTTGAGCAACTTGCAGCTAGATTCAAAACCCAGGAGTTGGCTGATTCTTTCCAGAAAATATTTGAAGAATGCCAGGGCAATCTACTTGATTGAAGTGCAGTCGGTCAAGAATTCTATAGCTCAACCATTTTTGGAATCAGTGACTGGTCGTATGTTAGGTTCACTTCTCTCTAGATTTCTGTTAAAGAGCAATCAAAGCTGTGCTTCTTCAGAATTCTTCTGGAATAAAGATCCTCCATACATACATTTACAGTTGTGGAAACCACTTCTCTGTGCACTTGTAAGAACACAATCCTATTTTTTAAATGTTAGTATTGTAAATAAAGTTTAGAGTGAAATCCCAGCCTCCTTTTACTGAGCTGAATGTTTCTACTCTGCACGTTTCATTTGATGCTCTTATTCTCTGAATTTACTTGTATTCCATGAGATTGTCAGGCCAGTTCACTCGGCCCAGTAGGCGGGTTCCCTGCTTATGTACTGATTTTAAATGCTTATACTGGCCACCTTCATATGACATCAAACATCCCCACACTGACCCAGTAAGCGGCGGCTGCTGTACGGAAACTGCCCACAAGCCCTGCACTTGCGGTTCAGTATAAGATTCAGAAGAGGAAGAAGAAAGAACCCCTCTTCACCACACTCTGCCAATAGGATGTATCACCCCCTTAGGCCAGACACAGACGAGCGGGCTCAATGAGAGGAACTTGCTGCGTGTGGTAGTGTGAGTTCCCGTTCTGACCACTGCTCCTTTGACAGGATTGCATGGCATTATAATAATTTATAATGCTGTGTGTCTCTGCCATACCTGTATCTGATGAATTACACAGAAATAATGCTGTCAGTGTAATGCAATAGATTTCAGGTCTCACAGGGACACAGAGCATTATAAATCATTATAATGCCGTGCAAAGTTTCTCGTATTGAACTCGCTCAATTATGTCTGGCCTTAGTCCTCCTGCCCATACCTCCTAATGATTACGAACTAGCTTTCCCCTAGTCGTCTCTATGACTGCACCCATGAGCTTAGCCCCGCCGTATCGGGAACAGGAAAAACACTTAGAGAGATTAAATTGCTTCTCCTTACCTAACTCCTCAGTGTTTTTCCTGTCCCTCTTTGGGAGAAGACATGTGGAGAGAGCAGGCGGTAATGGCCTGTGAAACTTAATCTATCACGGGGGTGGCAGTTCAGGAAGGCAAAAGCCACAGCTTTCTACCTTCCTGTCCGGAGAGTGACTGCTTTTGGGGGCAATACACAAGGCGTAAAGCCAGATGCTTGCTCCCTACAGATTGTGACCAGTTGCGCTGGAAGAAGGGCGCATGGCGTCCGGCTCCATTTTGGATGTGGGCACTTCCGGTGCGAGCGTTGCAGCCTTCTGGCGGGCCGCAGGTAAGTAATTACCTGGCGCAGGAGGACTAGATTTACATGAGGTGGGCTAATGAGGCCAGAACTAAGATTTCCCTCAGTTTGCCCTTACCCGTCCTGCATCCCGCCAGAAGTGACGATGGCGTCACTTCCGGTTTCAGCGTGCTGGTGTCCCACATGGCCTGCCCTTATATAATGGCAGTGGCTGCTGTGGATAGTAGCAAGGGAGGTTGCAGATCCTCTCTGGGGTAAAAATGGATTGCAGCCCAGCTAATACAGGTCCAGCATCTCTTCAGACCGTGAGTAACCAGGATCTGGGACCCATTTATTCCATTGCTTATATGCTGGTTCTTATTACAGCTAATATCTTTTTATTCCTAAAGAAAAAAGGAAGCTGTTTTAAAACGAAACAAAAATGTATGACTGCTAAATGTGCCATTTGCAACAAAAAGCAGGATCCAGCATATTAAAAAAAACTATGTCCTCCTTGTACATCAAAAATTGCACAGGATGGATCTCCTGTTTTGATGAACGATATAAGATCTATGGTTAAGGAGGAAATACAATCCGCTATGTCTGGATTATCCGAATCATTAGCTAAGAAGAAATTTAAAAAGAGGATTAGAGAACCTCTGTCTTCTGATTCAGAAGATTTGTCTGATGCATTTTTTTCAGATAGAGAGGAAGGCGAACAATTAGATTCTTCTGAGGAGGAAGACAAGTTTTTCTTTTCCTCTGAAGATTTAGAAGTAAAAAAGATAAATCAATTCAGAATAATATTTTCATAGGTCTTGGCGAAAAGCAAAACAGAGTTTCTCGCTCGTATCATTGGGAGACACAGGAATAGTGGGGTATAGCTGCTTGCTGCCACTAGGAGGCGACACTAGGCTGAAAAGTGATAACTCCTCCCTTGCCTGCTATACCCACTCCAGCCTGTAGAGAGCATATCAGTTTTTAGATTAGTGTCATAGGAGGAAGACGTCCCTGCTTTTGCAGGGTGCCTTCCCTTTCTTATTTTTTCTTTTGTTTTATCTTTTCTCATTTAGGTAGGGGAAACAGAGGCGCTTGCCCCTCTGTCTACCCCGGGAGCTAGGCCGGTGTCTGATTCCCTCACAGCTCGCCCTCCCCAAGGAGCATACGTGGACCAGGGCAGCCCAGCTCCCCTGCTTCCCGCCAGCCAAAGGGTCACTTAATTCCCGCTAGATCCTCCGCCATTCCAGCCTCCTGCCACTTCGGGTGCCAGCTGCTGAAGAGGTGACCCTGCTGGTACTCTGAGAAGGGGTGAAGAGAAGAGGATGAAGATGTGGTGAGTATTCCGAATTGGGTAAGTATTCTCAGCTCGAACTCCCCCCCCCGGTGAGGGCCCCACGTTACCTCAGCCCCGATAAACGTTTTAGGCTTCTGTCCACATCTGGGTTCCCCCTATATAGTTGTTTTTTTGTTTTGTTTTTTTAAGGTCCGGTGGCTTGCGCCTATTCATCCCGGCCTGCGTGGTCCGCGTCCGTAATCTGACAGGGCGCATTTCTACATTCCGGGGGCCTCGCGTTATACGGCCTGCGGGGTGAGCACCCGTGGCTGGTATACAACCAGGGTGCCTGAGAGCGCCTCTCCCAGGCCGGCTATTTGTTCGGCCGGGCCCTGAAAATTTAAGCCCCGGCTTCTCTTCGGGCCTACCGGTACTCGGCCCGTGCTGTTTCTTGCGGCCATGGGGTGGGTTTTCCGCGGCCGGTGGATGCAAGCTGGCACATCTCGCCCACCGATCCAAGTCCCTCTGTTTGAAGCTGACCGGCAGTATGTCCCGGTTGGCCGTGCGCCGAACTTTATGTCCCGGCTTTGTGGCCTACAGGGCCCCAACTTTCATTCCAGTTATGAATGGGGCGGGTTCGTCCCTCAGGCGCAAATTCTCCCCTCCTAGCTGTCCCCCTCCCCCAGGTGTCAGCTGAGCTATGCCTCCGGTCCTCTAAGCTGGGTTAACCTTTCATGGTAAGCCGCCTCTATGCAGCTAGAACTGGATTATCCGGTGTTTCCTCTCTGCAGGCCAAATACCTTAAGTTTAAGGAATTTAACCCCTTCCTGCCTCTTGTCCATTTTGCAGGGGCATCACAGGTAGTCCTGCCCCCTTCAGCCCACCTCACCGCAGGACCACCCTGATGGTGTGGTACCAGACTGGGCCCATGTCCTATCCCGGACAGTGGAGGATTGCTCACGGTTTCCCAATCCGCCCTACGGGGCAGTTTGGTTGATAACTCTCCACCTGCGCAAATTCAGTGGAGGACATCTAAAGAATTCCCAAGCCACCCTTCTGGGTTGTCTGGTTGATATGTCACCACCTGTGCAATCCAGTGGAGGACCTCTAAGTTCCCAATTCGCCCTCTGGGGCCGTTTGGTTGATAATACTCCACCTGCGCAAATCCAGGGGAGCACATCTGAAGGATTCCCAATCCACCCTCCTGGGTTGTTTGGTTGATAATTCTCCACCTGCGCAATCCAATGGAGGACCTCTGGAAGTTCCCAATCCACCCTCCTGGGTCGTTGGTTGATTAAGTACCGCCCACACAATCCAGTGAGTGGTCCTGTAGAAACATAGAATGTGTCGGCAGATAAGAACCATTTGGCCCATCTAGTCTGCCCAATATACTGAATACTATGGATAGCCCCCGGCCCTATCTTATATGAAGGATGGCCTTATGCCTATCCCATGCATGCTTAAACCCCTTCACTGTATTTGCAGCTACCACTTCTACAGGAAGGCTATTCCATGTATCCACTACTCTCTCAGTAAAGTAATACTTCCTTATATTACTTTTAAACCTTTGCCCCTCTAATTTAAAACTGTGTCCTCTTGTGGTAGTTTTTCTTTTAAATATGCTCTCTTCCTTTACCGAGTTGATTCCCTTTATGTATTTAAAAGTTTCTATCATATCCCCTCTGTCTCTTCTTTCTTCCAAGCTATACATATTAAGGTCCTTTAACCTTTCCTGGTAAGTTTTATCCTGCAATCCATGTACTAGTTTAGTAGCTCTTCTCTGAACTCTCTCTAGAGTATCTATATTCTTCTGGAGATATGGCCTCCAGTACTGCGCACAATACTCCAAGTGAGGTCTCACCAGTGTTCTGTACAGCGGCATAAGCACTTCACTCTTTCTACTGCTTATACCTCTCCCTATACATCCAAGCATTCTGCTGGCATTTCGTGCTGCTCTATTACATTGTCTTCCCACCTTTAAGTCTTCTGAAATAATTACTCCTAAATCCCTTTCCTCAGATACTGAGGTCAGGACTGTGTCAAATATTCTATATTCTGCCCTTGGGTTTTTACGCCCCAGGTGCATTATCTTGCACTTATCCACATTAAATTTCAGTTTCCAGAGTTCTGACCATTCTTCTAGTTTTCCTAAATCCTTTTCCATTTGGCGTTTCCCTCCAGGAACATCAACCCTGTTACATATCTTTGTGTCATCAGCAAAAAGACAAACCTTACCAGCGAGGCCTTTTGCAATATCACTTATGAAGATATTAAACAAAATCGGTCCCAGTACAGATCCCTGTGGAACCCCACTGGTAACATTACCTTGTTTTGAATGTTCTCCATTGACTACAACCCTCTGTTGTCTGTCACACAGCCACTGCCTAATCCACTCAACAATATGGGAGTCCATGCTCAATGACTGCAGTTTATTGATAAGTCTTCTATGTGGGACAGTGTCAAAAGCCTTACTAAAATCTAGATATGCGATGTCTACTGCACCTCCACCGTCTATTATTTTATTCACCCAGTCAAAAAAATCTATAAGATTTGTTTGACATGATCTCCCTGAAGTAAACCCATGTTGTTTTTCATCTTGCAATCCATGGGATTTTAGATGTTCCACAATCCTATCCTTTAATAGGGTTTCCATTAATTTGCCTACTATTGATGTCAGACTCACTGGTCTATAGTTGCTCGATTCCTCCCTACTACCTTTCTTGTGAATGGGCACGACATTTGCCAATTTCCAATCTTCCGGGACGACTCCTGTTACTAATGATTGGTTAAATAAATCTGTTAACGGTTTTGCCAGCTCACCACTAAGCTCTTTTAATAATTTTGGGTGTATCTCATCAGGCCCCTGTGACTTATCCGTCTTCACCTTAGACAGCAAACTTAGAACATCTTCCTCTGTAAAGATACATGCATCAAACGATTTAATAGTCATTCTTTCTAGTGGAGGTCCTTCTTCTTTTTCTTTTGTAAAAACTGAACAGAAGTATTCATTAAGGCAGTCGGCTAGCCCTTTATTCTCTTCTACATACCTTCCGTCCTTTGTTTTTAATTTAGTTATTCCTTGTTTTAATTTCCTTTTTTCATTTATATATCTGAAGAATGTCTTATCCCCTTTTTTCATAGACTGAGCTAGTTTTTCTTCTGCCTGCGCTTTAGAAGTTCTTATAACTTGCTTGGCCTCTCTCTGCCTAATCTTGTAGATTTCCTTATCTTCATTGCTCTGGGTTTTTTTATAATTACAAAATGCTAGCTTTTTATTTTTTTTTAATGAAAGAGGTTCCTAACTGTAGAGGTTCCTATTCCACCCCCTGGGTGGTTTGATTGTTATATCACCACCGGCACAGCCTGCAACTGCCATGGCTAGATGTTGAGAGGTAGAACTGCACACGAGTGGGCCAGAGCAGGACATAATTCCTCCTCTGTTACCTCCGCACCTCCACCCTTCCTCACTAGGGTTACGTTCAGAACCCCCCCTTCCTGCAGGGGTTGGTTCTGAGGGAGGGGGGAATCAGTTATTTGGACTCTGATATGAATCCAGTTCAATCTTCCAAGATTGCATCCATACTAGCCCGCAGTACTGATTGTATGCATTACCCCCTGCCTTAGGCAGCATTTGCACTACTACTGGATACAGTACTTACCTTATGTATTCCCTCTTTCCATAGGTGGACTAGCTGCATTAGCCATAGGCGTTCCCCCTTCCGTATTCGACGGAATTGCTGTTCCACTGGCTACAGTACTGGCCGTATGCATTAGCCTCTCATAGGAGGCGTTATGGCATTATCACTGGTGGCAGTGTTTACCGTATGCATTACCCCGTTACATAAGTGGAGGAATTTCACTTCCCACCGGGTACAGAACTAATCATATGCATTACACCCTTACATAGGGGCGTAATTCTCTACCATTGGATTCAGTTCCTGCTGGGTGCATTACTCCCTGCCATAGGTGAGGTACTTGCGCTACCTTGGGATACAGTACTTCCTGTATATTTTTCTCCCCTTCATAGGTGGAGTAATTACACTACCACTGAGTGCAGTGCTTACCGTAGACATTACCCCCCTCCATAGGTGTGGAAATTACACTATTGTTGGATACGGTTCTGATTATCGCGCTACCCCCCTTCCTTAACTGGAGGGTTGCACTACCACTGAATGCTATTCAACAGTCGTGGCATTACCCCCTTCTACAACTAATGGGGAAATCACTAAGCATCTTTGCATGCTTTATTTCAATTACGCCACGACACTAGATACCTTGGCTTCCTTCACAGGTGGGCTGTGGCAACAGTCGGTACTGTTGGTGCCTTGTACTCTTCACCTAATGGTATATGGATACTGCCACTACTCCCATATTGTATCCTTCTTTTTCTTCCGGTGCTGGTTGGGGGCGCAAATATGTCGACCTTTGTTCTCTCAGGGGGGGTCACCCAGCAAAGCAACACTTAGGTGTCCTAGAGACCCCCATCCCCAGGTAGGTCATGAATTGGTCCTCTGCAACGTGTGGTGTGCACGCCATTACACAAAATATTGTGATTACGATCCAGCAAGCTGAAGGTTGCACTGACTGTATTCTTTGCCACCCCTTTTCCTTATCTTGGTGAGGGTGTTTTGCTGGCACTCTGCAATGGCTACTACAGCGTGTTCTTCTCAGCAGGGGAAGTTTTTTACACTAGGGCTGGAGATCATAGTCGCTGCAGTGGGACAGCCCCAGGTAGGGGTTCTACCCTGACACTGCTTCGGCAGATGCTCCTGTTCAGCACCCTTTTTAGACGGAGTGCCTCAGGCTGGCTCTACTTAACTGAGACCGCATGGTACCATGCTTCTTCTGGGTATCCTTAGGCCTCTCCCTCAGTTTTACGCTGGCGGAGCATGCTGTAGCTCCTACTGTACAAGGGGTATTTGCACCTCCACTACATACTAGGGTTCCTACTGCACAGTTCCTTCGTCAGGTGACGGATTCTTCTGACTCTGAAATCTGTGTCCTCTACGGTGTGGCCTCCTCCTCAGCTGGAGTATGGCGTTAGCATTACTCTTGTGGCTTCCCTTGTATGGCCTCCTCCTCAGGCGGAGTATTGCATTACTAATAGATTCTGTAGAGTGTCAGTCTCTGATGGCAATGGGCTTTAGCCCTGGCCTCTTAATGGTCTACACTATTGATAATTGACCTTTGCTCTGTCAACTGTTGTCCTTGTGTCGTTAACTTGGGCTTTGCAATGGCGTAAATGCCATAGCTATCAGCTCCTACCTTTTGGGTGCACTCTACTGGGTAGCTTAGTCCCTGCGGCAATCGTCTACCACTTCAGTGAAACCTTTCTTCAGATATGATTACTGTCTGTCACCTCAAGCCGATGGTGGTCATTCCTTTCACTGCTCATTTCGGGGGTGGGCTACAGGTCTCCCCACGCCGGGCAGAGCGGGTGTCTGTCACGCCTTTCCACCACTGGTAGGGGTTTTCTTGCTGGAACGCAACACCCTTTTCTTTCCTGTCCCTCCTCTAGCTGGATGGCTGACCACCTTTCCCTTCTGTCTAGTCGACCAGTAGCCATGGGTTGTACGGCTATGGAATCCCAGCTCTATTTTTTTTTTTTTTTCACGTGACCAGTGTTCCCCTGGTACGGGGAGGGCGTTGGACATAGTAATCTCACTCCACCAGGCAAGAGTATTTCTCTCATCTGGGTCATCTGCCCTTCCAGGCAGTGTTTCCGCATTGTCAATATATGTCACTTACCGGGCTTCCCATCACCGGTGATGCTCACATCGGTTTTTGCTTCTACCTTTATCCGAGGTATTGGTTCTTTGGCCTGCAGTTGGGCATGCCTGGCTCAGGAATTTTGTTTTCGCAATAGTTTCTCAAGCAGCTTCTCTCACTAGAAGTCTCACCACAAGCCCCTACGGCTTTAAGGGCATTAGTCTACCAATTTTTCCTGCTTCCTAAGGAGGATCCTGTGGCCCTGGATTTTGGTTCGGCTTCCACAGTTGTGGCCAGCAGCCGGCTTCGTCCCAACGACCTGTGGATCGTTGGGTCTTCTTTTTTTTTTCTGGGAAGGCGGCATTCCGGGTTGCGGGATCTTCCACCCGGCGGCTTTCAGAGTTGATAGCGCCTTCTTGTACGTATATTTTTCTTTTGTCATTAGCATAAGGCAGTTCTCCGCCCCGTATCTTTCTTTGCAGAAGGTAGTCGCCGCTTTCCAAGTCATCTCAGACATGGTATTCTCTTCTTTCTCCCTCGCATTTTAGAGAGCGGGCTCTCCATCAGCCATCTCATTTGGCCTCTGAGGTTTGCTGGTCCATAACTAGTGCTATCCGCTGTACGGACTCTTACCAGTTTTTTTTCCTGGAGGTCCTTGTTATAGCTGACTACCTCCAAAGGGATGTTTTTCTAGGTATATCTTCCTAAACAATAGAGCGCCTTGATAAGGTGGTACATATGGGTGTGCTTGCTCCTCCTCCCATTGGTTGCATGATGCACATGGAGGTGACTAGGAGCAGCACACCATAAGTGCGGCGTCTGCGCTCCTGAACATAGAAGCCCAATGGCTTAGGTAAGTTTAGCGTAGGACACGCCTGACCTGAGACCACCTTGGCGCTTGGTAGGCGGGCTCAGATGTGTTTTGATCAAAATATATTGGCTAAGTGTCTCAGATGATATCATATCAGAGTGAGGACTTTGTCCATATATAATGCTTGCATCTACTTTACGAAGTGCATTATTATCTTATTTCTGTGATTTTCTTCAATAATATGGCCAGGGACATCTGCACATTTTGTATATCATACCGTGCAGGATGTTTTTATCTTAGTTTTTTTTCTGTGATTATTTTTTTTTAGGTATATCTGTCTGACAGTTGCTTGGGCATTACTCTCCTAGGACAAGGCACCGCCCAGCAGAGTTATGGCCTATCCGACCAGCGGTCGGCACTTCTCGGGTTTATCTACTCCAGGCATTGCTTTCTAGTGGTAGAAGGCAGCGTCTTGGTCTTCCGGCACGTTCACCAAGTTTTACTGGGTGCTTTCCTAGGCATCGACGGATGTTGCTCCGGGCAGCAAGGTCTTGCAGGCGGCAGCGGAATACGCATCCTTGAGGGCAGTTTTCTCCATGGGCGTGTGATTTGTTTCCCTCCCTATTGACTGATTTAGGACGTCCCACCGTCCTGTGTCCCCCAATGATACGAGCGAGAAAACGAGATTTTTGTGAACTCACCTGTAAAATCTCTTTCTCTCTTAGTTCATTGGGGGACACAGCTCCCACCCAGTGGTTCTGTTTGCTGCAAATGATGGCGGTTGGTGGGCCAGTATGGTCCTCAGTTCTGGTTCGATCCGACTGACATTTGTCAGTTTTTGGTTGTTTACCCTGTTTTTTATGGGTTTTTTTTTCTCCTATTGCTTGGGCACAAACTGATATGCTCTCTCCAGGCTGGAGGTGGTATAGCCAGCAGGGGAGGAGTTATCACTTTTCACAAAAATCTAGTTTTTTTTTCAATACATAGAAATTTTCATAGCCTGATAAATAAGTAATGGAATACTCCAGATAAAAGGTGCATGTTTCCTAGCGGTCTCAAAAGAAGATACCCTTTTAATGAAACTTGGGACTCTGTACCTATGATAGATGCCTTGGTAGCAAAACTTATAAAAAAAAAAAAAAAAAAATTCAATACCCTTTGAAGATGCAGTACAACTTAAGGCCCTATGGATAAAAAAAAAAAAGCAGAAGGGGTTGATCAAGAAAACATGGGACATGGCTACTTCCTTGTTCCATCCAAATATGTTTGCAACTCTGTATCTGGTTAGATCTGTTAGAATTTCACATAAAAAAAACAAAAAATCTTCTATTCCAATTCTCAAAATGGCTGCAGGCTTTTTTAGCAGATTCTTCTAAGATCATAGAAGGGGGATGTAACATCTAAAAATAAATTATGTTCCATACCCTTGCATGGAAAATGTGTTTGGGCCCGATCTAGATAAAATATTAGAGAAGGCCTCTGATAAGAAGAAAGGTTTCCCTGAAGATTATAAATTTCGCAATGACAGACCCTATAAAAGGTGTAATTTTCAGAACCAGAACAGGTCAGTCAAAGGGAAATCTGGAAGATGGAGTTACAGGAAAGGAGGAAAAAATTTGATATTTCCTTTTTGCTCCAAGCAACTCCCCTCAGCCTCCAAATGACGCTAGAAGAGTGGGAGGAAAGCTAACCAATTTTTTACATCAATGGTGGCTAGTCACCAACAACAGTTGGGTTATTCAGGTTCTACTAAACCAGGCATACTCAACCTGCGGCCCTCTCGCTGTTGCAAAACTACAAATCCCAGCATGCCCGAACAGCCTACAGCAGGGCATTGTGGGAGTTGTAGTTTTACAACAGCTGGAGGGCCGCAGGTTGAGTATGTCTGTCCTAAACGGATACAAAATAGAATTTTTAGATTCGCCTCCTCAAAAATTTTGTCCCACGTCTGTTTCTTCAGGTCCAATTTGAACAAACGTGCAAAAAGGGGTAAAAGAACTATGGGAGCTAGGAGCCATTGAGTCAGTTCCAGAGATAGAAAGACACTTAGGACATAACATCTATTTCTAGTCAAAAAAAAAAAAAATGGTTCCCACAGAACAATTATAAACCTCAAACCTCTGAACAAATCCATTATATACAGAAAATTCTAGATGGATTCTATAAAAACGGCAATTCCTCTAATATCTAAGAATGCGAGAATGGTCACGATAGACCTAAAGGACGCTTATTTCCTTATCCCGATGCATATAGATCGGAAGTTTCTCAGATTTTGTATACCAGAAAAGGGAGGTATAGGACACTACCAGTTTACTTGTCTTTCCTTCGGGATATCTTCCGGCCCCCAGACTGTTTACAAACATCATGTCTTTTCTCAGATTGAAGGGGGTTGTAGTCTATTTGGACGATCTATTAATCATAGAATCCCAGAACCATGACTTTCGAAGTCAACTAGACTTTGTTCTAACAACCTTACAAAATCTAGGTTGGATCATAAATTGGAGAAAATCAGACCTTACTATCTCCAAGAAGAAAAAATTCCGGGGAATGATTCTAGATTCAGGGAAACAAAAACCTTTCTTCCTCAGGAGAAGATAGAACATTTAATCCAGATGCTCAAATACTTCAGAAATCTGAAAAGAGTATCTATAAGACATGCCATAAAAATACTGGGACATATGACATCCTGTATCCCGGCGGTACCTTGGGCACAACATCATTCCAGAACGCTTCAGGATCATATCTTAAAAGTATGGAGTAAAAATCTGTTACATCTGGATTATATGTTCAGTATTTCTATAAAAGTGAAGAGATCTCTCAATTGGTGGCAGTTGAATGACCCCAAATGACCTTATCAGGCATAGAGTGGATACAGGAACCCTCTCTAGTAATGACAACGGACGCAAGCAGCAGAGGTTGGGGAGCACATGTGGGTCAGATATCTTTTCAAGGAGTTTGGATTAAAAATATGAAGGAAGCATCATCAAACCAGAGAGAATTGGCAGCTGTAGGGGAAGCAATGAAAGCGTCAGAGAAAATAATATCCGGATCCCACTTGAAAATCTATTCGGACAACATGACCACAGTTGCACTTCTCCGACATCAGGGAAGTACGAGAGGCCAACAACTGAAGAGATTAGCGGGAGAGGTTTTTCGGTGGGCAGAAGAAAATCTGTTATCTCTGACAACAGTTCACCTCAGATGTCAGGAAAATGTTTGGGCTGACTTTCTAAGTAAAAATTTAATCATTGCGGGGGATTGGACCCTTGAAAATCCGGCATTTGATTTAATCATAAAGATCTGGGGTACCCATCCATAGATCTCTTCGCAAGGAGAAACAGGAAGCTAAAGAAATTCTGCTCCCTGCATCCAGAGGACACTTCAACTCATGTAGACGCCCTTTCCATCAAATGGACTCCGAATCTCTGTTATGCCTATCCTGCGATAAACATACTGCCCAGGGTGCTTCAAAGATAGAGAATGCCAAAGTAATACTGATTGCTCCATTCTGGCCCAGAAGAGCGTGGTTCTCGCTCATAGCAGAAATTAGTGTACTTCCTCCTCTCCAGCTTTCACATTTCCCCAATCTGGTTATGCAGGGTCCAGTTCCACACCCAAGACAAAAAAATCTAGATTTAAGAGCCTGAATGTTGAATGGGTCAGCCTAGAAAACAAATGTTTTTATCTAGAGTGGTAGACACATTACTGCAGAGTAGAAAGGTTACTACTAAAAACTGTTACAGTAAAGTTTGGGGAAGATTTGCCTCTTGGTGCACAAGCAAAAATATAGATTTTTCTTTTCTTAGTGTCCCTACAATTCTAGAATTTTTTCAGAAAGGACTGGATCTTGGGCTTAAACCTAGTACTCTTAGAGTTCAGGCTGCACCGTTGTGTCTTCTATAATTGCAGATTATCTGAAGACAAATTTGTTTCTAGATTTCTTTTAACCACGGAACGTTTGCGTCCCACCACCCATAATTTGGTCCCTCCATGGAATCTAAATGTGGTCCTGAATGCTTTAATAGGGCCCTTGATGAAATTTCATTAAGATTTTTGACTTTTAAAACTATATTTTTGGTGGCCATTACCGCTGCAAGAAGGGTATGTGAATTTACAGGCACTTTCTACTGTTTTTCCATATTTCCAATCCTTTGAAGACAGGCTTATATTCAAGTTAGAACTCTCCTTTCTCCCAAAGGTAGTGTAATCTTTTCATAGATCCCAGGTGTGACGAATACCGTACCCCTTGCCCTGACTGACGTCAGATGTCAACAGCGAGATACAGTTTGGTCACTGGTTACTAAGTCGTGACGTTACGCCGTCCTGGAGAAGCGGGTAAGGTCAGTCTTGGTACAGTTTTCACAGACTCCTCCTGTGCACAGAGAGGCAACAAGCTGAGAGAGCCTTTTCACTGCCCCAGTGAATCAGCGCGTTCTCAGCCCGGGAAGACTGCCACCAGTTTCTTGTTTGATATAAGCCCGGTCCGCTAACGGGATTATATAGGGTAAGAAACCAACCCGCAGTAGCGTATAACTAGGCCGAAACACGGACGTGGGGATTCGTGATCGAGATACAAGACAGCACAAGATTAAATTATATATTTAATCGCCTTAAGGGCTCACTAGAATTAACACTATAGACAGAAGGATATATACAGTGGTCTGAGGTTACAAATACAGGTGGTATGGTACAAACAGGATTAACCCCTTAGGGACACATGGCGTACCGGTACGGCATGTTTCCCGAGTCCTTAAGGACACATGATGTACCGGTACGTCATGTGTTGTTCCGATCAACGGCGGGCGGTGATCGGAACAAGGTGCCTGCTCAAATCATTGAGCAGGCACCTCGGCTAAATGCATTGTAAAGGAATATACCCCCAAAAGTTCAAGTCCCAAACTGGGACAAAAAATAAAGTGAAAAAAAAAGTTGAAAAAATTAGGTTTTCCCCAAAAAAATTAAAAGTTTCAAGTAAAAATAAACAAAAACGTAATTTTCCCCAAATAAAGTATAAAAAAAATAGGAAAAAAAAAAAAGTATACATATTAGGTATCGCCGCGTCCGTATCGTCCGGCTCTATAAACATATCACATGACCTAACCCCTCAGATGAACACCATAAAAAAAAAAAAACTGTGCTAAATAAACCATTTTTTTGTCACCTTACATCACACAAAGTACAACAGCAAGCGATCAAAAAGGCGTTTGCCCACCAAAATAGTACCAAATCTAACCGTCACCTCATCCTGGAAAAAATAAGCCCCCACCTCAGACAATCGCCCAAAAAATAAAAAAATCATTTAATTTGCAGAACATCCCTACCACTTTGAAGATGTGTTTTTTTTTGTTTTTTTTTTTTATTGTGAAGCAAACAACAAATAGGACAAAATAACAGAAAAAGTCAATGTGCATAACTATTCACCCCCTTAAAGTCAATACTTTGTAGAGCCACCTTTTGCGGCAATCACAGCTTTGATACAAAAGCTGCAAGTCGCTTTGGATAAGTCTCTATGACAGGCATCCTCAAACTGCGGCCCTCCAGCTGTTGTAAAACTACAACTCCCACAATGCCCTGCTGTAGGCTGATACCTGTAGGCTGTTCGGGCATGCTGGGAGTTGTAGTTTTGCAACAGCTGGAGGGACGCAGTTTGAGGATGCCTGCTCTATGAGCTTGCCACATTTTACCACTGGGATTTTTGTCCATTCCTCCTTGCAAAACTGCTCCAGCTCCTTAAAGTTGGATGGTTTGCGCTTGTGAACAGCAATCTTTAAGTCTGACCACAGATTTTCTATTGGATTGAGATCTGGGCTTTGACTAGGCCATTCCAACACATTTACATGTTTCCCCTTAAACCACTCAAGTGTTGCTTTAGCAGTGTGTTTGGGGTCATTGTCCTGCTGGAAGGTGAACTTCCGTCCTAGCCTCAAATCATGCACAGAGTGGTACAGGTTTTGCTCAAGAATATCCCTGTATTTAGCACCATCCATCTTTCCCTCAACTCTGACCAGTTTCCCAGTCCCGGCTGCTGAAAAACATCCCCACAGCATGATGCTGCCACCACCATGTTTTACTGTGGGTATGGTGTTCTTTGGGTGATGTGATGTGTTGGGTTTGCGCCAGACATAGCGTTTTCTTTGATGGCCGAAAAGTTAAATTTTAGTCTCATCAGACCAGAGCACCTTCCTCCATACATTTTGGGAGTCTCTCACATGCCTTTTCGCAAACTCACAACGCGCCTTTTTGTTTTTAGCTGAAAGTAATGGCTTTCTTCTGGCCACTCTGCCATAAAGCCCATTTCTATGGAGCGTACGGCCTTTTGTCATCCTATGTACAGATGCTCCAGTCTCTGCTGTGGAACTCTGCAGCTCCTCCAGGGTTACCTTAGGTCTCTGTGCTGCCTCTCTGATTAATGCCCTCCTTGCCCAGTCCGTGAGTTTTAGTGGGCTGCCGTCTCTTGGCAGGTTTGCTGTTGTGCCATTATTTGGTTAATAGATTTGATGGTGCTCCTGGGGATCATCAAAGATTTGGATATTTTCTTATAACCTAACCCTGACTTGTACTTCTCAACAACATTGTTCCTTACTTGTTTGGAGAGTTCCTTGGTCTTCATGGCAGTGTTTGGTTAGTGATGCCTCTTACTATTGTGTTCTGGTCCATCACATAAAATTCAGATTAACAAAACATTGAACTTAAGGCTGTAATGTAACAAAATATGAAAAAAAGTCAAGGGGGGGGTTAATACTTTTGCAAGGCACTGTATGCTTGAGGTTACATTTCAACTCCCCACAGGAGTTATGTTTAGTTTAAGTTTTGTTCTTTTTCATTATAGTAAGTGCTTTTACTATCATATCTGTCATCCGCCAAGGAACATTAGCATCTATAGAAGGAAAATAATGGACGACAAGGATAGTGTGCGTTTATACACAATGTCAAGTTTACTTGTAAATGGTGTGAAAGTTGAGAAAAGTGAGAAGCGCAGGAGGTTGGGTGAACCATGTCATCCTGAGTCCAAATCCATGTATGCTTTATGCTAACTTGTTATATATGAATGGGTGCGATTAATGTGTGTTCTTTTAATGTACGGGGTATGAACGCACCTACTAAGAGGAGCCAAATATGTCATATGCTTAAAAAACTAAGCAGAGTGATAATAGACTCACAGATATATACCTTTGGTAATATATACACGCCGAACACGTCGCAAGCACCCTGGATAAGAGCAGCATTAACTGAGTTTCAAAAATTTGCCAAAGGTATAACCATTTTAGGAGGTCACCAAAATGTAGCAATGTTTCCAGAGGTTGACACGTCTGTGGGTACATTATCCATGGGGCCCCTCCCCCCCCCCCCCCCAACCTGCCTCCACCCCCCCCCCCCTTACACACACACACACACACACTCACTCACTCACTCACTCCCCTACTAGTGCTGTAACTATAGTGTTATGGGCCACAGTGCAAACATTTTTACCTCATCCAGGGTGTTGCTGGCGTCGGCGTGATGTCCGCTGGATCCAGAACAAGGTCCCTGTGGTGAGAAAAAAAATGAATAATCACATAAGGAAAGGATGGTGACTGCCCCTGTGAAATCACCAGCAGGGCTCACTGTGCTGGCCTGTAAGACTGAGCCATGCCAATGTATAGCAGGGTAATCTAGGACATTTCCCCTAAGTGCACCCACACAGTACTAATGCCCACCTTGTGGCCCCTCACAGTAGTTATGCCCACCTTTGTTCCTGTCACAGTAGTTATGCCCAGATATGTGCCCCCTCATAGTAGTTATGCCAAATATGTGTCCCCTTACAGTAGTTATGCCCAGATGTGTCCCCTCACAGTAGTAATGCCAGATTATGTGCCCCCTCACAGTAGTAATGCCAGATTATGTGCCCCTCACAGTAGTAATGCCAGATTATGTGCCCCCTCACAGTAGTAATGCCAGATTATGTGCCCCTCACAGTAGTTATGGCAGATTATGTGCCCCTTCACAGTATTTATGCCCAGTTATGTGCCCCCTCAAAGTAGATATGCCCAGATATGTGCCCCCTCAGAGTGGTTATGCCAGATTATGTGTCCCCTCACAGTAGTAATGCCAGATTATGTGCCCCTTCACAGTATTTATGCCTGGTTATGTGCCCCCCTCAAAGTAAATATGCCCAGATATGTGCCCCCTCAGTGGTTATGCCAGATTATGTGCCCCCTCACAGTAATTATGCCTTCATATGTGCCCCCTCATAGTTATGCCTTCATATGTGCCCCCCTCACAGTAGTTATGCCAGATTAGGTGCCCCCTCAAATTAGTTATGCCAGATTAGGTGCCCCCTCAAATTAGCTATGCCAGATTAGGTGCCCCTCAGTAGAGATGCCAACTTTTGTGCCCCCTCACTCTAGTTGTGCCCATCAAACACCCCCCCTGCCCCTAGTCTGCAGCGGTAGAAAAAAACAAAACACATACTTACCTTCTTCCCTGATGACAGGAGGCAGATTCCGGGGCTTTCAGCTCTCCTCCCACAGCCAGCAGCGCGATGTGGGGCCAGCAGGGGGAGCTCCTGAGCTCTGAAGATCAGTGAAGCAGAGAGCAGAGAGGTTTCCCTGCTTCACTATGGAAACGAAACTGCCTGGCCGGGTGTGAGTGAGTGCGCGCTCCCCCCCCCCCCCCTCTTCCTTGACCCTCCCCCCGCCCCCATATTATTCATGTAATGGAGACATGGAGCGCTCTGATGGGGCCCGAAATTGCCACTGTACTTCACGCCGGGCCCCATCAGAGCGCTCCATTGCATTTGAGTACAGCGGGACCCCTGCCAGTGGCCTGGGGGAGGGGGGGGACCACAGGCAGCCAGGCCCCCTGGAGTGCCGGGCCCGGTCGCAACTGCGACCCCTGTATGTACGCCACTGCAAACAGCTCTTAGACACATACGTAATAACATTGCTAAGGCAGGTCTGGTGGATGGTTGGAGAGCAATGCACCCTAAAGAGAAAGACTTCACATATTATTCCCCGTCTCACACCTCATACCAAAGACTAGATTACATTTTTGTATCCGCCTCATTGTTGTCATATTGCAGGGGTACATCCATTGGGTCATTGACCCTATCAGACCATGCCCCTATATTTTTACAATTCTCCTTGAAAAACACTCTAAGAAGGGAGATGATATGGAGACTTAACGAAACTCTCTTGCACAACCCTGATAATGTACAGCAATTAGAAAAAAAAAAGATAAAGGAGTACTTTACACTCAATGGCTCAGTGGATGTATCACCAAGTGTAATATGGGAAGCGCACAAAGCAATGATGAGGGGTCACTTTATATCACTTGCTACACATATAAAGAAAAAAAGAGAAGCTGAAGTTTTACAACTACAAACACGAATACGGGACCTAGAGTCAGTACATAAGACACCTTACTCCAGACGTATTACAACATCTGGACACTCTAAGTTCACAGATGAAAAACGTACTAAACGAGTGAACAGCTAAGATATACCTCTCAGCCAAATTTAAATATTATGCACATGATGATAAGGCTACAAAGTTTGTTATCACAGTTAAAAAATAGGAAGGTTAACTCTTATATACAGTAAGGTCCATAAATATTGGGACATCGACACAATACTAACATTTTTGGCTCTATACACCACCACAATGGATTTGAAATAAAACAAACAAGATGGGCTTTAACTGCAGACCTCAGCTTTAATTTGAGGGTATTTACATCCAAATCAGGTGAACGGTGTAGGAATTACAACAGTTTTCATATGTGCCTCCCACTTATTAAGGGACAAAAGTAATGGGACAATTGGCTTGTCAGTTGTTCCATGGCCAGATGTGTGTTATTCCCTCATTATCCGAATTACAGTGAGCAGATAGAAGGTCCAGAGTTCATTTCAAGTGTGCTATTTGCATTTGGAATCTGTTGCTGTCAACTCTCAAGATCAAAGACCTGTCACTATCAGTAAAGCAAGCCATCATTAGGCTGAAAAAACAAAACAAACCCATCAGAGAGATAGCAAAAACATTAGGCGTGGCCAAAACAACTGTTTGGAACATTCTTAAAAAGAAGGAATGCATCGGTGATCTCAGCAACACCAAAAAATCTGGAAGACCACGGAAAACAACTGTGAAGGATGACCAAAGAATTCTTTCCCTGGTGAAGAAAACACCCTTCATAACAGTTGGCCAGATCAAGAACACTCTCCAGGAGGTAGGTGTATGTGTGTCAAAGTCAACAATCAAGAGAAGACTTCACCAGAGTGAATACAGAGGGTTTACCACAAGATGTAAACCATTGGTGAGCCTCAAAAACAGGAAGGCCAGATTAGAGTTTGCCAAACGACATCTAAAAAAGACTTCACAGTTCTGGAACAACATCCTATGGACAGATGAGACCAAGATCAACTTGTACCAGAGTGATGGGAAGAGAAGGAAAGGAACTGCTCATGATACTAAGCATACCACCTCATCAGTGAAGCATGCTGGTGGTAGTGTCATGGCGTGGGCATGTATGGCTGCCAATGGAACTGGTTCTCTTGTATTTATTGATGATGTGACTGCTGACAAAAGCAGCAGGATGAATTCTGAAGTGTTTCGGGCAATATTATCTGCTCGTATTCAGCCACATGCTTCAGAACTCATTGGACGGCCCTTCACAGTGCAGATGGACAATGACCCAAGGCATACTGCAAAAGCAACCAAAGAGTTTTTTAAGGGAAAGAAGTGGAATGTTATGCAATGGCCAAGTCAATCACCTGACCTGAATCCGATTGAGCATGCATTTCACTTGCTGAAGACAAAAACTGAAGGGAAAATGCGTCAAGAACAAGCAGGAACTGAAGACAGTTGCAGTAGAGGCCTGGCAGAGCATCACCAGGTATGAAACCTAGCGTCTAATGATGTCTATGCGTTCCAGACTTCAGGCTGTAATTGATTGCAAAGGATTTGCAATCAAGTATTAAAAAGTGAAAGTTTGATTTATGATTATTATTCTGTCCCATTACTTTTGGCCCCTTAACAAGTTTCCTTTGCTCAACTGCTCTTCCGTACTGACCAGATAGCCAAACGATTTGCTGAATACTATACCCAACTTTACAACATTAGGAAAGATCCTATAGCACAAGAGGAAGAAAAAAAGGATTAGCACTATGGATAATTGGCTTCACTCTCTCAATTTTCCCACATTAAACATAGAACAATCACAGACACTATCTAAACCTTTCACATTAGTTGAGATACAAAAAGCGCTACAATCTTCACCACTCCACAAGAGCCCAGGTCCTGACGGCCTGTCTATGATATATCATGATATATTGTTACCTAAACTGCTCTTGGTGTGTAATTCTCTTTGGGAGAGAAAACATCAGAGGGATCTCATTGTTAAAGGGTATCAGTCAGGAGAAGGGTACAAAAGAATTTCCAAGGCATTAGATATACCATGGAACATAGTCAAGACAGTTATCATCAAGTGGAGAAAATATGGCACAACAGTGACATTACCAAGAACTGGACGTTCCTCCAAAATTTATGAAAACACAGAAGAAAACTGGTCTGGGAGGCTACCAAGAGGCCTACAGCAACATTTAAGGAGTTGCAGGAATATCTGGCAAGTACTGGCTGTGTGGTAAACTAGAGGGAATTATGAACAGTTCCAAATACCAGTCAATATTGGCACCAAACCTTCAGCTTCTGCTAGAAAGCTGAACATGAAGAGGAACTTCATCTTTCAGCATGACAACGACCCAAAGCATACATCCAAATCAACAAAGGAATGGCTTCACCAGAAGAAGATTAAAGTTTTGGAATGACCCAGCCAGAGCCCAGACCTGAATCCGATTGAAAATCTGTGGGGTGATCTGAAGAGGGCTGTGCACAGGAGATTCCCTCGCAATTTGACAGATTTGGAGTTTTTTTGCAAAGAAGAGTGGGCAAATCTTGCCAAGTCAAAATGTGCCATGCTGATAGACTCATACCCAAAAAGACTGAGTGCTGTAATAAAATCAAAAGGTGCTTCAACAAAGTATTAGTTTAAGGGTGTGCACACTTATGCAACCATTTTATTTTATTTTTATATTTTTTCTTCCCTCTACCTAAAAGATTTCAGTTTGTTTTTCAATTGAGTTGTACAGTTTATAGGTCACATTAAAGGTGGAAAAAGTTCTGAAATGATTTATCTTTGTCTAATTTTTTTACATCACAGAAACCTGACATTTTAACAGGGGGTGTAGACTTTTTATATCCACTGTATCTATATGCAATAAACATGTCAACTGTAGACTTACCCTGCATCATTACAGAAACTTCATTAATAAAATGTTTTAAAAACTAAACTTAAAAGACATACTTTATATAGTATAGCCTCCCCCACACAAAAATGATTGACATCAGACAGTATGGGCCTGTTTACATCACATTTTTGAGTCACATTTAGTGTGTATGCCAGGAAAGATTCCACCAGCTACTGGAGGTTCCACAGGAAACACAGTGCTGTTAGCTGGAGGATGGCGGGGTATGGACCCTATCAGGCACAACAGGGGGGGATAAGGCGACAAGAACCTGTAGGTTTCCTGCTCCATCTCTGCTGCTACTTGGGGACCCTAGTCACATCCACCCTGAAGAGGTCAGGTTTTAGTCTGGATACTATGAATCTGCTACATGCATCACATCTAGCTGGAAAACTTGTGCATGTGAAAGAACACTAAGGCAATTCCTCTGTCAATTCCCCATGTACTGTATGCACGCAGACACTAACACTGCACCACTCCATAGTCCTACTCTACCATAGGTTTTAATTGGTGCTCCCTCCATTAGCCAGTGCCTTGGATCGCCTGGGGGCTCCCCAGGGCCAGACTGGGATGACAAAATAGCTCTGGTGCACAAACCCCCACCAGTCCACATAAGATTTTTGTGATGCGTGATGCACACTGGCAAATTTTGCTTTACCTAGTCATGCCCCTAGGTGAATCATCAGTACTAAAAAGGAAATCAAGTGGAACACATAAATGCCTAATCACATGGTCAGGGACATACTGTACATTATCCTCCGCAACAGCAACACATACCATGGTAAAATTCAAAATACCTCCAAGCAGCATCTGATACCACGCGAACTGGGAACTTAAAGTTGTACTAGAAGAAAAATCTAAAAGTGGCCCAAGTTGTAGGTGAGTGCAAATTCACAGAAGGTGGGCCAAGCAATACAGTAGTGCAGCACTAAATACCGCTCCAGCAAAACCAAATACCACAGTGCAGCACAAAACGCTGCCCTATTACCATACTGAGGGCGGGAATATAGAAGGGCACCTGCAGCTGCTGGCCAGGTGCATAAGTACCTGATGCTCCTAGCATTAATTAATGCTGAGAGCATTTGATTGTTTTGTACCTGGGCTTTGGCATTCCACTGGGCATCGAAATTTGCTTATAGAATATATAGCCAAAATATCTCACCAGCAGCACCAAATACTGCAGTGTTGATCACCTATTAACTAACCAGGATGTGCGCTGTCATTGTGCCCACCCAGCTTCTAACCTCAGAGGTGTCCTGGTTACTTTGCTACATCAGGCGGCCCATTACATACAAGAAGAATATCAAGATCCATCAGTATTGTACTCTATATTAACTTTTGTGCATGTAATTTGATTTCCATTTTTAGGTTTTATTTGAACCTGTTTTACTGTCATTGTATGTCCCTCCCCCCCATCAGGAGGTGTAATCTATACTGCCATTTTTTTCACATTGTGTAAATAGGGGATCTCATTTGTATTGTGCTTTATGTCCAATTGTATTAGAAGAAACTGATTTATTCCCCGTTGTCTGATCTTCCCATATTTATGACCTATCCTTTCGATCAACTGTTTGAAGAGAGGGTAGCGCAGCATTCACTTCACCGTTTACCTGCTCGGCGGCAGCAGAGCAGTGTAATTACAGCTCCTCCACCCCATTCAAATAGACAGTGAAGAGAACGCAGCGCTTTTTAAACAGCTAATCGTGGGGATGCCGGGAGTCGGACCCCCACCGATCTGATATTGATGATCTATCCTGAGGATAAGTCATCAATGTGAGCAAACCAGACAGCCCCTTTAATAAAAGACTATTTCTGGATTATCTTGGGCCAGAGTTTGAGTCCTGATTTTCTTCTGAGGGTGTTCACAAGCTTTCTACGCCTTGCTGAATCATGATGTTAGGGCAATAGTTTAGCAACATGCCATCACTTTATTAGACGGAAAATCCCATTATTAAATTTTATAGGAAATTGCTGTCTGGCACAACCCATTCAGCGTAAGGGATTTTTGTCATTAAAAATTCATTTCCTGATGAATTCTCCGCGAATATAGAGTGTACATCATGTTTTATAGTTGGCAGTAGTGGCTTTTTTCCTTCAACCTTTATTCCAACTTGAACAAACAAAAATAAAAAAACAAGATAAAGTGGCCCAGATGGATGTCTCTGAACTTGCCAGCTTAGATGACCCCTCAGGGGACATTTTTATGAGATATAGCTGTCACAGGTAGAGTCACGGGAATCAAGATAGAGTGGAGTGCACCCCCTGAGCTGCCACCTGGTCCCCTGTCCCTGCCTACTTGCACCACCCGCCCTAGGTGACGGAGCGCAACTGGGCGACAGTCCCTAACCTACTAAGTGCAAGCAGAGAGAAAGAGACAGCAGGGAAGAGGACAGCCACTGAGAAGTTACAAAGAGGGGACAAGAGGTAAAACAAAAATGGAAGCCGAGGCGGGTCAACTAGCCGAGGTCAGTCCAGGAGGTCTCGTCGGAACAAGAGGCAAAGACAAATCTGTAAACAAGCCGAGGTCAAAATCCGAGAGGTAGCGTCAAGGTACAGAGAGCAGGCAGAAGAGGTGTCAAGAGGCGGATTGAGGTTCAATTCCACAGGTAGCTTAATAACAATAAAGTACACAGCCTATAGGACGAAAATCACAAGCAACCTGTAGCCAGCAGGCCGCCTGTATTTATAGTGGGGAGTGAGGGTCATGTGACGTGGCCAGCGTCACATGACCGACAGACAAGTCGAGCACCGAGTGATCAGCTCGGTGCTCAAGGCAGACCTAGGAGCAGGGAGCCTCCCAGCTAGCAAAGCCGCCCTGGGAACAAGGCCAAACACAGATCCTCGCTCCCGAAGCTAAGCAGCAGGTCTGCGGCTGATGGGAGACCGAGTGCACCGTCGGCGCCCTGTTACAATAGCATTTCTCTTGTGGCCAGTGGGAGGACCAGTCCAGTTAGGAATAAAGGCTGACCAGGTTTTTTTACTGGTGGATTTAACGGCAGTGTGTCAAAATGACTGGTGCACTCCGTCCAAACCAGGGAGGACATCACATGATTGGCAGACAAGACAACACACTGTACTGATCACGTGACCATTTGGCAGAAAGGGAAGTCACGGCCAAAAGTGTTTGTAGGAGGGGTGTATAGGGTATGTAACATTCGGTAGGGAACAGTGCGGCCAGGTACTCCACCTGCACACCTGTCCCTACCTTCTTGCACAATTGCCCAAAATAATGGCCCTCACCTTGGCGTCCCTAACCTGAATAAGTGCACTGGACCAAACCTAGTGGGGATGTCAGGCAGGTCAGGTCAAAACCAAAGGATAATGACACAACTGAATAAAACTAGGAGAAAACGTCAGAGACTAAATAATCAGGTTAAAGCAAGGTCACAAAGTAGCATCATCTACCAGTGTCCAATATCCCTCAAATACCATGAGGTCACATCAGAGGCAAAATCATAATTCACAGACAATGTGAGAGAAACAGGAAAAAGGTCAGTGATCCAGCTGCCTATTTAAATAGCTCGCATGTGACTCCGGCGCTTAGCCTGATTGGTCTAGCGTCCCTGCTCCCTGATGGGTCAAGCAGCCCCACTGTCAGCGGGACTGATTGCTGTAGCAACAGAGAAACACTGCCATAGTGCAACCGGACTCGCCGCGGAAGCACAGATGGGTGAGTATGTGACAGGGAGGCGGCAACACTTTTTTCACTTAGTGTCACCTCCTAGTGGCAGCAGCTATACCCACAGTCTTCTGTGACTCCCCAATGAATGTAACGGGAAAAGGATTTTACAGGTGAGTACAAAAAAATCCTATCTCATAATTCACTGTGTAGAGGGAAGCAGAAGATTTGTCAAAGTATTTTTGCTAGTTGAAATAAGTACACTGTGAAATGATACTCTGAATGAACACCATATTTATAAAGTAGCATGCAAAAGTTGGGCACTCCTGGTCAAAATTACTGTTATTGTGAACAGTTCAGCAAGTTGAGATAAAATGATCTCCAAAACACATAAAGTTAAAGATGAAAAGCACTTTTCAACATTTTAAGCAATTTTGGTTTTGTACAATTTTATAGTGAAAAAAGGAATGGAGTACCTTGCAAAAATATTGTAACCCAAGGGGATTTTAGCTTTCAGATAACTTTGACCGAGGTCTCAGACCTTAAATAGCCTGTCAGAGTTAGGCTATGGCTACACGATGACGTGTGTCGCGCGCCAATTTTTATAATGATAGTCTATGGTGTCGCACTGCGACATGCTGCGACTGTGACATGACAGTAGCAAAAAAATCCATCCAAGATGGATTTTTATGCGACTGTTGCGTCGCGGTCGCAGCATGTCGCAGTGCAACACCATAGACTATCATTATAAAAATTGTTGTGCGACATCAATGTTGCGCGACACATGTTGCAGTGTAGTTGTGCACTATATGTCGAGCAGCCCTAGCCTTAAGACTTGTTCACAATCATCATGAGGAAAGGCTGGGTGATGCAAATTTCAAAGCTTTAACCTTGTCCCAAAAACAGCAGCCATTGGTTCTTCTAAGCAGCTGCCTAACACACTGAGAATGAAAATGGCTGAGGCCCACAAAGCAGAAGAAGGCTACAAGAAGATAGCAAAGCGTTTTAAGGTTGCCATTTTCCTTGTTTGGAATCTAATTAATAAATGGTATTTAGGAACAGTGGCGGTCAAGAGAAGGACTGGAAGAAAAATTTCAGAGAAAGTTGTTCGTAGGATTGCTAGAAAGGCAAATCAGGCCCCCTGCTTGACTGCAAAACACCTTCAGGAAGATTTTACAGACTCTGGGGTTGTGGTACATTGTTCTACTGTTCATCAACACCTGACCATATGGCATTAATGGAAGAGTCATCAGAAGAAAGCAGGGTGGATTTGATTTAAATCAAACTGATTTAAATCACTAGTCAGTAAGGCTTGATTTAAATCATAGTATTCTACATAAAGACTAATTCTTGCTGGTATAACTTATAATATGCAAGTAGATGAAGATTTTTTAGAATAACAACTTTTCATTTTATAACAATATAGAGAAGCTGCACCAGCAACCTACTGGAGCCCAGTCTTTCAGTTACCAACTGAAAACCAAGTAAATCCGTAAAAAACAATCAGACTGGCTCACAGTATTTTTGCATTTATTAAAATTACTTTATTGACCCAATACAATGTTACACATATCCTAGTTAATTGTCAACATAACAGCATATATAAATAGGTACTTTAAATGCGGAGCTCTCGCATATACCTAAATGACAGGAGTACTCCAAATATGACCTCTGGTTTTGCTATGTGGTGTCCGTCTGCTACGTATTGAGATAGAATATCTCTAGTGTTCAGATAGTTTATCTGTTGATTTGCCTTGATCTAAACATAAATTGTTCAGCCACTATTCCGTTAGCGGTCGCTGATAGATAGTCTCAGCAACTATGTTGCTTAATATTGCGGTTAGTTTCCTACCTCCTGCCACGAGGTAGTCACTCTGCTCGTTCTTCGCGGCGTCTCACGTGATCTGACCAGAGAGTGGTTTGCTGGTCGGTGATGGTATCCACCTGCGCCGATCGAAGTAGCGGAAGTTGATGTAGCAGAGCCGCACCGGTGTATTCAGCAAAGACGTCAATATTAGCACACCAATAAGTCAGTCCACTATAATGGTATTATGCTGCTTGCACCGCTTGATGTTATGGCTGATATCGTGCTCACCCTTTTCAAACTGTATCCAGATGAGATGGTCAAGGCAAAAATCTTTTTTAAAAAAAGATGAAAGCAGAAACAAAAATAACGCACCACTAGCTGGGTCAGGTTCACACTAGTTCGCACTAGACGCGTTTCGGAACCGTAGTTCCTTCCTCAGTAGGCAAATGTGTAATGCAAAAATACTGTGAGCCAGTCTGATTGTTTTTTACGAACTTTTCATTTTAGTTTGATTAGGTTGATTCTGTATTCATAGGTTTGTAGTAGTTAGGATTAAGGTCTTTTTCTCAACTCTGTTCATGTTATAACATTTTTGCTGTGAAGAAGAGGCATGTGATCTCTGCTGAGTCAAATTCAGTTTTGAGAACTGCAAAAGTAAACCAAACATCTGTCATAATATCTTGTAGGCAGAGAAACTGCCCAATAATCTTACAAAAACCTCTGGAAGAGCATGACATTGTGAATGGATTAATGGAATTTATTTACCAAAAAAATGAAACATATACAGCCTTATTCTACATAATTAATAAACGAATCTTTATTTTGTTAAAGGGAATATTAATTATTTAAATTTATGTAAATCTCGCTAATTAATATTCATAAATAGGCGTGAGTCGTCTAGTGATGTCTCTGCTTATTTATGCCTATATCAACAACAAATCACTACTGATTGCCTTACGCTAATCACTAAACTAGCTGCATGCGCCTTACTAACTACCGCTAGTAACCACACGTTACACAATAGGTATAAATATTTATTAATCCTTACAGAACATAACACACGTAATACACTAATAATACAGTACCAACAATACACCACAACTATTGCTGCGGCGCCTTGCTACTACAAAGGAATATATATGTTTATAACTATATATATCTATATCAAGGAAATAGATATATATATTTATAGCAGCACACAGCAATATAAGTACACACACTAATACGGTTCTGACTACGCTAACACAGTCCCAATTCCTCCCCAGTATCTAACTATAATTACAATAATACACATACATACACTTTACCAGAAGCCCACCCAATCCTGTCAATATACTCTCCCTACGGGGAATAACAAGGGGTAAATACAGACACTGCTGCTGCTGGGGTAAGCAGGGCAGCCGGGAAGGGGTATCAGGGGTAGAGGCAATACCAGGATAGGCATAAGGGTTGCGTTCAGGGGTTATACCAGGGTAGCGGGAAATATGAGGGATCCTGGGGGAACACAGGGGGATTAGGCTCAGGGCAGGGGAAGGTAAGGGTTACCAAGGGTTCGGGGGGGGGGGGTAAGGGTTAATGACCAAGGGTTATAGGGGGAAACCAAGGGAAGCAGGGGCTATAGGGGAACACAGGGGAATTAGGCTCCGTTGGTGGTATAAGGGTTAATGCAGGGGAATCAGGGAATACAGGGGAAGGTAGATATGGCAGGGGATCGTTGGTGGTATAGGGCAGGGGGATAATATATATATATATATATATATATATATATTGTTGGTGGTATAGGGAGGTTAATAATATATATATATATATATATATATATATATCGTTGGTGGTATAGGGAGGGTAATACAAAAGGGTTAATAATATAGATACTCAGCGGTGTAATGCTCGTTGTCCAGGGGGGCTCGTTTGTCCAGGGGATGCTTCTTCCTGCTGGTGGTCTTACCTGAGTCCTGAGCGGAGTGCCACTGGCCTATTTAAGCTTGGCGGCGCCCGCTCCCAGTCCCACCATTGCCGCCGTGTGCATGCGCACCGCCGGCCTGAAAACGTGGGCCGGCGCGGTGATATGACGTCACCGCGCCGGCCCGAGGATCTCGGAGCGCACTTCCAGGCGGGGGGATCCTTTGATCCTCCCGCCTGTGGAGCGGACGCCTACCTCCGGCGCTGTAATTACAGCGCCGAAGGTCAGCCACCCACAGGGGCATGGGAACTCTTTGTTCCCATGTCTCTGTTAGGCGCACCATCTCTGGCGCGGCCGGAGATGGTGACGAAGGGCAGAGGATCTTATTGATCCTCTGTCCTTTGTAGAGGTCGACGCTGGACATAATTGTCCAACTGTCGGTCTCCTCCACCCCACCAGCAGGCGCATTTGAGCGGGACTGGGCACCAGAATTACGGCCATATATGTTTATAGATGCTTGAGGCACATCTATAAACATACAGTCAGGTCCATAAATATTGGGACATCGACACAATTCTAACATTTTTGGCTCTATACACCACCACAATGGATTTGAAATGAAACAAACAAGATGTGCTTTAACTGCAGACTGGCAGCTTTAATTTGAGGGTATTTACATCCAAATCAGGTGAACGGTGTAGGAATTACAATAGTTTGCATATGTGACTCCCACTTGTTAAGGGACCAAAAGTAATGGGACAATTGGCTTCTCAGCTGTTACATGGCCAAGTGTGTGTTATTCCCTCATTAATCCAATTACAATGAGCATATAAAAGGTCTAGAGTTCATTTCAAGTGTGCTATTTGCATTTGGAATCTGTTGCTGTCAACTCTCAAGATGAGATCCAAAGAGATGTCACTATCAGTGAAGCAAGCCATCATTAGGTTGAAAAAACGAAACAAACGTATCAGAGAGATAGCAAAAATATTAGGTGTGGCCAAAACAACTGTTTGGAACATTCTTAAATAGAATGAATGCACCGGTGAGCTCAGCAACACCAAAAGACCCAGAAGACCACAGAAAACAACTGTGGTGGATGACCGAAGAATTCTTTCCCTGGTGAAGAAAACACCCTTCACAACAGTTGGCCAGATCAAGAACACTCTCTAGGAGGTAGGTGTATGTGTGTCAAACTCAACAATCAAGAGAAGACTTCACCAGAGTGAATACAGAGGGTTCACCACAAGATGTAAACCATTGGTGAGCCTCAAAAACAGGAAGGCCAGATTAGAGTTTGCCAAACAACATCTAAAAAAGCCTTCACAGTTCTGGAACAACATCCTATGGACAGATGAGACCAAGATCAACTTGAACCAGAGTTATGCGAAGAGAAGAGTATGGAGAAGGAAAGGAACTGCTCATGATCCTAAGCATACCACCTCATCAGTGGTGTGGGCATGTATAGCTGCCAATGGAACTGGTTCTCTTGTATTTATTGATGATGTGACTGCTGACAAAAGCAGCAGGATGAATTCTGAAGTGTTTCGGGCAATATTATCTGCTCATATTCAGCCAAATGCTTCATTGGATGGCGCTTCACAGTGCAGATGGACAATGACCCAAAGCATACTGCTAAAGCAACAAAGAGTTTTTTAAGGGAAAGAAGTGGAATGTTATGCAATGGCCAAGTCAATCACCTGACCTGAAACAGATTGAACTAAAAACCAAACAAGTGGAATATAGTATCACAAAATATCATTTATTATAAAATATAAAAAAATCTGGAGAACAACGGGATGTTATACAGTACACGGAGAAGCACAAGGCCAGCAGCATCAAAAACACCACCATGAAACTGCGCAATGTGTGGCGCAGAATGGTATGACCCAAAGATAGAGCTAAGACTCTGGGATAGCCAGATAGATATCACATATGAAAGGTCTCCCCAATACGGGTGTAGTATGCAGAGTACCACAGACCAAATACGGGTGTAGTATGCAGAGTACCACAGACCAATTATGGTAAACCCAGAGCCGTAGCTGGCAAGCACGGAAATGATGTAGGCACCACAGTCAGCCAATAAAAAATAATACAATGAATGTAGATCACTGGCTGAAATAAAAATAACAAACGTGCGCCTAAGTACAGAGGCCCCAGTGTGGATACATACGAGGGTGCCCTGCACGCAGCATGAAACCGTGCTAATAGCGGGACGTACCTGAAGACATGGTGGTGGGATGAATGACAGGCCCTGAGCGCGAGACCTCGGCGCGCGTTTCACCTCAGCGGCTTCGTCAGGAGGTACTGAATGCTAGATGAGCAGGGTATATATAGAGCATATGGTGGGGGTGGGACAATGGAAAAAAATTACCTGCATGCGGCACACCTGCGGACCACACAAACGGGCGCGGGAAGCACCATGATACGCGGCGCCATCTCTCAGCGCGTCCCCATCTGCACACCGCGCATGCGCGGCGCTTACAGACGTCATGGAGCACGTCGAGATGGCGTCGCCCAGCGCATGTGCGCCCCGCGACCCCCGTGGAACGCAGGTGAACCGCAAACAACGGCTAAGATTAGGGCCTAGGGATGAAGCTAAAAGTCGCACAATGGATATAATACTGCCACAGGCGCACACCCGCTATATCCACACAGGGTCCTACACCCACAGGCAACGCTGTGCTAAAAAGAAAACCGCCAGTGACTATGTGATGTAAACGGAAAATGCATAAAAATGATACATACAGAATAAGAAATATATAGTATAAGGTGATGGCATGATCATGGATATAGCGAAATATAGCATAATTACACGACCTGCCCACACAGTGACAAATAGAATTAAAAAGTGATATATTAGGGGTCCATATAAATGGAGCCATCGGAGTGGCTAACCATAGCATAACTCCGTGACCTGCCCGCACGGTGACATATCAGTAAAAAACGTGATGTATTGGGGGTCCATGTAATTGGAACCGCAATACCATTATAACGATCATATAATTGATCTAGATACATAGTGAATAAGAAGTGAATAATTTTCCTATAAGAACATCATATATGTGAAGAAATGCTATCAGTAGTGTACAAGTGGCCATTATTATCCATAATCCAAAAGGCATACAGTTGGCAGTTCTCATGCTTGTAATAGTGTAGTCTGGCCCGTAATTGGCCCATAATACAATGCACTCTCGATCTCAATCTAAAATATACGTGATAATACAATCACTCCAATAAAGAACGGATACATGTATATAAGATAAAAGGACCATAAGGGCATGTAGGCCTAAAACATTGGACATAATAAAGCAACAATTCATACAGGTGAAAGGAATCGTCCCATTGAATTAATAGACAAAGATAATGTTATATTGAGAGCCACATAATGAGGACCCTAAGACATAGTTGCCCTCCATGATACGGGCCGAGGGCGGGGGTGACAAGGACGGCACCCCGGGCAGCAAAGGGCAGCCCGCGGGGCCACACTGGGCACACCCAACCCACAACCCAACATGGATGATTAAAAAATCCTCAAAGTCCTGATAGGGAAGGGGTGACCGGGGTGACATCATCGGCGGCAAAAAGCCGCCGGCGGGGTCAACCGAGACACCCCCAACCCCCAAAACCAGGGAACCGCAGGAGTCGCAGAGTGGACAATAACAGATGTGGGGTGCGAGTGACCGGGGCGGCACCACCGACGGCAGGAAGGCCGTATGCGGAGTCGACCCGGGCACTCACAACCCCACAAGAAGGGCTACGATCGAACCAACCCCACCCCTGTGGCACGGAACACATAAGATACCTAAAAAATCTCCACACCGATGGGAATGACAAGACACAGGGTCTCACTAACAAGGTATGTCAGAGAGGTTTACAACACATGAAATATCGGTGCCCAGTGGAATACCCCACCAAATATATACACTCAAAGTAATATGATATAATTGTGTTGCTAGGAGATCTAGACGAATGTCCTCTCTTGTGGCGACCATGTCATCCCAGTAGGTTACTCTGTCCATCATCACCAATTCCACACAGAAATGAATGATATAATCTCAAAAAGAAAGAAACAACAATATTATAGAAAATGAAATACGATAAAACAAAAAGAAAAAATATACCCTACAGATAAAATTCGCGCAATATTCATAGAAAGGAAGAAAAACTGTTAGATTCGTTAAGGCCGTACGGAGTGACGGTATCCAGGTTGACAATCCACCTAGTCTCTCTACGGAGTAGAGCCACTTTAATGTTACCGCCTCTAGACCCTAGATGGATTCGGTCAATACCCTTCACCGTCAACCCCCCTGGATCGGACCCGTGGAACCTACGAAAATGCCGTGGAACCGCCTGCAGTGACTCCCAGTCCCTCTCAGGTGTTTCCGCAGCTGCTCGGATCTTACAAACATGTTCCAGAACCCGTATCTTCAGGGCTCTCTTTGTCATACCAACATAAAAAAGATTACATGGGCATGTGATCAGATATATCACAGCCTCAGTGTTACAGTTTATGTTGTGTACAATCTTAAAATCTTTACGACCTGAGGAGTCACTGAAGGCGGTAGAACGAATCATATATCTGCAGGCGGCACACGATCCGCAGGAAAAGGACCCCCACTTGGGTCCTTTGCTGCCGAAGATACCTCCCCTAGGTGTAGGGACGTAATGACTCTTCGTGAGGATGTCACGCAAATTGCGTGACCGCCTCCAAGTGATCTGGGGGTATGCAGCGAGGCATACCGCCAGATCACCATCTGTGTGCAACACCGACCAGTGTCTCCTCAGAATGTTCTGAATATACCTCCATTTCGTATTGAAGGGGGTAATAAATCTCACACATGTGTCTCGGTTATCCCTTTTCTGAGCTCTACTCACCAACAAGGAGTCTCTAGATGTTTTTTTGGCTCTTTCGTAGCCCCGCTGTATGGTATTATATTGATAACCTCTTTCGAGGAATCGCTGTGTCAAAGCACCTGCTTGTTGTTCGAACTGCTTCTCACTGGAGCAGATCCTGCGAGTTCTTAAAAACTGCCCTGTGGGTATTGCTTGTATCGTATTCGGGTGGTGAGCAGAGGAGGCGTGGAGAAGGGCATTGACGGCAGTGGACTTCCTAAAAAGATCAGTGGACAAATATCCGTCAGGCCCCTTGATAATCATTATATCCAGAAATTCAACATTAGTGAGACTGTATTTCCAGGTGAGTCTGATGTTACGTGTGTTATGGTTGAGACAGGCCAAAAAGTTTTCCAAGGCTGGAATGGTGTCCTGCCATAGAAAAAACACATCGTCTATATACCTAGACCATAGGAGTGCGGCATCATATCCAGGTGTTTCCTGGACAATCTCTCTCTCCCACAGCCCCAGGAACAGGTTGGCATATGAGGGGGCACAAGATGCCCCCATAGCTGTCCCCTGGAGCTGTAGGAAGAGGCGGTCCTTAAATAAAAAATAGTTATGCGTAAGCATAAATTCTAGCAATGTCAGAATGAATTCGATCAAACTGTTATCATAATCTGACATAGTCAAAAACGATCTGGATGCCCGCACTCCCTGGTCATGGTATATAGACGTGTATAGAGATTCAATGTCACATGTGACAAGGACCACATCCGGATCAACATGGATCCCATTCAGCCGTCTCAGCATGTCGGTGGTGTCCTTAACAAAAGAGGGGAGGGTTTCTACACTCTTCTGGAGGAAAAAATCGATGAACTTTCCCACATTGGTGCACAAGCTGCCGATCCCCGACACGATCGGACGTCCGGGAGGATGAATACGGCTCTTGTGCACCTTGGGGAGCAGATATAGAGTGGGTTTGACCGGGAAGTCAACCCTCAGCCCTTCCATCATTTTGGTGGTGATAATGCCCTGATCACAGGCTTCTACAAGGATATCATCCAACTCGTTCTTATAAAGTATGGTGGGATCTTTCTCGATTTTACAGTAGCACTGCCTGTTGTTCAGCTGCCTAAAAACCTCTCTTTCATACATCTGCACAGGCCATATCACGACATTCCCCCCCCTTGTCGGCTGGTTTAATCACCACATCTCTCAATTCCTGTAGCTCCCGCAGTGCCTGTCTCTGTGAACGAGTCAGATTGTCTTTTCCAATATGTACATGGTCTATATTAAGATCTCGTTTAACTAATTCCACAAAGACATCCACCGCGGGGCACAGTGTTTTGGGGGGGAATGTACGAGAGCGCCTGTGCAGATGTATGGGGGATCTCCTAGGTACAGTGGCCATCTGATCCTCTAAAAGGGATTCCAGGTCGCGAATCGCCTGCCTCTCAGCCGGCGACATCGAGGCAGTCGCGTCGCGACCACGACTGAAATGTTTCTTAAATAGCAGCTTCCGAGCAAACAATTCCAAATCTTTAACTACTTCAAAGTAGTCAAATCTACCCACCGGGGAAAAGGATAAACCCTTCTGGAGGACTTGCTGTTGTGTTGTAGTGAGACTGATGGTAGAAAGATTAATTACCTTCAGTTCTGTACTCTCTTCCCTCGGCCATTCCCGTTCCAGTGTTTCCGTTTGTATACTGGGGTGCGTAGATTGTACCCTGCCCTTTCGGGATCCGGACCACGTACCGCGGCCGGGCGTCCTTCTAAAAAAGGCACGCCACATTCTTCTTCAGATGCTGAAGACACCAAGGATTGAGAGCGTGAACGGGATTCCGGTCTAGGATTGGTACGTTGCCACTTAAACACTTTGTTTTGCTGATAATCCCCCAGGTCTCTCTGGAATTTTTTAGTTTTAATGGACTGAATCTCCCGCTCCCACTTGGCAAGAACTTCTTCTAAACTTTTATCAAATGACTCCAGTTCTTCCTTCGTCAGGAGTAACTGGATACCGTCCTTGTGGCCATTGAGCATGCATTTCACTTGCTGAAGACAAAACTGAAGGGAAAATGCCCCAAGAACAAGCAGGAACTGAATACAGTTGCAGTAGAGGCCTGGCAGAGCATCGCCAGGGATGAAACCCAGCGTCTGGTCATGTCTATGCGTTCCAGACTTCAGGCTGTAATTGACTGCAAAGGATTTGCAACCAAGTATTAAAAAGTGAAAGTTTGATTTATGATTATTATTCTGTCCCATTACTTTTGGTCCCTTAACACGTGGGAGGCACATATGCAAACTGATGTAATTCCTACACCGTTCACCTGATTTTGATGTAAATACCCTCAAATTAAAGCTGACAGTCTGCAGTTAAAGGACATCTTGTTCGTTTCATTTCAAATCCATTGTGGTGGTATATAGAGCCAAAAATGTTAGAATTGTGTTGATGTCCCAATATTTATGGACCTGACTGTATATGAATGGACATTACATACACATAGGGGGCAGGAATAAGCCCACCTATATAATAATACATATCATAGGGGTACATATACATCCACAGATGTCTGGGACACATCTATAGATATACAGGGTGGGCCATTTATATGGATACACCTTAATAAAATGGGAATGGTTGATGATATTAACTTCCTGTTTGTGGCACATTAGTATATGTGAGGGGGGAAACTTTTCAAGATCGGTGGTGACCATGGCGGCCATTTTGAAGTCGGCCATTTTGAATCCAACTTTTGTTTTTTCAATAGGAAGAGGGTCATGTGACACATCAAACGTATTGGGAATTTCACAAGAAAAACAATGGTGTGCTTGGTTTTAACGTAACTTTATTCTTTCGTGAGTTATTTACAAGTTTCTGACCACTTATAAAATGTGTTCAATGTGCTGCCCATTGTGTTGGATTGTCAATGCAACCATTTTCTCCCACTCTTCACACACTGATAGCAACACCGCAGGAGAAATGCTAGCACAGGCTTCCAGTATCCGTAGTTTCAGGTGCTGCACATCTCGTATCTTTACAGCATAGACGATTGCCTTCAGATGATACGAGATGTGCAGCACCTGAAACTACGGATACTGGAAGCCTGTGCTAGCATTTCTCCTGCGGTGTTGCTATCAGTGTGTGAAGAGTGGGAGAAAAGGGTTGCATTGACAATCCAACAGAATGGGCAGCACATTGAACACATTTTGTAAGTGGTCAGAAACTTGTAAATAACTCATGAAAGAATAAAGTTACGTTAAAACCAAGCACACCATTGTTTTTCTTATGAAATTCCCAATAAGTTTGATGTGTCAAATGACCCTCTTCCTATTGAAAAAACAAAAGTTGGATTCAAAATGGCCGACTTCAAAATGGCCACCATGGTCACCACCCATCTTGAAAAGATTCCCCCCTCACATATACTAATGTGCCACAAACAGGAAGTTAATATCACCAACCATTCCCATTTTATTAAGGTGTATCCATATAAATGGCCCACCCTGTATATGCACCCATACCCCTGAAACCCACCCCTATAATATACCCTATATACATAGAGATGTATGCTGCCAAGGGGGAACACATACATCTCTATGTATGCATACACATCCTACCTGGACGGGCCCAGAAAAAGGGCCCATATATATGCATATATGTCAGGGCATATATACATATATATACTTGAATATGACACTTCCCTCAACATATTTCATGATGGAATAACCTTTGGATGGTAATATATTTTCCTCAAAAAGCATTTTATCTAAAAAAAAAAATCAGATTTAAATAAAAAAAATCTTTTTTTTTTTTTTTTAAATCATAGATTTTTATCCACCCTGGAAGAAAGCCTCAGAAGTGTGCAAAAGAACATCTAAACAAGCGTGATACATTTTGGAAACAAGTCCTGTGGACCAATGAGGTTAAAATAGAACTCTTTGGACACAATGAGCCACGGTATGTCTGGAGAAAAAGGGGCACACAATTTCATGAAAAAAACACCTCTCCAACTATTAAGCATGGGAGTGGATCAATCATGCTTTGGGGTTGTGTGGCAGCCAAAGGCATGGGGAACATTTCAAGGGTAGAGGAAAGAATGGATTCAATGAAATTCCAGTAAACTCTGGAAGCAAAGATAACACAAACTGTAAAAAAGCTGAAGTTAAAAAATAACATGGTTTCTACAAAAGGATATTGATCCTAAATACACCTCAAAATTCACAATAGACTACCTCAAAAGGTTCAAGCTGAAGGCTTTACCATGGCCCTCACAGTCCCCTGATCTACAGATAGACCTCAAAAGAGCAGTACACGGAAGACAGCCCAGGAATCTCACAGAACTGGAGGACTTTTGCCAGGAAGAACTGATGAACATCCCTCAAACAAAAATTGAAAGATTCTGTATCAAGGCTTCTAAAGTGTTTGCAAGCTTTGATACTTACCAAAGAGTACTAGGTATTAACCATGCAGGGTGCCCAAAGTTTTTCTTTGGGCCCTTTTCCTTTTTAGTTGCTTTGAAAATGTAAAAGATGAAAATTTTAAAAAATGCTTAAAATACAAATGGAATGTGTCATCTTTAACTCATTTCATTTTCAACTCACTTAACTGTTCAAAGAAATAATAATTTTAACCAGGGGTGTCAGAACATTTGCATGTAACTGTATAGCACCTGTTCCATCTTTTTTGACATACAAGTTGTATAAAGCAGATAGAATAGAAAATCCCAGCGGCTCAACCTCTTACCTTGGATGAATAAGGTGCTCACCTAAATGGCCCACCCTCAGGCCCAGATAGGAACGTATATGAAAAAATATATAGGGGCACACTCAGATTCAAATGGGGGCACTAAATCCGCCAAATAGGTACAATTTATTAAAACATACACATATGAACAATATCAATAAAATGGAGACAATACATAAAATAAAATAAAATAGGCCCTAAAGCCAAGACCCCTATATATCCTGTACTGGCTGTATATCACTTGTGGAGCAAGTGTTCCGTCTCATGCACCAGTGTATAGCTGCTCCTCAGACCGTCCAGCATAGAATTGATGACAGCTTAATGGTGAGTCCCATGTGCCAATGCACTATATATAAATAGCTGTTGCGCTATAGAGGAACATGCAACAATTCATCCACTGACATCAATGGCTAGCCCGCTGTATAGGCTCAAACGCCAAACTTAGTCCAGTTACTTGTAGCAGCTCGAAATAAGCCTCAGCAGCAGTGCTCAGTGTATGCACAACTATCAAACAAACTCCTGACTGGAGCCGGGTCTTACCCTTCTTCACTGCGACTCTGCAGCGCTGGTTCCAGGCGGCCGCACACCAGCGGCGTCCCACGTGGTGTGCTGAACCTCTGCGTGGCGTCCCACGTGACCTGGTTACTCTGGAAAACGGATGAAGCTGAAGTGACGTCACTAGTGAGGGACGGCTTTCACGGGATCCGAATATTCCTGATTTCCTTTCTTTATGTATCAAGATATTGTCTCTGCTGGATTAATGAGACACACGCTCACTCCTATGCCAGACGCGTTTCGAGGTACTGTACCTCTTCCTCAGTGGCCAACTGAGTGAGCGTTTCCACACTCTTATATAGGGGACTAATACTCCCATAATGCTTCGCTTCATTCTGCATTACTAAAACTCTGGAATGGAGTAGGATATCCACATTGGCATACATATTAAAACCCTAAGGTGTAGTTGGCCTATATACTCTACAGTGCACAATTAGATGCTAAAAACCACATAACAATACAATATATACAGTGGCGGAAATAATTATTTGACCCCTCACTGATTTTGTAAGTTTGTCCAATGACAAAGAAATGAAAAGTCTCAGAACAGTATCATTTCAATGGTAGGTTTATTGTAACAGTGGCAGATAGCACATCAAAAGGAAAATCGAAAAAATAACTTTAAATAAAAGATAGCAACTGATTTGCATTTCATTGAGTGAAATAAGTATTTGAACCCTCTAACAAAAAAAGACTTAATACTTGGTGGAAAAACCCTTGTTTGCAAGCACAGAGGTCAAACGTTTCTTGTAATTGATGACCAAGTTTGCGCACATTTTAGGAGGAATGTTGGTCCACTCCTCTTTGCAGATCATCTCTAAATCCCTAAGGTTTCGAGGCTGTCTCTGTGCAACTCTGAGCTTGAGCTCCCTCCATAGGTTTTCGATTGGATTAAGGTCCGGAGACTGACTAGGCCACTCCATGACCTTAATGTGCTTCTTCTTGAGCCACTCCTTTGTTGCCTTTGCTGTATGTTTTGGGTCATTGTCGTGCTGGAACACCCATCCACGACCCATTTTCAGTTTCCTGGCAGAGGGAAGGAGGTTGTCGCTCAGGATTTCACGATACATGGCTCCGTCCATTTTCCCGTTTATGCGAATAAGTTGTCCTGTGCCCTTAGCAGAAAAACACCCCCAAAGCAAAATGTTTCCACCCCCATGCTTGACGGTGGGGACGGTGTTTTGGGGGTCATAGGCAGCATTTTTCTTCCTCCAAACACAGCGAGTTGAGTTAATGCCAAAGAGCTCTATTTTGGTCTCATCAGACCACAGCACCTTCTCCCAGTCACTCTCTGAATCATTCAGGTGTTCATTGGCAAACTTCAGACGGGCCTGCACATGTGCCTTCCTGAGCAGGGGGACCTTGCGAGCCCTGCAGGATTTTAATCCATTGCGGTGTAATGTGTTTCCAATGGTTTTCTTGGTGACTGTGGTCCCTGCTAATTTGAGGTCATTAACTAACTCCTCCCGTGTAGTTCTAGGATGCTTTTTCACCTTTCTCAGAACCATTGACACCCCACGAGGTGAGATCTTGCGTGGAGCCCCAGAGCGAGGTCGATTGATGGTCATTTTGTGCTCCTTCCATTTTCGAACAATCGCACCAACAGTTGTCACCTTCTCTCCCAGCTTCTTGCTAATGGTTTTGTAGCCCATTCCAGCCTTGTGCAGGTCTACAATTTTGTCTCTGACATCCTTGGACAGCTCTTTGGTCTTTCCCATGTTGGAGAGTTTGGAGTCTGCTTGATTGATTGATTCTGTGGACAGGTGTCTTTTATACAGGTGACTAGTTAAGACAGGTGTCCTTAATGAGGGTGACTAATTGAGTAGAAGTGTCTAACCACTCTGTGGGAGCCAGAACTCTTAATGGTTGGTAGGGGTTCAAATACTTATTTCACTCAATGAAATGCAAATCAGTTGCTATCTTTTATTTAAAGTTATTTTTTCGATTTTCCTTTTGATGTGCTATCTGCCACTGTTACAATAAACCTACCATTGAAATGATACTGTTCTGAGACTTTTCATTTCTTTGTCATTGGACAAACTTACAAAATCAGTGAGGGGTCAAATAATTATTTCCGCCACTGTAATATATATGCTAAAATCCATAAAATAATAAAACTTATGAATGTGCTACCATATTTGGAATTGGAGAAAATAGCGCAAATTACACACCAATGTGTCGCATAAGTTATACCGTAACGCAGCACAAACGCAAGAAAACCGCATGCGGTACTGCTGTCATTGAGTTACACTTACCCATCATATGTGGGGTATATATCTATATCAGCGTACCACTTATAAGATAGAGGGGAAAGCAACCATATACACAAGGAGCAAATGTCCTGCATTTGTCTTCTATGGTTCCCTCAAAAAACATCGCTCATATGCATTCGTTCCTCAAGAGCCCCATAGGGAATGGAACGTCCTGGATCCCGGAGAGGTACATGTACAAGGGGAGCTATCTGATAGGGAGGGGAGATCGGAATGTCGATAGACGACCAGACTCCGATGTCCCATCACCACCAGACAACCCCCGAATTCTCACAGGAATCCAAACAACTCCATTTCGGCATTAAGGCCCCTTGGGATTATTGTGTCAAATTCGAAGATCCTTTGTGATTCTTGTCTAGACATGTGCGCTATGTGATTCCCACCTCTCCAAGACTGCCTGACTTTCTCAATCGCCATAAATCTTAGACTGGTGGGATCACAATTGTGCATCAATTTAAAATGTCTTGACAAGGAATGTGTATCCAAACCCTTCTTGATGTTTGAGATGTGCTCCGCTACCCTTTTTTTGAGGGTTCTTTTGGTTCTCCCTATATACTGCTTTCTGCATTTGCATTCAAGCAATTATATAACATCAGTAGAGTCACATGTCAAACATTCCTGTATAACCAAACTGAAGGAGTTGGATACAGACTCCGCCCTGAGTAGTCTTCTTAGAGAAAGTAGTGATCTTACAATTGGCGCATCTACCACACCTAAAGAAGCCTTTTATTACCAACCAAATATTTTTACTCTGAACCTCATTTTGTCTTCTTTTCACGGTTGGGGCTACTTTACCCGCCAAATTTCCTGCTCTCGTATATGTAATCTTTGGGGCCTCACTTATAAGGGGACCTATCAATTTATCATTTAGTAAATGACCCCAATGTCTCTTTATTATTTTTTCTATTGCCCTATACTGAGAGTTAAATGGTAAGACCATTCTCAGGGTTTCATCATGTTGTTGAGGGGCACTATCGGAGAAAAATTCCTTTCTTTCCATTTTTTTCACCTTATGCAGTGAATTGTCTATTACCTGTACTGGATAGTCCCTTTCTAGAAACTGTTGTCTCAAACTCTCTGCTTCCTTTTCAAACCTACTATCTTCAGTACAATTCCATTTCAACCTTCGGAATTGACTGGTGGGGACATTTGTTAAAGATGTGTGAATTTTATTCTATATTTTGTATATCTAGGACTGTAATGAGTTAAACTTTTTCTTTTCCAAGTGCCTCCCCCCCACCCTTCTCTTTGTCTCAAGCAGGAGAGGAAGGGGGGGCAAAGTGCTGCGGGCAGTGTCTGATTTCTCATCTTTCTGCAGGTGTCCCATGGAGTGTGGTGGAATGCGTAGACCAATCATATGACTTGATGATATATATATTATCCACTGCCTATAGAGAAGCACCTCTTTGAAGTGTCACATATGACGTATGCAGTATTATTGTTAGAATAGAAGCCATTACAAAATGGCGATGATAACGAGATGTTTACATTAGTTCACCTTCCAAAGTAGGGCCCAGTGCGCAGATGCAGGTGTATTATCTTTTCTCTCTTATCTCTTCTTCCTTTTTGACCAATGAAACAATGTTTTAGCCTCAGAGAGGACTGCCCTCTTCTGAAGATGTATATACGGCTTCCCCCATGTAATAAAAGTTAGAGATTGCTTTGACCAACTTCTGTGTCAGTGTTCAGTCTCTCAGCCATGCGTGGATATTAACCCCCTGGGGGGGGGTACATTGATCTGGAACACCAGAGTGTATCTAAAATGCCCTAATTTAGGGCGTCTTTATTAAAATGGCGACCACGAAGGGACTCTGAGCGAATGTAGCATCAAACAGCTGACAAGACGGGCCCCTGAGCTTGACGAACGGCAGAGGGGAGAGGATTGCAACCTCAAAGAAAGGTGAGAAAACTTTTTATCTCATCTGCCTTTCTGCTATTTACTTTGTCATGCTCAGATAGCTCAGTCCGCTGTGGGGTGGTACTGATGTAAGTATAGTAGTCGGCTGTAATGCTGAAAGCTTAGAGTCTATTGAACCAATAGTCTGAAATTATAGATCACTCTGGTGTGTATATGTTTTGTGTGTGTCTGTGATTTATGTGAGGAGTGAGTTGAGCACAGACGGTAAAACCACAGACAAAGGGAGGGGAAAGTAACCTCCTGGTTTGGAAGGGGGCGCTGTAGCGCCGAGGTGTGGGACAAAGTAAATTCCGGCTGACCTGGCAGGGAGACGCGTGGAGCCATATGACCTTTAGATCCTTGAGATAAGGGAAGACTGCGGAGATATTCTCCACCTGACCGGACCTCAGGAAGACGCGTGGAGCCGTATGACCTTTAGATCCTTGAGATAAGGGAAGACTGCGGAGATATTCTCCACCTGACCTGACCCCAGGAAGATGCGGTGGAGCCCGCCTGACCCCTGGAGCAGGGGAAGATGTGCGGGGAGTCCCAGCTGACTAGTCAGACGTGATAGTCAGATTTGAGCAAACCAGTGGGGAGGGTGAATCCTTTGTCTGCGGAAGAAAGGGCTAAAGGTGCTGATCACTCCTCTGTTTTGTGTGTGTGTCAGTTTGAAATACTGTTGTTAAGATGGGTCAGTCCCAGTATTATGAAGGAGAAAATACAGCCCCTAGCTAGTAGCGAGGAAAGAGGGAAATTATAGGATGTGATATAGAGAATTGAAAGTTAAAATGTGACAAAGAATGTTAGAGAAGTGTGGCCCCGGACAGAAGGTCGCCCGGCTGGCAACAGGGATGAAAATCTGTAAGAAACTGTGAAGTTAGAGCTTACAGATTGAGGGCATCAGAACTCCGGTGATGTTGAAGGGGGAGTTTTAACAAGTGAGAAAACAGAGCAGTGTCAGGGAAAGCTGAATGATGAAGGATTATTAGGGGCAGCACAGGCATGGCACCGAGCGGCAAGTCGATTTATGGCAACTGGAGGGACAAAAAGATGGTCAGGAACTGTGAAATAGAGAAATTCATTTCCCCCCCACCTTCACACAGAAACATTCCTGAGATAAGAGGAGCAGGAAAAGGGGGAGGGAATCATGGGGGCAGGGAATCATGCAGAGTAAGTGATGTTATATGTGTAATATTATTATAGAAGACAAAGAATTGTTCAATAATCTTTTTTTTTCTTCTTTCTTTTTTCCCAAGCAGTGTACTGTGGGAATTCAGCTTTTAACAAAATGACTGTATGATTATAACATGTATATTGTCTTACAGCGACAGACCATCAGCAATTCTGGGTGTGGTGTGGCTATCTGTTTCCAGGAAAGCTGTGTTTGTCTGTGCTGCAAGTTTTGGGATGAAACAATGTGGGTTGGAAGACATAAATGATTCAGTGGAATGTGAATGGGTGTGGCTTTGAGTTGTAATTGAGGCGAATATGTGTGAAGACTGATTATGAGCTGTTAATGAAAATGAGTACATGAAAATGTATATGAATGCGTATGGAGTACGGTATTTGTTTTTTAAATAATATGCGCATTGAGAATTTCATTTTATTTTTCTTGGAAGTTTTTGGGTTTTTATTGGTGCCAACAGCATTGATCAAGCTGTACATTTTTTTATATCGAAGTCAATGAAAAGTTTTTATGGGCCCTTTGTGTGTTCATGTCTGTATTGTCAGATCTGTTTGTTTCAATGTTTGAAGTTACGTGTTACATGTTAAGTGTTGTGCTCAAAATCAGAGCTCTGTTCTAATGGATAGCTGCCACATTACTGACGGACAAAAGGAGGACCACAGCGTCCGACTGAAGGGGGTGGACTTAGATGACTCAGAGCGGAGGGAGGAGGATAGGGATGGACGTTACAGACAACGACAGCCCTTGTGCCCATCCCCTAGTTATAAGACACTCCTATGGAAGATGAGAAGTCCTGTTTTGTTTTCCAGTCTATTAATTCCGCGATAGGGAAAGTTGGATACTTCTGTAGGCCAAAATGCAGAGTAACATCAAGCGGCATTGGGTGGTTCAGTGGTGCCAACCATAGGTAGTGTTACTTTGGCATTGCTACAGCCCTGATGTCAAACGCCTCATTGAAGTGAGTAAAAAGTCTGCCACCCTATGATGGGCCTGCAGAGTCTGTGGGACCCAGATCCCAGAAGAAAGAGAGTTGTGCTGTGTGTGGTACTCCTCGTCCACACCACACGAGAGGATTGTATTCTATGTTGACCATGCCCGGATCACTGTCCGTCCCCACAGACATCCATGTTTTGTTGTCATAAGGAGAACACAAAGACAGGGAGGGGGGGAGTTTTAAGCAGATTCAGTCTGGCCCAATGATATCTCTTACTCTGGATGATAAAGAAGTAGTCCCTTTTTGATTGATACTGGAGCAGCCAAGACAGTTGTGCACAGCAAACATGGCCTCCCCTGATTTACTCTCCAAGCACACCAGTCTTTGGGTAGAAGTGGATGGGAAATTAGTACGCTCCCTTTTCAACAGAAACCATCCATATTAGATTTGCCCCTAACCAAGATGCGCTTGCCCGTTTGCTGGTCAGTGGTAACGCCCCTTGTTGCCACCTAGGTGCAGATTTGCTTGCAAAAGTACATGCTGGTATCTCATATCAGGAGGACGCACTGTGAAGCTTACAGGTGCCCTCAACGACCAGGAACTTTGTTTGTTGTCCATTAGTGATAAAATTCCCTGGTCCATGTTTGTATCAGTACTCCCAGAAGCTGAGAAAAGCAAAACCACTCACCATTGGATGGTACATGACCTACATGCAGTTAATGAAGCCACAGTTTCTAACACCCACAGCGTGCCCAATACACACACACACACACACACACACACCTTGTTGGCTCAGGTTCCCATTACCCCAGCTCACTCCACTGTTATTGATTTGTCCTTCAGTCCCTACCGCTTCACAGATGAGGTGGTAGATGCTTTTTATGCCTAGAACTGGCAATTTTGTGTTCCCCCACAATGTACTATCAGATTATTACATTTAGATTGTATTGTTATGAAGTGAGTGGCCATGACTCAGCTGTCCTCACCCAACTGCATGGCCAGCAATAACGCCCCGTAGCATATTATTCAGTCAGACTTGATCCCGTGGCCAGAGGTGCCCCTTTCTGCATCAGAGCTGTAGTAGTTGTATTAGCTATGCTTGATGAAAGCTCTGAGATAGTTCTGAACCACAAAGTGATGGTGATATTACATCTATCCTCATAAACGTACAATCCAAATGATTGTTTTGTTGCCCGTTATTTGAGAATGCAGTGTTCCATTTTGTTGCCTGACAATGTTGCTCTCCAAAGGTGTAATACTTTGGACCCAGCCACCCTGTTGCCTCTGGACCAAGGGGGGAGGGAAGAGTTAGGGCACCGCACTTTAAACTTTTCTTCCAGATTCAAAGGAAGAGGCTCCTGACTGTTTGCAGATGATGTCACAAGAGGTAGTGGGATTTGGTAAATCAGCCATTGGTAATCTAGATCATGTGCTCTTTGTGGATAGATCGAGGTATGGCCAGAATGGCAGGTGCTACACAGGTTGGGCAGTGGTGATTAAACGTGAACTACCACACATGTCTGCTCAAGAAGTGGAGCTAAAAGACTCTGAAGATGGCTTGCAGATATGCAGATGGAAAAAACAGCCAACATTTACACTGATTCCAGGTGTGCTTTTGGGATAGCCCATGACTATGGGCCCATATGGAAAGCCAGAGACTCCTTGATCGCTTCAGGTAAACCCATCGAAAATGGGGAAGCAGTGAGGTCTCTTATGGAAGCCCTCTTGTCACTAACATGAGAGGTGATGATAGCAACGAAAGGCCACTGTAAACAGATGCAGAGGAGGCAAAGGGGAAAGCCACGGCAGATCAGGCGGCAAAAATGGCTGCCAAATTACCTAAGCAGACCCCTGTCTTAAGTGGCCACAGTTCAGGTCCCTGAAATAACTCCTCCTGTCTCCCGAAAGTTCTTAAGACCTTACAGAACCAGATGGGGAAGGAGGAAAGGGACTGGTGGATGGAAAAGGGGGGACTACAAATAAGAAGGGAAACTTTACCTTCCCAGGTCCCTCTAATCCACGATGGCACAGGCAACCCATGGAGTGACGCACCAGACAAAAACTGCTATGTGTGATTTAGTACGTAGCATATGGTACGCCACAGGGTTCAGCACTGTAACAGTCAGACATACTCAAGGATAAATGGTTCGTGTCCAGAACAACGTGGACAAGGTGGTTAAGGTACCCAAGAAACACGTCTTGCTTTTTGTATCTGTTTCAACGTTTACAGACTACCTTCAACTACACAAGGTGGGCATGTATGAGTATGTATTGATATGTGACTTGTTTTCAGGATGGCCAAAACCGTACCCAAAGAAGTAAAGAAGATTATGGCTGAAGTTGTGTGCAGGTATGGGGTACCTTAGATCATTGAAAGTGACACAGGTGTTCACTTCACAGGTGAAGTGATGCAGGAGATGATGAAGGTTTTGGGTGTAGGACAGGCCTTACATGCTTCGTACCATCCACAAAGCAGCAGTAGAGTAGGGAAAAGGAACTGAACGGGACACTAAGTTAAAGATTCAAAAGCCTTAGAGTGCCTGCTGGTAGCCCTCTTTTAGTAAGGTATACGCCTAACCGTGAGACAGGCCTTTGTCCCTATAAGGTCCTTTTTGGGTCAGCCCCTAGGATAGTATTTATTTCCCACAGCAGCTTCAGATGCAACATGGTTGTCTGACAGATTATGTGATCAGTTTGTACAAGCATTTGACTAAAGTACATTTTCGAGTTTTTGCTTGACTTCCAGGTTTTGATAAATTACCAGGAACCCACCCACTTGTGTCTGGAGATTGGGTGGTAGAAAAAGACACGTTAGAAAAGTCCTAGTCCGAGTGTTGTTGACCACAAGCACAGTGAAGCTCAAAGAAAGCATAATTGGATTTATTTCAAGGAAGTGTTAAGACTGGTTTTCCCTTGTGTGACTGTTGATCTTGACTCAAAAGAATATGGAAAATTGTATGAAAACATCGATCCAGAAAATCAGAAGCACTGATGACCTCCAGTCCCCCCCCCCCCCCCCCATATAATGTCAACGCCAGTTAGGGAAAGATCATCTGACTTCCCCGTGCTCAAATCCAGTTTAACGGGAGGCTTTTCGCTAGGTATGGCTTGTCGTGGAAGCTGGTGAAAAGGAGGCGGAGCATTGGGACAGATGTTTAGGTTTAGGGAGAGAATGAAATTCAAGGGGGGACTGTTAAAGATGTGTGAATTTTATTCTATATTTTGTATATCTAGGACTATAATGAGTTAAACTTTTTCTTCTCCAAGTGCCTCCCCCCCACCCTTCTCTTTGTCTCAAGCAGGAGAGGAAGGGGGGGCAAAGTGCTGCAGGCAGTGTCTGATTTCTCATCTTTCTGCAGGTGTCCCATGGAGTGTGGTGGAATGCGTAGACCAATCATATGACTTGATGATATATATATATTATCCACTGCCTATAGAGAAGCACCTCTTTGAAGTGTCACATATGACGTATGCAGTATTATTGTTAGAATAGAAGCCATTACATATATGGCGATGGTAACGAGATGTTTACATTAGTTCACATTCCAAAGTAGGGCCCAGTGCGCAGATGCAGGTGTATTATCTTCTCTCTCTTATCTCTTCTTCCTTTTTGACCAATGAAACAATGTTTTAGCCTCAGAGAGGACTGCCCTCTTCTGAAGATGTATATACGGCTTCCCCCATGTAATAAAAGTTAGAGATTGCTTTGACCAACATCTGTGTCAGTGTTCAGTCTCTCAGCCATGCGTGGATATTAACCCCCTGGGGGGGGGGGGGGGTACATTGATCTGGAACACCAGAGTGTATCTAAAATGCCCTAATTTAGGGCGTCTTTATCACATTAGTAAGTCAGCGTGGTAAATGACAGCTAGAAAACCTAATGAAACTATTCCTAGTGACTGGTTTGAAGAATGTGTTACAACATAATTTGTCCCCTTGAACACATATCTCCAAATCCAGAAATTCTACCCTTTCTTTACTTGTATTGGGGCTAAACACCAGGTTCCTCTCATTAGTATTGATGTATTTCAGAAAAAGATCGACTCGGGTGTATCTCGCCAGACGAAAATGTCGTCGATGTACCTGCGCCATAGCACCAGACTCGTCTCCAGCTTGGGCAAGATGACCTCTCTTTCCCACTGTGCCAAAAACAAATGGGCATAGCTGGGGGCGAATCTGGTGCCCATGGCAGTGCCAGTACGCTGAACATAAAATTCCTGCTCAAACGAAAAATGTTATGAGTCAGTATGTGTGTTACTCCTTCTAATAAAAACGACAACTGCTCACCAGGCAGATTGTCATCTACCGACAGTTGTTCATGCAGCGCCTGCACCCCCTGCGTATGGTTAATCACTGTGTACAGAGATCCGACGTCTAGAGTCCCCAAAATCCACTTTTCTTCCCATTTTATCATTTCCAGGCATTTTATAATATCTGTAGTGTCTCTGATATAGGATGTCATCCGTCTAACATAAGGTTGCAACCACTGATCTATATACTTCGATAGGTTACAAGAGATGGAGCCTATCCCTGACACTATTGGACGTCCAGGGGGCGACTTCATATCTTTGTGGATTTTGGGGATACAATAGAACGTCGGAATTCTTTTATCTGTATCCAAAATAAATCTAGCTTCCTGAGTGGAAAGGAAGCCTGCTTCTAAACCTTTGTTGCAGTATTTCTCCAGTGTTTTATAATACATATCTGTTGGATCACCCTTTAATTTTTGAAAGGTGCTTTTCTCTTCTAGTTGTCTTAGACACTCCTTCACATATGCTTCTGTATTAAGTATGACAACAGCACCCCCCTTATCCGCCGGTCTGATGGTAATATCATTAGTTTCCTGCAATGTTTTAATTGCCTTTATTTCATCATTACTTAAATTGGCACTTAACTTGCGACTTTTTATTTTCCTAAGGTCTCGTTCCACACTATTTTTGAAACGTAGCCATCTCACTACTGATTTCCTGTCTAGGATATTTTTTAGATTTGTTTTTTAGACCAGTGTGTGAGTATTTCTCCACATTCGCTACTATGTCTATCTCTCTCTTTATGGGCTTTTTCATATAATACTTCTTCAAACACAAATGCCTGATGAACTTCTCTACCCCTATAAAGGTGGCAAATTTGTCTAGAGAATTTGTCGGGGCAAATTTTAGACCCTTATTGAGAAGCTGAACTTGAGAATCTGTGAGCTGGATGTCACTGATGTTCACTATGTTGGACGTCGATTGTGTTGGTTTACATAATTTATTTTTATTAGAATGTCGTCCTCTATGGATCTTTCTCTGTTGTGGTCTAATCTGTGTATTCTGGTTTGTGCTGGTGTATAATGTTGTTCTGACCTCTGGTATGGTCTGTGATCCTGTTTCTGTGTCTGATAATTCCCCCTGTTGTGAGGGTACTCCATTGGACGTTCCCTTAAATTGTAGTCGTGTTGGTATCCCTGTTTCATGTGAATGTGATTTCTCGTGTTCTGTCGTGGGGGAGTTGGGGTGCGAACGTTTCTTGTTCGTGTTTTGTGATGAGGTGGGGTGTAATCTAAAAAATGTGGTGTAGCCAATGCTTCAAATCTATTGGTCACCCTGACATTACTTACATCCGTATGTGATATCTGTGTATTAATGGTGTCAACGTCACCACGTAAGTGAACCTCAGTGACATCCTTATTCTCCATATGAATCAGCTTTCTCGATTTCTTTTGTATAATTTCCCTTTCCAGTGAATCCAAATTTTTACAGATTCTATCCCGCCATTTGTGGGTATTATCTGTATCTGGAAAGGAGTCAACCTCTTTTTTTAGGGTATCCATCTGTCCCGACATCTCATCCATCATCTCAGTTCTTCTTTTGATAACCATTTGTATCAAAATTCCCGACTGTGTTTTTAGGAAAGCATCCCAATCTTTCCTAAATTTATCATCCACCAAATCCACCGCGGGTACTTTAGTGAGTGTCAAACCCTTTGGTATAAAACCTCTTTCCAGATAGACTTCCGGTTCCGGCGCTGTGATGCAGGACACGGAGGGCTAGAGCTCCGGACACCGTTCACTGAAACCGAGCCCCTACTCCAACACCGAGGCATTTTTCAGGGATTGGAACGTGAGAGGTCCAGTCTGCTGTACTCTGGCACAAAGTGGTCCATGGACCGATACCTTCTAAGGAGTGGGAGCAGAATAATGACCGGAGGCAAAGGCGCGCGTGAGGTGACTAACCTGGACAAAATGGAGGATTCCCGCTCGGTCGCATCGGAGACTCTGCTGAGCTCACAAGTGGAGGTACAAACACCCATATCATCTCCGCCGGATATTACGGCAATCAACTACCAGATGCTGGCAATTGAAGTGGCAAGGTACTTGGCGCCAGATATTAGAGAGACGCTGGCAAAGACTCTAACGCAGTCCCTGCATGAAATCCGGGAGACATTGTCCCAGCATGATTCTCGCATAGAGGAAGTGGAAAATAGGTTAGTGCAGGTGGAAGAAGCGCTTGAGAGAAATCATGGTGAGGCTCAAGAACTGTTCAGGCAGAACATTATCCTAAAAGACCGCCTAGAAGACCTTGAAAATAGGTCTAGGCGGAACAACGTGAGACTCCTGGGCCTCCCTGAGAGCGTTAAGCCTCAAGATCTGATGGAAATATGTGAGCGGGAGTTACCTGAAGCTCTTGGTCTTGTGGGCAAACATAAAGTGGAGAGAGCACACCGAATAGGCCCGATGCCAGATAATAATAATCACAGGGGAAGCAATAAGGCAGCTGCGGGTGGCAGGCCGCGGCAAGTGATAATGCGGTACTTAGATTATTGTGACAGAGAGGCAATTCTACGTGCCTTCCGTATCCGCAAAAGGCCACTTAAAATCCGGGGCCAGACGATCCTCTTATTTGCGGACTATTCAGCGGCGGTTGCCCGCCAACGCAGGGACTTCAGCCGAATATGTTCGGAACTTTATAAACGGGAGATTCGTTTTCAACTGCAGTATCCTGCCCGCTTGAAGGTGGCTATGTGTGATGGCTCAGTACGTTTCTTCAGGGACCCCAGGAAGCAGAACAGATGTTATTGCGTGTTAGCGCAATTCATTCGCTTCTCCTTCTTCTTTGTGTGGTGCCAAATCAATTAGAAGTATAAGTATGTGCATGCCATACAGCTTTATAATGAGACCAGACAAACTAGGTGGTTTCATGAAAGCATCTTCTCATCTTCCCTGAGCATGGTAGAAGAGCAGGCGAGAGAGCCTTTTATTCACAGTACATTCACTTAAATAGCAGACATGACATCACAAAAGGGGTGTTCCTTAAGAAGAGACTATTGGCTCCTTAACCTGATAGGAGTGGTTTCACTGAGTCTATAGGTGTATTTGAAGACTGTAATGTAATCCCCTCTTCCCCCTCCCTTATTGACCTTCTCATACATATGGTTTGCGGCCATCTAGTGGACAAAAATGTGTACTACAGAATATTCCAATTATATATGGATAAAATAATAAATCCTTCTCTCACATTGCGGTCAAAGGAGAGCCGGGACTATCAGCGGGGGATGGAATATACTAGATCTGGATCTCCAAACGTTTCCTCGGGCAGGCAGGAAGAAGACCCATCCTATGACCAGAACCGGGAAACGCAAGAAAGGGCAAGCCCATCAAGGGATCAGAAATCCCAGGGAGGTCGCAAAATGGCGGCTAGCAAGAGCTGATCATGTCTACAAGTATTACGCATGAGAGGCTATGTAATGAGATATGACATATTGCCGCTATGTTTAGAGTGATATGATGAGATGGGGAGACTTGACAGTTCGAAGTCCTAAGTATATCATTGGGAATGTTGTTTGTTTACTATGGGAGCTGAAAGTTAGTGGCCCATGAAGGGAATACTGAAAATTGATGTTTAAACATAGCCTAAGGCCGAGACGCTGCTGAGAAGTGGCGGTTATGTTCCTGCAGCACAGAAAAAAGGGAGTTATAAGTTACTGTTGTTAGGGGGGGAGAAATATAGATTATAATTGTGACATACTTCTATGCTTAAGGCATTCTGATACTCAGAGATTAGGGGGAACGCATTATTAGTTTAGTTTAACAGAACAGCATAGGAGGTGCTCAGTCTAGATTTACTACTCTAGTTAGTTTAGCTAGTTAAAATGAAGGTGGTCTCTTGGAACGTCAATGGCTTACGTTCACCGCAGAAACGTTGGAGAATAATTAGGCATCTTAAGAAGATAAAACCCGATATAGCCTTAATACAGGAATCACATTTAGGCCAGGAGGCTTTCTTCAGGATGAAAAAATTGTGGGTCATGGAGGTGCTGGGTTCACCAGCTATTGGCAAGAAAGCGGGGGTATTGATCCTTATCAATGGGCAGTTTAACTGTCAAATTCTGAATTCTGAGTCCGATAACCAGGGCAGATGGGTTCATGTAATGTTGAAGGTTCAGGAGACCCAGTATAGCATATATAATGTATATGGTCCGAATCATAGCAATTTTGAGGTGATAACTGCCCCAATAAGATAGTAGGAGGGGATTTCAACACGGTCCTCAACGCACTGGAGGACAGGAAGAGCAATGTCAGTCGGGGACTGGGCATCGGTCATCGAGATGGAGTGATGTCAAAATTGATGCAGAATACTGGGATTGTAGATCCTTGGAGGCAACTCTATCCTGATGAAAGATGTTATTCCTTCTATTCACATGCAAAAGATTCGTGGTCACGAATAGATTATATCCTAGTGCATAGCTCACTGAGAGGGAAGGTAGAGCAGGCGACGGTAGGAGACTTGGTGATAGCGGACCATGCGCCTGTAGAATTAATCTTAAGTGAGGATTATCCTAGGGGCCCAGATTACCTGTGGAGATTCCCTTCTCAGCTATTATCCCGAGAGGACTTCCAAAATAAGTTAATAGGGTGGTGGGAGGAGTATCGGGAGGCTAACCAGGAGCATATGGATGATCTAGGGTTATTTTGGCGCGCCTCTAAGGCAGTGATGAGAGGAAGAATAATGAATTATATGTTTGGGATGAAAAAGAAGGTAGCTAGTCAACAGGAAATTGCTAGCGCAAAAGTTAGGTCCTCATATATGTCTTTTATAGGGAATCCCACTGAAGCACATAAGAAAAATTGGGTGGAAGCAAGACGGGATTTTGACATGATCACTAAAGAGAGAGAATCACTGAGATTCGTGGCCTTTGAAGCTATCTTGCACAAGTTTGGTAACAAGTCGGGTCGTCTATTAGCAAACCTGGCAAAGGGTAAGAGGCGCCCACAATTCATCTCGGCCCTTAAAAACTCTGACAATAAGGTGATTACTGATCCGGAAGGAATTAGCAAAATAGTGGGGGAATATTATAAAACTCTGTATGTGGACCAGACCAGTCCCAATCTGGTTAATACCCTGCTAGATAAGGTACAATTACCATTAGTCACAAAAGAACAGGTAGCGCAGTTGAATGCTAAAATATCCATAGAAGAACTCCAGGCAGTTATTAGTAATCTGAGTAACTCCAAAGCTCCAGGTCCTGATGGATATACAGGGGAGTATTATAAAGCGTTGCTCACTCAGATATCTCCAGTTATGCTAAATCTTTATAACAAGGTGTTAGAGGGGAAAGAACTCCCTGATAAAGAAAATATGTCCTATATTAAGTTACTACCAAAGGCAGGGAAAGATCCATTGCATCCAGGGTCATACAGGCCCATTTCCCTCATTAATGTGGACACAAAAATATTGTCTAAGGTGATGGCAGATCGTTTAGCGATCATATTACCTACTCTGATCGCCCCTGAACAAGTAGGATTTGTGCAAGGAAGATCTGCAGTCACAAATCTGCGAACTGTATTAACGGTATTGGATAGGGTGAGCCAGGGTCACGGGGGAGGAGAGACTCCAGCCATGCTCACTATTGACGCGGAAAAGGCTTTTGACAACGTCAGGTGGGCATGGCTGGAGGCGGTACTGGATAAAATGGGGTTTGTTGGTCATTTTAGGAATTTTATATCCAAACTATATGTTAATCCCAAAGCTAGAGTGTACACACAAGGTTTTCTTTCAAATCCTTTTTCTTTACAGAAAGGCACACGCCAGGGGTGCCCACTATCCCCTCTCCTTTTTAATTTGGCCTTAGAGCCGTTAGCCAGAAGATTGAGCCATTCTGATCTCTTTGAGGGGATTAGGGTGGGGAAAAAGTGTCTAAAGGCAGCTTTATTTGCAGACGACATTATTCTTTTTTTTTAATAAACCTAAAGAACAGGTAATGACAATTTTTGAGGAACTCGAAAAATTTGGCACATATTCAGGATATCGAGTTAATTTTGCAAAATGTGAACTGTTAACGTTATTTCCTGATACAAAAAAAACTCAGTTCTGGGTAGAAAAACTCCCGGTAACCAAGGCCAAATCATATATTACATACTTGGGCATCAAGGTGGGAAAGCAGCCTCACTCTTTGTATCAGCTGAACTTTCCAGCATCGATCGCTAAGATATTAACAGATTTGGATAGGTGGATCAACCTTCCGCTTTCTTTGATGGGGCACTGTCATCTCATAAAAATGATGGGGATGTCCAGATTACTCTACCCACTGCAGACCATTCCTCTTCTACTTAGGCATGCTGATATACAACGTTTAGAAAAAGGCTTCACAAGGTTTATGTGGGGAGGAAAAAGACCACGTATTTCCCTAGACAAGTTAAAGCTGAAAAGGGAACATGGGGGACTGAATTTCCCCGACGTAAGGGGCTATAATCGAACATGCTTGAGTCGTCATTTGCTTGATTGGGCTAACAAAACTTCTGAAATTAGAAGCGCAATTGGCCTCACCTTGGGACCTCATGGCTTTAGTACACACAAGTATACCCAAGCTTCCAGTATCCATTAAGAGGTCACTAATGTTAAGGGACACAATCCTTACATGGAAAATTCTGAGGAAGCAGTTTCAATTGTGTTATCAATTTTCCAAGCATTTCCCGCTATCTCATAACCCAGGATTTCAAGCGAGTGACAGCAGCAGGTTAATAGATATGTGGATCCAGAAAGGGTTAACTAAGGCAGGTGACTTGTTCAGAGAAGGGGAGAATCGATGGGCCACCTTACAGGAACTAGAAGAGAAGTGGGGCTTACAGAAGTTAAATTTTTTACCCTATATACAGATTAGGAGGTATAGCGAAAGTCTAGTGAAGGATTTGTCCAGGGAGTGGAATAGGAATGAGTTTGACATATTCCTCAAGACTTCGGGCAGGCCCACAATCACCTCATTATACCACTCGCTTAGGGACAAACTGAGAGCTAAGGATAAGAAAAAGATATTCGACAAATGGAAAGCTTGGCTGGGGGAAGAAGATATATATCCTCACATATGTGTGGGTTTAGCCGACTTGTACCGATCGGTTACTAATGAGCAATGGCGTGAGACACAGTTCAAAATACTTCATCATGCAACATATGGTTTCAACATCCCAGCTAGGCAAGGTGATACAAATAGGTTGATAGCTTGCCCCAAATGTAAATTAGTGGGATCAGATTTGTTTCATGGGCTGTGGGCATGTCCGCTATTGGAGGATTTTTGGGCACAGATGAGTAAGATTTTAAATGACATCAGCAGCTTTAAAGGGAAAATTTCTCCAAGGTTAGCCACCACACACACAATTGTCCAACCTAGTGTAACAACAGGTGATGACAGAAAAGGTGGAATCTCTCATTTGACTTTACTGGGTCATAAACTTCTGATGGTAGCAAAGCGTTGCATATTAAAGTCATGGTTAGAACCAAAAATTCCATCAAGGGACATGGTCGTATCTCAATTGAAACACGTATTCCACCTAGAATGGCTTGAAGAGCTAAAAAATAAGGAACTTCTAGGTAGGAAACTTTATCAAGGGTGGAGGAAATTCCTGATAGTCTTCATTCCTGTTTCAGAATATCCTCGTATCATGTCTCTATTCAAATTAACCACCTGGTATCTGACGGAAGATCTAAAGGGGGGTTTAGGGCACCTAAAGGTAGACTAATCTAGACTGAGTATAAGAGTGGTTAGGCTTGTTCTTTTATTTTATTTTGATATATTCGGTTAGGTCTGAAGCGGGGGAGGATGGGAGGGGGGTGATACTTGGTAGGGAGGGTTAGAGGGTGGGTGTTGGAGGGTGGGAGAGGGTATATCTTTAATATTGTTGAAATAACAATTGTATCCAGAATGTAAATGTGTTTGATTTATGCACATTGAATGACCTTTTGAGATTGTCAAATATTGATGTAAAATTGACATGATTGTTGATATGTCAATGATGTTATATACATGGATGACACAATATAAAAACCAATAAAGCTTTGTTGAAAAAAAAAAAAAACCTCTTTCCAAATACTGTGTCAATGACCTTATTTCCCATTTGTTGCACAATTGACGCTGCAATATCTTCTCCAATTCCTTAAAAACATCATCCACTGATTTCTCTGACTCTACTATCATATCCCCTTTAACATTGAAGGTAAATGAGTCAATTTTCTTTGTTATTTAAGTGCTCCCAAATGTCCATGTCAGGCGAGAGGGGAGCTCAACTGCCAAGGATGATGTGGAAAATAGAATAGAAAATCCCAGCGGCTCAACCTCTCACCTTGGATGGATAAGGTGCTCACCTAAATGGCCCACCCTCAGGCCCAGATAAAAATATATAGGGGCACACTCAGACTCAAATGGGGGCACTAAATCCGCCAAATAGGTACAATTTATTAAAACATACAAATATGAACAATATCAATAAAATAGCAACAATACATAAAATAAAATAAAATAGGCCCTAACAGCCAAGACCCCTATATATTCTGTACTGGCTGTATATCACTTGTGGAGCAAGTGTTCCGTCTCATGCACCAGTGTATAGCTGCTCCTCAGACCGTCCAGCATAGAATTGATGACAGCTTAATGGTGAGTCCCATGTGCCAATGCACTATATATAAATAGCTGTTGCGCTATAGAGGAACATGCAACAATTCATCCACTGACATCAATGGCTAGCCCGCTGTATAGGCTCAAACGCCAAACATAGTCCAGTTACTTGTAGCAGCTCGAAATAAGCCTCAGCAGCAGTGCTCAGTGTATGCACAACTATCAAACAAACTCCTGACTGGAGCCGGGTCTTACCCTTCTTCACTGCGACTCTGCAGCGCTGGTTCCAGGCGGCCGCACACCAGCGGCGTCCCACGTGGTGTGCTGAACCTCTGCGTGGCGTCCCACGTGACCTGGTTACTCTGGAAACCGGATGAAGCTGAAGTGACGTCACTAGGGAGGGACAGCTTTCACCGGATCCGAATATTCCTGATTTCCTTTCTTTATGTATCAAGATATTGTCTCTGCTGGATTAATGAGACACACGCTCACTCCTTACGCCAGACGCGTTTCGAGGTACTGTACCTCTTCCTCAGTGGCCAACTGAGTGAGCGTTTCCACACTCTTATATAGGGGACTAATACTCCCATAATGCTTCGCTTCATTCTGCATTACTAAAACTCTGGAATGGAGTAGGATATCCACATTGGCATACATATTAAAACCCTAAGGTGTAGTTGGCCTATATACTCTACAGTGCCCAATTAGATGGTAAAAACCACATAACAATACAATATATAATATATATGCTAAAATCCATAAAATAATAAAACTTATGAATGTGCTACCATATTTGGAATTGGAGAAAATAGCGCAAATTACACACCAATGTGTCGCATAAGTTATACCGTAATGCAGCACAAACGCAAGAAAACCGCATGCGGTACTGCTGTCAATGAGTTACACTTACCCATCATATGTGGGGTATATATCTACATCAGCGTACCACTTATAAGATAGAGGGGAAAGCAACCATATACACAAGGAGCAAATGTCCTGCATTTGTCTTCTATGGTTCCCTCAAAAAACATCGCTCATATGCATTCGTTCCTCAAGAGCCCCATAGGGAATGGAACGTCCTGGATCCCGGAGAGGTACATGTACAATGGGGAGCTATCCTCTCCGGGATCCAGGACATTCCATTCCCTATGGGACTCTTGAGGAACGAATGCATATGAGCAACGTTTTTTGAGGGAACCATAGAAGACAAATGCAGGACATTTTCTCCTTGTGTATATGGTTGCTTTCCCCTCTATCTTATACCGTAAGTGGTACGCTGATATAGATATATACCCCACATATGATGGGACTCACCATTAAGCTGTCATCAATTCTATGCTGGACGGTCTGAGGAGCAGCTATACACTGGTGATGAGACGGAACACTTGCTCCACAAGTGATATACAGCCAGTACAGGATATATAGGGGTCTTGGCTGTTAGGGCCTATTTTATTTTATTTTATGTATTGTCGCCATTTTATTGATATTGTTCATATGTGTATGTTTTAATAAATTGTACCTATTTGGCGGACTTAGTGCCCCCATTTGAGTCTGAGTGTGCCCATATATATATTTTCAAGTTGTATAAAGCGTGGAGCAAGACTAAAAATTTCTTCCACTTAATAAAATAAAAAAAATAAAAAAAGTTGTAAACTTCTCAGATATCCAGGAAGTCGCCCCTGTATTGCACATTGGTTGGGAGTGTTTGACACACACATACTGTGAAATGGCAAGGGGCAGGGGGGCCCATACTAAGTTGTTATGCTATGGGCCCTGTGGAATCTGTGTCTACCTGTCTGAAAAGAAGAGAAAACAACGGAAAGCAGGACAAAGATGAATCCTTTGGACTCTATGTGCCTCACTGAAGTGAATTTACCTGTTTCGGTATACATTGGATTGTGGTGTAAAAAGACATCAATCTACTAGAAGGCAAAATATAAATGTACATGGGCTTCCCACCAAACAGCTGCTGCCAAGTGAGGAGACACCACTAGGGATAAGCGAATCGACTTCAGATGAAACATCCGAAGTCGATTCGCATAAAACTTTGTTTTAATACTGTACGGAGCAAGCGCTCCATACAGTATTGGAATGTATTGGCTCCGGTGATCCGAAGTTATTACTTTGTGAAGTCTCTTAACTTCATTAATTTATTTCTACTGTAAAAAAAACATTTCCCGAACTCGGGTTCGGTTCCAAGGTACTACTTGGAAGTAATAACTTTGGCTCATCGGAGCCAATACATTCTAATACTGTACGGAGCGCTTGCGCCGTACAGTACTGAAACAAAATTTCATGTGAATCGACTTTGGATGTTTCATCCGAAGTCGATTCGCTCATCCCTAGACACCACCATTCCATCAAGCTCTTTCTAGAATAATCTGAAACCTGCTGGTGGACAACACAGCTGACCATCAAATGAACGCAACAAAAAAGTATCAAATAAAAGCGAGGAGAGAGCATTTACATAAAAAACTGGCAACCTAATCCCGTGTGCCCGTCCCCCATCTTCATGGGTATGTTTCCTGCTACACAAATCAGTAATTTGGTCAGTTATTCCCATCAGTTATTCTGAGCCAAAATCAGGAGCGGGTCAAAAAACACAGAACAGGTGCAGATCTTTCCCTTAGGCCTCATGCACATGACCGTTGTGTGTTGCGGAACGGCCATTGATATAACTGCCTATTCTTGTCTGCAAAACGGACAAGAATGGGACAGGTTATATTTTTTTTGCCGACCACGGAACAGAGCAATGGATACGGACAGCACACAGAGTGCTTCATCTTTTGCGGCCCCATTGAAGTGAATGCGGACCAAAACAACGGTCGTATGCATGAGGCCTTATACCTTATTTCTGAGCAGGCTTCACTACTGGTTTTAGCTCACAATAAGGGCTCATGCACACGTCCGTTGCCTGTTTTGCGTTCCGCAAATTGCGGCTCCACAAAACATGGATACGCGCCGTGTGCATTCCGCATTTTGCGGAATAGAATGTCCAGCCCATAATAGAATAGTCCTATCCTTGTCCCTTAAAGCCAACACAAGGAGAGCAGGCCGCCATCATCGGAGACGCAGATGCTCCACGAGTGACACGTTCCCAGGTATACCCGATTCCCTTGTCTTAAATTTATCCTCTAAAACTTTAAGCCCGGCACATATACAGTTATTACAGAGGGGCTTATCATTTAGTCCTACCGCAACCCTCGACACCTTTAATTTGGACATGGATCTCCAACGTTTCTTCCGGTCCATGCGGTTAAAAGCTCACTTCTCTAAGGAGGGAGAGTCCGCATCACAGGACATTGGACATTCTGACGAAATTATTGGTATATTAACTCTGAAACAATTTGGTTTACGGCTGAAAAGCCAGTATATGCCTCCTAAAAATGAACATCCTGTAGAAACATATATAGTTAGTAAAAAGGGATATAGATGCACTGTTAACTCAGTTTAAGCAAGGGGGACATTGCCATTTACATCACAATCTTTCGACCATAGAAAGACAGATTATTCATCATCTGTTAGATGACGACACACTCATATTTAAACCCGCAGATAAAGGGGGAGCTCTGGTGATACTTGATAAGGACTATTATGTACAAGAAATCTTGGGTCAATTATCTGACAAAGATACATATGCCACTCTGTCGAGAGACCCTGTCTTTGATATTAAACACGAGCTAGAATCCCTCGTACGGGAATATGAGGTTAATGTCACTATAAACTGGAAACTAGGAGAATTCCTAATTAAACAGCATCCAATTACCCCTGTATTTTATACCCTCCCTAAGGTGCATAAGTCTATGGAGCGTCCTCCAGGACGACCCATAGTCGCGGCATCAGATTCAATATTGACCCCCCCTTAAAAAATCTTGACACCCTTGACACAAACTGCCCCCTCTTATTTGAGGGACACCCAACATTCTTTAGAGGAACTCAGAAAAACCAATATTGATGCAGAATGTATTCTGGTGACCTTTGATGTGTGTAGTCTATACACCTCCATAACACACACCAAAGGTTTAACCGCAGTGCGGAGATTGTTGGACACCAGTCATTATACACCACATCAAAAAGATTTTTTTCTTGCCCTTTTGACCATTGTCCTAACACGAAATTATTTTCTTTTTCAAGACACCTACTATCAACAGTGCCGCGGGAACGCGATGGGGTCTAACGTCGCACCGCCATACGCAAATTGCTACATGGCACAGTTCGAACAGGATTTCATATATCCTAATTTACTTTTTCAGCAATATTGCATTTTTTGGAAGCGTTTCATTGACGATGTGTTTTGCATATGGCGGTGCGACGTAGAGACCATCCAGGAATTTTTTCTTTATATCAACAACATATGGCCCGAGTTAAAATTTACGGTGCACTTTGATTTCCTTAAAATACCTTTTTTGGACATAAAAGGCCAAGATGGTAAATGCACCACAGATCTGCATACTAAAGATACAGACCGCAATAGTCTGCTCAGCTATGAGAGCAATCACCCACCGGCTACTAAAAGGTCCAAAGGGTCAATAGAATTGTCAGTAATCCCTCCACCCGTATCATCCGTCTCGATGAGATGACCAACAAGTTTAGGCAGAGGGGATACCCAGAATGGTTACTTGAACAACAAAGAAACAAATGTGAAACAGCACCAGTAGGCAAAGTAAAAATACCACAAAAGAGACTCCCCCTAGTTGTACAGTACCATCCCTGGATTAACTGTGTAAGGGCAGTTATTAATAAATATTTGAATGTAGTGACTAGGTCCTATCCGCAGATTCCAGAATTTCAAAGTCCCCCCATGTTATGTTACAAACAGGCAAGCAACTTGAAAGATAAAATCATTAGAGCGGATATAGGCACCAACAGAAAGGGCCCCCGACAAATGGTATTATCCACCGTCAGGAAGGGTACCTTCTCTTGTCTAAGCTGCATCCACTGTTCTAGTTTTCAAATTATCGAAGAAGTATTGCCACCCCGCAGGGGAGGAAATAGAGTGGAGTTGCTACTTAAACGTGAAGCTTACTGGATTCACCGCCTACAAACGATGACACCCAAAGGGTTAAATTGAGAGTACGCGGTGACCAGTTTCCTATAACGTAGGAGATATTATTGTTTGATACATTCACCCTCCATGCTTGATTTACGTGACTTATATTCTGTTATGTGTCTCTGCAGTGTAATTTACTTATTGCGATCATCGATGAAACAGAAGGATCACAACTATTATGGTATTTTTGTTTGAGATTAGATGTTAGTAAACTACTCCAGTTACCTTGCCAACATGACGTCAGAATCACATGACTTGAATGCTGCTATCATGTGATCAGGGGTGGGCTATTTAAATACATGTCTATGTTCATTTCAATGCTACTTGCTGCTCAATTGTGTTTGACAAAGGCACTTGCATGTGCTGAAACGCGCGTCACTTTTCTTTATGAGTGGCGAATAAAGCATTCACTACCGCATCGCAAGGAGTGCCGGTTCTTTTTTCCATTGAAGAATAGGATATGTTCTACAGTGAAGTGTGAACTCAGCGAAGTCAGACTTATGGCCCACATTTAGGCCTTGTTCACATTTCCGTGTTTCACTGACGTGTGCTGTCTGCATTTTCTGCGGACAGCATACATACCTAATTGATTCTAATGTGTTTGCGATAAAGACGCCCTAAATTAGGGCATTTTAAATACACTCTGGTGTTCCAGATCAATGTACCCCCCCCCAGGGGTTAATATCCACGCGTGGCTGAGAGACTGAACACTGACACAGAAGTTGGTCAAAGCAATCTCTAACTTTTATTACATGGGGTAAGCCGTATTATACATCTTCAAAAGAGGGCAGTCCTCTCTGAGGCTTAAACATTGTTTCATTGGTCAAAAAGGAAAAAGTGATAAGAGAAACAGAGATAACACTTCAACATCTGCGCAGTGAATACCACTTTGGAATGTGAACTAATGTAAACATCTCGTTACCATCGGCATTTTGTAATGGCTTCTATTCTAACAATAATACTGCATACGTCATATGTGACACTTCAAAGAGGTGCTTCTCTATAGGCAGTGAATAATATATATATCATCAAGCCATATGATTGGCTTACGCATCTCCACCACACTCTATGGGACACCTGCAGAAAGATGAAAAATCAGACACTGCCCGCAGCACTTTGCCCCCCTCTCTCTCCTCTCCAGCCTTGAAACAAAGAGAGGGGTGGGGGGGGGGGGGGAGGCACTTGGAAAAGAAAAAGTTAACTCATTACAGTCCTAGATATACAAAATATAGAATAAAATTCACACATCTTTAACAGTCCCCCCTTGAATTTCATTCTCTCCCTAAACCTAACCATCTGTCCCAATGCTCCGCCTCCTCTTCACCAGCTTCCACGACAAGTCATTCCTAGCGAACAACCTCCCGTGACACTGGATTTGAGCACGGGGAAGTCAGATGATCTTTCCCTAACCGGCGTTGACATTATATGGGGGGGACTGGAGGTTATCAGTGCTTCTGATTTCCTGGATCGATGTTTTCATACAATTTTCCATATTCTTTTGAGTCATGATCAACAGTCACATAAGGGAAAACCAGTCTCAACACTTCCTTGAAATCAATCCAATTTTCCTTTTCTTTGAGCTTCACTGTGCTTGTGGTCAACAACACTCGGAATGGACCATCAAACCAGGGTTTTGGGACTTTTCTAACGTGTCTTTTCCTACCACCCAATCTCCAGACACAAGTGGGTGGGTTCCTGGTACTTTATCAAAACCTGGAAGTGAAGCAAAAACTTGAAAAATGTACTTTAGTCAAATGCATGTACAAAACTGATCACATAATCTGCCAGACAACCATGTTGCATCTGAAGCTGCTGTGGGAAATAAATCCTATCCTAGGGGCTGACCCAAAAAGGACCTTATAGGGACAAAGGCCTGTCTCACGGTTAGGCGTATACCTTAATAAAAGAGGGCTACCAGCAGGCACTCTAAGGCTTTTGAATCTTTAACTTAGTGTCCCGTCCAGTTCCTTTTCCCTACTCTACTGCTGCTTTGTGGATGGTACGAAGCATGTAAGGCCTGTCCTACACCCAAAACCTTCATCATCTCCTGCATCACTTCACCTGTGAAGTGAACACCTGTGTCACTTTCAATGATCTAAGGTACCCCATACCTGCACACAACTTCGGCCATAATTTTTTTTTACTTCTTTGGGTACGGTTTTGGCCATCCTGAAAACAAGTCACATATTAATACATACTCATACATGCCCACCTTGTGTAGTTGAAGGTAGTCTGCAAACGTTGAAACAGATACAAAAAGCAAGACGTGTTTCTTGGGTACCTTAACCACCTTGCCCACGTTGTTGTGGGCACAACCGTTTATCCTTGAGTATGTCTGACTGTTACAGTGCTGAACCCTGGGGCGTACCATATGCTATGTACTAAATCACACATAGCAGTTTTTGTCTGGTGCGTCACTCCATGGGTTGCCTGTGCCATCGTGGATTAGAGGGACCTGGGAAGGTAAAGTTTCCCTTCTTATTTGTAGTCCCCCCCTTTTCCATCCACCAGTCCCTTTCCTCCTTCCCCATCTGGTTCTGTAAGGTCTTAAGAACTTTCGGGAGACAGGAGGAGTTATTTCAGGGACCTGAACTGTGGCCACTTAAGACAGGGGTCTGCTTAGGTAATTTGGCAGCCATTTTTGCCGCCTGATCTGCCGTGGCTTTCCCCTTTGCCTCCTCTGCATCTGTTTACAGTGGCCTTTCGTTGCTATCATCACCTCTCATGTTAGTGACAAGAGGGCTTCCATCAGAGACCTCACTGCTTCCCCATTTTCGATGGGTTTACCTGAAGCGATCAAGGAGTCTCTGGCTTTCCATATGGGCCCATAGTCATGGGCTATCCCAAAAGCACACCTGGAATCAGTGTAAATGTTGGCTGTTTTTCCATCTGCATATCTGCAAGCCATCTTTAGAGTCTTTTAGCTCCACTTCTTGAGCAGACATGTGTGGTAGTTCACGTTTAATCACCACTGCCCAACCTGTGTAGTACCTGCCATCCTGGCCATACCTCAATCCATCCACAAAGAGCACATGATCTAGATTACCTAATGGCTGATTTACCAAATCCCACTACCTCTTGTGACATCATCTGCAAACAGTCAGGAGCCTCTTCCTTTGAATCTGGAAGAAAAGTTTAAAGTGTGGTGCCCTAACTCTTCCCTCCCCCTTGGTCCAGAGGCAACAGGGTGGCTGGGTCCAAAGTATTACACCTTTGGAGAGCAACATTGTCAGGTAACAAAATGGAACACTGCATTCTCAAATAACGGGCAACAAAACAATCATTTGGATTGTACGTTCATGAGGATAGATGTAATATCACCATCACTTTGTGGTTCAGAACTATCTCAGAGCTTTCATCAAGCATAGCTAGTACAACTACTACAGCTCTGATGCAGAAAGGGGCACCTCTGGCCACGGGATAAATTCTGACTGAATAATATGCTACGGGGCATTATTGCTGGCCATGCAGTTGGGTGAGGACAGCTGAGTCATGGCCACTCACTTCATAACAATACAATCTAAATGTAATAATCTGATAGTACATTGTGGGGGAACACAAAATTGCCAGTTCTAGAAATAAAAGGCATCTACCACCTCATCTGTGAGGCAGTAGGGACTAAAGGACAAATCAATCACAGTGGAGTGAGTAGGGGTAATGGGAACCTGAGCCAACAAGGTGTGTGTGTTGGGCACGCTGTGGGTGTTAGAAACTGTGGCCTCATTAACGGCATGTAGGTCATGTACCATCCAATGGTGAGTGGTTTTGCTTTTCTCAGCTTCTGGGAGTACTGATACAAACATGGACCAAGGAATTTTATCACCAATGGCCAACAAAGTTCCTGGTCGTTAACAAACAAAGTTCCTGGTCGTTGAGGGCACCTGTAAGCTTCACAGTGCCGTCCTCCTGATATGAGATACCAGAATGTACTTTTGCAAGCAAATCTGCACCTAGGAGGCAACAAGGGGCGTTACCACTGACCAGCAAATGGGCAAGCGCATCTTGGTTAGGGGCAAATCTAATATGGATGGTTTCTGTTGAGAAAGGAGCGTACTACTTTCCCATCCACTTCTACCCAAGACTGGTGTCCTTGGAGAGTAAATCAGGGGAGGCCATGTTTGCTGTGCACAACTGTCTTGGCTGCTCCAGTATCAATCAAAAAGGGACTTCTACTTCTTTATCACCCAGAGTAAGGGATATCATTGGGCCAGACTGAATCTGCTTAAAATGTTTAAAAGTAGAGCCGATACTGGATTTCCTGTTTCCTAATCTTGATCTAACTCCCCCCCTCCCTGTCTTTGTGTTCTCCTTATGACAACAAAACATAGGTGTCTGTGGGGACGGACAGTGATCCGGGCATGGTCAACATAGAATACAATCCTCTCGTGTGGTGTGGACGAGGAGTACCACACACAGCACAACACTCTCTCTTCTGGGATCTGGGTCCCACAGACTCTGCAGGCCCATCACAGGGTGGCAGACTTACTTTTTCCTCACTTCAATGAGGCGTTTGGCATCAGGGCTGTAGCAATGCCAAAGGAACACTACCTATGGTTGGCACCACTGAACCACCCAATGCCGCTTGATGTTACTTTGCATTTTGGCTTACAGAAGTATCCAACTTTCCCTATCGCGGAATTAATAGACTGGAAAACAAAACAGGACTTCTCATCTTCCATGGGAGTGTCTTATAACTAAGGGATGGGCACAAAGGCTGTCGTTGTCTGTAACGTCCACCCCTATCCTCCTCCCTCCGCTCTGAGTCATCTAAGTCCACCCCCTTCAGTCGGACGCTGTGGTCCCCCTTTTGTCCGTCAGTAATGTGGCAGCTATCCATAATAACAGAGCTCTGATGTTTAGCACAACACTTAACATGTAACACGTAACTTCAAACATTGAAACAAACAGATCTGACAATACAGACATGAACACACAAAGGGCCCATAAGAAACTTTTCATTGACTTTGATAAAAAAAATGTACAGCTTGATCAATGCTGTTGGCACCAATAAAAACCCAAAAACTTCCAAGAAAAATAAAATAAAATCCTCAATGCGCATATTATTTAAAAAACAAATACCGTAATCCATACGCATTCATATACATTTTCATGTACTCATTTTCATTAACAGCTCATAATCAGTCTTTACACATATTCGCCTCAATTACAACTCAAAGCCACACCCATTCACATTCCACTGAATCATTTATGTCTTCCAACCCACATTGTTTCATCCCAAAACTTGCAGCACAGACAAACACAGCTTTCCTGGAAACAGATAGCCACACCACACCCAGAATTGCTGATGGTCTGTCGCTGTAAGACAATATACATGTTATAATCATACAGTCATTTTGTTAAAAGCCGGATTCCCACAGTACACTGCTTGGGAAGGAAGAAAGAAGATTATTGAACAATTCTTTATCTTCTATAATAATATTACACATATAACCTCACTTACTCTGCATGATTCCCTGCCCCCATTTTCCCTGCTCCTCTTATCTCAGGAATGTTTCTGTGTGAAGGCGGGGGGGAAGTGAATCTCTCTATTTCACAGTTCCATTAACTGACCTTCCCTTGTCTGTGAGCACCATGATATGGTGGTGATTCATCTGGTCCCACAGTATACATATACATCTTTGTTTTTTTTCATCCCATCTTTCTGTCCCTCCAGTTGCCATAAATCGACTTGCCGCTCGGTGCCATGCCTGTGCTGCACCTAATGATCCTTCATCATTCAGCTTTCCCTTACACTGCTCTGTTTTCTCACTCGTTAAAACTCCCCCTTCAACATCACCGGAGTTCTGATGCTCTCAATCTGTAAGCTCTAACTTCACAGTTTCTTACAGATTTTCATCCCTGTTGCCAGCCGGGCGACCTTCTGTCCGGGGCCACACTTTTCTAACATTCTTTGTCACATTTTAACTTTCAATTCTCCATATCACATCCTATATTCTCCCTCTTTCCTCGCTACTAGCTAGGGGCTGTATTTTCTAATACTGGGACTGGCCCCTCTTAAAACAACAATATTTCAAACTGACACACACACAAAACAGAGGAGTGATCAGCACCTTTAGCCCTTTCTTCCGCAGACAAAGGATTCACCCTCCCCACTGGTTTGCTCAAATCTGACTATCACGTCTGACTAGTCAGCCGGGACTCCCCGCACGTCTTCCCCAAAACCAGGGGTCAGGCGGGCTCCGTCGCGTCTTCCTGGGGTCAGGTCAGGTAGAGAATATCACCGCAGTCTTCCCCTAGATCAAAAGGTCATGAGAGGTTCTACCATCTTCCTAGGGTCAGGTCAGGTAGTCTCCGCAGTCTTCCATTAGATCAAAAGGTCATACGGCTCTACGCGCGTCTTCCTGGTCAGGTCAGCCAGAGTTTCTTTGTCCCACACCTTGGCGCTACAGTGCCCCCTTCCAAACCAGGAGGTTACTGTCCCCTCCTTTTGTCTGTGGTTTTACCGTCTGTGCTCAACTCACTCCTCACATAAATCACAGACACACACAAAACATACACACCAGAGTGATCTATGATTTCAGACTATTGGTTCAATAGACTCTAAACTTTCAGCATTACAGCCGACTACTATACTTACATCAGTACCACCCCACAGCAGACTGAGCTATCTGAGCATGACGAAGTAAATAGCAGAAAGGCAGATGAGATAAAAAGTTTTCTCACCTTTATTTGAGGTTGCAATCCTCTCCTCTCTGCCGTTTGTCAAGCTCAGGGGCCCGTCTTGTCAGCTGTTTGATGCTACATTCGCTCAGAGTCCCTTTGTGGTCGCCATTTTTATAAAGACGCCCTAAATTAGGGCATTTTAGATACACTCTGGTGTTCCAGATCAATGTACCCCCCCCCAGGGGTTAATATCCACACGTGGCTGAGAGACTGAACACTGACACAGAAGTTGGTCAAAGCAATCTCTAACTTTTATTACATGGGGTAAGCCGTATATACATCTTCAAAAGAGGGCAGTCCTCTCTGAGGCTTAAACATTGTTTCATTGGTCAAAAAGGAAAAAGTGATAAGAGAAACAGAGAAAACACTTCAACATCTGCGCAGCGAATACCACTTTGGAATGTGAACTAATGTAAACATCTCGTTACCATCGCCATTTTGTAATGGCTTCTATTCTAACAATAATACTGCATACGTCATATGTGACACTTCAAAGAGGTGCTTCTCTATAGGCAGTGAATAATATATATATCATCAAGCCATATGATTGGCTTACGCATCTCCACCACACTCTATGGGACACCTGCAGAAAGATGAGAAATCAGACACTGCCCGCAGCACTTTGCCCCCCTCTCTCTCCTCTCCAGCCTTGAAACAAAGAGAGGGGTGGGGAGGGGGGGGGGGGGGAGGCACTTGGAAATGAAAAAGTTAACTCATTACAGTCCTAGATATACAAAATATAGAATAAAATTCACACATCTTTAACATTTGTTCACATTTCAGTATTGTTTACTGACTGTGGGTCAGTGAAAGATCACGGAGACATGCACTACTTTGGTCTGTGAAGCGGACCAAACATGCCCATTGAAGTCTGTAGGTCTGTGAAAAACCACTGATACAACACGGAAGGCATCCCTGTTCTGTCAACGGGTTTTCACTGACCATTTGGAGGAGATGCTCTGGAAATAAAATTTCAGTGTCTGTGGAATATGGGTGACACACAGAGGGCAAAAAACAGACACACGGACCAAACAAGAATCCTTCACGGACATCTTCACAGTTAAAAAAACGGGCAGATTTTTTTCACAGATGTCAAACACGGAAGACACGAAAATGTGAATGCGGCTGTGGGCCTCATGAACACAACTAGGGATGAGCAAAGCGAGCTTCGCATCCTATATCCGAAGTCCCTTTGCTCAAAACTTCGGTTTAACCCTTAGGTTTTTTCATTTTACATACCTGTCTAACTCTTGCCATAACTTTTTTAATTTTTCCGTTCACATATCCATATGACCCCATTTTGGAAAGTAGACACCCCAAGGTATTCCGTGAGGGGTATGGTGAGTTCATGTAAAATTTTATTTTTTGTCACAAGTTAGTGGAATATGAGACTTTTTGAAAAAAAAAATATATATATATATATCATTTTCTGCTAACTTGTGACAAAAAATAAAAACGTCCATGAACTCACTATGCCCATCAGCGAATACCTTAGGGTGTCTACTTTCAGAAATGGGGTCATTTGTGGGGTGTTTCTACTGTCTGACCATTGTAGAACCTCAGGAAACATGACAGGTGCTCAGAAAGTTCGAGTGCTTTAAAATGCGGAAATTCACATTTTTGTACCATAGTTTGTAAACGCTATAACTTTTACCCAAACCAATAAATATACTTATTGCATTTTTTTTAATCAAAGACATGTAGAACAATAAATTTAGAGAAAAATGTATATAGAAATGTAGTTTTAGTTGAAAAATTTTACAACTGAAAGTGAAAAATGTCATTTTTTTGCAAAAAATTCGGTCAATTTTGATTAATAACAAAGAAAGTAAAAATTTCAGCAGCAATGAAATACCACCAAATGAAAGCTCTATTAGTGAGAAGAAAAGGGGGTAAAATTCATTTGGGTGGTAAGTTGTATGACCGAGCAATAAACTGTAAAAGTAGTGTAGTGCGGAGGTGTAAAAAGTGGTCTGGTCATTAAGGGGGTTTAAGCTAGGGGAGCTGAGGTGGTTAAACTAAAAAAATATTTTAAAACTTGGATCTGAACTCGGCTTCGGTTCTGAGATACCAGTTGGAACCAAAGCCGAGTTCGGATACAAGTTTTAAAATGGATTTTCAGTTTAAAAATCAAATACTGAAGTTATTCAATGAAGTCTTGCGAGACTTCGGGAATAACTGACTTTAAGGCCTCTTTGCACACGAACGTGCAAAACACAGATGCTGCCCGTGTGCCTTCCGCAATTTACGAAACGGAAAGGACGGCCCATTATCGAAATGCCTATTCTTGTCCGCAAATGGACAAGAATAGGACATGACTTATAATTTCTGCGCGGCCACGGAACGGAGCAACGGATGCGGACAGCACACGGAGTGCTGTATGCATCTTTTGCGGCCCTATTGAAGTGAATGGCTCCGCACCCAAGCCGCAAAAAATGATCGTGTGAATGAGCCCTGATGCTGTATGGAGACTGATCTCCGTACAGCATTAGGGCTCGTTCACACGACCGTATGGCTTTTTCAGTGTTTTGCGGGCCGTTTTTAACGGATCCGTTTTTTGTTTCAGTAGTGCTTCCGGTTCCGTTTTTCCGTATGGCATATACAGTATACAGTAATTACATAGAAAAAATTGGGCTGGGCATAACATTTCCAATAGATGGTTCTGGAAAAACGGAACGGATACGGAAGACATATGGAGTACATTCCGTATGTGTTCAGTTTTTTTTTGCGGACTTGAATGGAGCCACGGAACGTGATTTGCGGACAGTAATAGAACATGTTCTATCTTTGAACGGAAAAATGGTAATGGAATGCATACGGAGTACATTCCGTTTTTATTTGTGGAACCATTGAAATGAATGGTTCCGTATACGGAACGCAAAAAACAGCCCGTATACGGAACACAAAAAATGTTTGTGTGAACGAGCCCTTAAACCGTAGTTTTGAGCGAAGATTTCGGATCTAGGATCCAAAGCTCGCTTCGCTCATCCCTACATGACTGTCTCCATTTTGCGGTCCGCGAATTGCAGATCTGTGAACCACAGATCCTGGCCGTGTCGTGTACATGGCAATTTATTTTTTACTCCTGCAGAAATGTCTTATCCTTGTCTGCAAAACGGGCATGAAGGATGAAGACAGCGCACAGTGGGATGGCCCCATGAATGAAAAGAACCCAAGGGCAGAATATAGAATATTTGACACAGTCCTGACCTCAGTATCTGAGGAAAGGGATTTAGGAGTAATTATTTCAGAAGACTTAAAGGTGGGAAGACAATGTAATAGAGCAGCACGAAATGCCAGCAGAATGCTTGGATGTATAGGGAGAGGTATAAGCAGTAGAAAGAGTGAAGTGCTTATGCCGCTGTACAGAACACTGGTGAGACCTCACTTGGAGTATTGTGCGCAGTACTGGAGGCCATATCTCCAGAAGGATATAGATACTCTAGAGAGAGTTCAGAGAAGAGCTACTAAACTGGTCCATGGATTGCAGGATAAAACTTACCAGGAAAGGTTAAAGGACCTTAATATGTATAGCTTGGAAGAAAGAAGAGACAGAGGGGATATGATAGAAACTTTTAAATACATAAAGGGAATCAACTCGGTAAAGGAAGAGAGCATATTTAAAAGAAGAAAAACTACCACAAGAGGACACAGTTTTAAATTAGAGGGGCAAAGGTTTAAAAGTAATATAAGGAAGTATTACTTTACTGAGAGAGTAGTGGATGTATGGAATAGCCTTCCTGCAGAAGTGGTAGCTGCAAATACAGTGAAGGAGTTTAAGCATGCATGGGATAGGCATAAGGCTATCCTTCATATAAGATAAAGCCAGGGGCTATCCATAGTATTCAGTATATTGGGCAGACTAGATGGGCCAAATGGTTCTTATCTGCCGACACATTCTATGTTTCTATGTTTCTATCCGATCCACAAAAATAAATAAAAAAATGCGGATTGGACGCAGACTGAACATATACGGTCATGTGCATGAGCTCTACATCACACAACCGTGTCTGCAAATACGGATGATCCAGGTGCTTTCCACATCCGTATGTCCATTCTGCAAATGCACAGAATGTGTTCTAAATTTGGCTCCAAAATGCAGACCACGGACCTATTGAGGTCAGGTCAACGGGTCCGCAAAATATGTGGATGCAACACGGACAGTATCTGTATTTTGCAGATCCGTAATTTGTGGTGTGCATGAGGCGGGCCTTATTAATGTGAACAGAGCTCAATCTCATACAGGCTGCAGCTTGCGGCAAATCCTGACCACTGTCTGCCCTACTATCCAGGCTGAGCCGCCATGCCTCAGCCCTGTGCACTGCAGCGGGCAGTTAGTTGCCATGGCCACCGAGCGTCGGGGCGGAGCTAACCGCAGCACTTCCTGTCGCTGATAGACGTGCTGCTGACGTCACCCGTCTATGGTGTTATACCGGAGCGGATGAGCGGGATACGGAGCCTGGTAAAGTAACGTACAGCGGGGAGGCGGAGGAGTGATACAGTGGGCAGCAATACACGGCCCGCGCCTCCTGCTGGATGTATGGGCTCCTGTCATGGTGGCCATGTCCTTCTAGTATGTCACTTACTGACGACACACGGAGTGTACGTCAGGATGCATGGAGCAGCACTGCTCAGCGTATGACCCAGGCTCCTTATCAGACGTGTTGCATGGGGCACGTTTATGATTGCTGGGAAATGTAGTGCAGGTCAGGATCATACTGTGTCCTGTACGTTTAGCCTCCTGACGTACACTCCGTGTGTCAGTATTCTATTACCGGCGGCCAGAGGGGTGACTTCTGTCCTATGTCCGGTATTCCACTGATAGAAAGGTGTAGTAAAGTATGACGTCATAGCGCTGTGCCCAGGTATCAATCACTGGCTCCTGCTAAACATATGCATTGGAAGCTCCAGTAACACCATGGACAGTGCCATGACCCAGGGACGACTGTGATGGCCTGGCATCTACCAGGCTTCTCCCGGGACCGCAGCATCGTGTAGCATATCAGGAAGAGGGGGAGATCCAGGCATGATACAGTGTGCCGCTGTGGTCTCTTGTGTCCCTAGAACTACCTGGGGAAGCGTCTTTTCATGTCCCTAGAAGCTTCTCTACGCTGTCCACATGTGGTCTTTTGTGTCCCTAGAAGCTTCTCTACGCTGTCCACGTATGGTCTCTTGTGTCCCTAGAAGCTTCTCTACGCTGTCCACGTATGGTCTCTTGTGTCCCTAGAAGCTTCTCTACGCTGTCCACATGTGGTCTCTTGTGTCCCTAGAAGCTTCTCTACGCTGTCCACATGTGGTCTCTTGTGTCCCTAGAAGCTTCTCTACGCTGTCCACATGTGGTCTCTTGTGTCCCTAGAAGCTTCTCTACGCTGTCCACATGTGGTCTCTTGTGTCCCTAGAAGCTTCTCTACGCTGTCCACATGTGGTCTCTTGTGTCCCTAGAAGCTTCTCTACGCTGTCCACATGTGGTCTCTTGTGTCCCTAGAAGCTTCTCTACGCTGTCCACATGTGGTCTCTTATGTCCCTAGAACTGCCTGGGGAAGCGTCTTTTCATGTCCCTAGAAGCTTCTCTACGCTGTCCACATGTGGTCTTTTGTGTCCCTAGAAGCTTCTCTACGCTGTCCACGTATGGTCTCTTGTGTCCCTCGAAGCTTTTCTACGCTGTCCACATGTGGTCTCTTGTGTCCCTAGAAGCTTCTCTACGCTGTCCACATATGGTCTCTTGTGTCCCTAGAAGCTTCTCTACGCTGTCCACGTATGGTCTCTTGTGTCCCTAGAAGCTTCTCTACGCTGTCCACAAGTGGTCTCTTGTGTCCCTAGAAGCTTCTCTACGCTGTCCATATGTGGTCTCTTGTGTCCCTAGAAGCTTCTCTACGCTGTCCACGTATGGTCTCTTGTGTCCCTAGAAGCTTCTGTACGCTGTCCACAAGTGGTCTCTTGTGTCCCTAGAAGCTTCTCTACGCTGTCCACAAGTGGTCTCTTGTGTCCCTAGAAGCTTCTCTACGCTGTCCACGTATGGTCTCTTGTGTCCCTAGAAGCTTCTCTACGCTGTCCACGTATGGTCTCTTGTGTCCCTAGAAGCTTCTCTACGCTGTCCACGTATGGTCTCTTGTGTCCCTAGAAGCTTCTCTACGCTGTCCACAAGTGGTCTCTTGTGTCCCTAGAAGCTTCTCTACGCTGTCCACATGTGGTCTCATGTTCCTAGAAGCTTCTGTACGCTGTCCACATATGGTCTCTTGTGTTCCTAGAGCTGTCTGGGAAGCTCCAGTGACATAACTTCATATATGTTCATTTATTGTCAGCTCTGACATACTGATCATGGCTCCCTTAAGAACCAAAGCCATGAAAGTAGTGTGAACAGAGTCTTAGTAAATTATGTGCATAGAGAATCCTCATCTTCTTTGCAGTATACAAAAATGTCATAGCAGCCTCATAAATAAACTTATGTTTTAGACCAGTGGTGCCGAACCATTTTTCGTCTGAGGGCCGCACTAGATTTGGTATAAATTTCGTGGGCCGGAACCAGGTAGCTTTGCCAGAAAGAAATGCAAACGCTGTGAGGGGGCACGTGCGAGAATTACTAGTGTGAAGAGGGCACATATCTGGCATAACTACTGTGAGGGGGCACATATCAGGGTATAACTACTGAGAGGAGGGCACATATCAGGGTATAACTACTGTGAGCTGTGAGGAGGGCACATATCCGGGCATAACTACTGTGAGGGGGCACGAGAGAGCATAACTACTGTGAAGAGGGCACATTTCTGGCATAACTACTGTGAGGGGGCACATATCTGGGCATAACTACTGTGAGGAGGGAACATATCAGGGCATAACTACTGTGAGGAGGGCACATATCAGGGCATAACTACTGTGAGGAGGGCACATTTCTGGCATAACTACTGTGAGGGGGCACATATCTGGGCATAACTACTGTGAGGAGGGCACATATCAGGGCATAACTACTGTGAGGAGGGCACATATCAAGGCATAACTACTGTGAAGAGGGCACATATCTTGGCATAACTACTGTGAAGAGGGCACATATCTGGGCATAACTACTGTGAAGAGGGCACATATCTGGGCATAACTACTGTGAAGAGGGCACATATCTGGGCATAACTACTGTGAAGAGGGCACATATCTGGGCATAACTACTGTGAAGAGGGCACATATCTGGGCATAACTACTGTGAGCTGGCATGTGTGAGCATTATGTCTGTGAAGAGGGTACATATCTTGGCATAACTACTGTGAGGGGGCATGTGTGAGCATTACTACTGTGAAGAGGGCACATATCTTGGCATTATTACTGTGAGGGGGCATGTGATGTATATATGTGTGTAATGTATGTAGTGCAGTATGTGATGATCACACACTGCACTACATACATTACACACATGTATACATCACATACTGCGCTGTCACCTTCTTCTGCAGGTCTACCTTGATGTCTGGTCTTTAGGCTTCAGTCAGATCCTCCACCGCCATGCTTGCACCGTGTGCCCGACACCACCAGGAGCAGGCCCCTCCTCCTTTCATCTCCCGCCGGCTTCTTTTACAGCAGGGCGCTCTATCTCTCCAGTGCCCGCCCAATCTTAATCAGGGGCGTAGCTAGAAATGACTGGGCCCCATAGCAAAAAAATGTATGGCCCCCCCCCCTCCCGGATCTCCCACCCCCACATACCTATCGGACCTCCCACCCCTTCCAGAGCTCCCACCAAAAACACCCCTCCAGGAACTCACACCCCAACATCCCCACAGCCCTCCCTAGATCCCCCTTCAGTGTCGTTCACAGATATCCCTCCCCTTCAGTGTCGTTCACAGATATCCCCCCCTTCAGTGTCGTCCACAGATATCCCCCCTTCAGTGTCGTTCACAGATATATCCCCCCTTCAGTGTCGTTCACAGATATCCCCCCCCTTCAGTGTCGTCCACAGATATCCCCCCCCTTCAGTGTCGTCCACAGATATCCCACCCTTCAGTGTCGTCCACAGATATCCCCCACCCTTCAGTGTCGTCCACAGATATCCCCCACCCTTCAGTGTCGTCCACAGATATCCCCCACCCTTCAGTGTCGTCCACAGATATCCCCCACCCTTCAGTGTCGTCCACAGATATCCCCCACCCTTCAGTGTCGTCCACAGATATCCCCCACCCTTCAGTGTCGTCCACAGATATCCCACCCTTCAGTGTCGTCCACAGATATCCCACCCTTCAGTGTCGTCCACAGATATCCCACCCTTCAGTGTCGTCCACAGATATCCCACCCTTCAGTGTCGTCCACAGATATCCCACCCTTCAGTGTCGTCCACAGATATCCCACCCTTCAGTGTCGTCCACAGATATCCCACCCTTCAGTGTCGTCCACAGATATCCCACCCTTCAGTGTCGTCCACAGATATCCCCCCTTCAGTGTCGTCCACAGATATCCCCCCTTCAGTGTCGTCCACAGATATCCCCCCTTCAATGTCGTCCACAAATATCCCACCCTTCAGTGTCGTCCACAGATATCCCACCCTTCAGTGTCGTCCACAGATCCCCCCTTCATTGTCATCCACAGATCCCCCCTTCAATGTCGTCCACAGATATCCCCCCTCAGTGTCATCCACAGATATCCTCCCCACCCAGAGCCGCTTCCTAGCTAATTTATTCACTGCACTTGCCTCTGTGAAATTGAAGAGAAGCGCCGTAATCTCGCACAGGCGCACTGGCAGAGGCCAGGAAGACGGTGCATGCGCACTTCGATGCCTCTGCCAGTGCGCCTGTGCGAGATTACGGCGCTCCTCTTCAATTTCACAGAGGCAAGTGCAGTGAATAAATTAGCTAGGAGGCGGTGCTGGGCGGGGAGATTGCAGGCACAGGCAGCATCGCTTTGCTGCCTGTGCCGTTCGCAGCGCGCCCTGCGCTGATAAAGTCCGGTCACTGCGCGGGCCCCATGACACGGCTTCGCGGGCCACATTTGGCCCGCGGGCCGTAGGTTGGGCATCACTGTTTTAGACTAATGCAATAATTACCTAATATCATGTAAATTTCACATTTACTGTTCAGTAGTTATAAAAGTAGTTTTCTTCCTCTGATACCCACTGTGTTTCCTCATAAATTACCATGGCATCGATCTGTAGTTCTGAGCCTTTGTTAGGTCGAGCATGCTCAGTGTGTTGCTATCAATTCAAATGTCTTGTGAAACAAAGGAGTGTTAGGCTACTTTCACACTTGCGGCAGAGTGATCCGGCAAGCAGGACCTGCCTGCTGGATTCTGCAATCTGCATGCAAACGGATGCGGATCCGTCTCACAAATGCATTGCAAGAACGGATCCGGCACTAATACATTCTTCTGAAAAAAAAATGGCATTCAGGCAAGTCTTCAGTTTTTTTGGACGGAGATAAAACCGTAGCATGCTGCTGTATTATTTCCGTCCTGAACAGTCAAAAAGACTGAACTGAAGACATCCTGATGCATCCTGAACGGATTACTCTCCATTCAGAATGCATGGGGATAAAACTGATCAGTTCTTTACCAGTATAGAGCCCCTAGGACGGAACTCAGTCCCGGAAAGGAATAACGCTAGTGAGAAAGTACCCTAAGGGCTCTTTCACACTTGCGTTGTCCGGATCCGGCATGTACTCCAGTTGCCGGAATTACACTCCGCATCCGGAAAAACGCAAGTGTACTGAAAGCATTTGAAGACGGAACCGTCTTCCAAATGCGTTCAGTGTTACTATGGCACCCAGGACGCTATTAAAGTCCTGGTTGCCATAGTAGGAGCGGGGAGCGGGGGAGCGGTATACTTACAGTCCGTGCGGCTCCCGGGGCGCTCCAGAGTGACGTCAGAGCGCCCCATGCGCATGGATGACGTGTCCAATGCGATCACATGATCCATGCGCTTGGGGCGCCCTGACGTCACTCTGGAGCGCCCCAGGAGCCGCACGGACGGTAAGTATGCTGCTCCCCCGCTCCCCACTACACTTTACCATGGCTGCCAGGACTTTTGCGTCCCGGCAGCCATGGTAACCATTCAGAAAAAGCTAAATGTCGGCTCCGGCAATGCGCCGAAACGACGTTTAGCTTAAGGCCGGATCCGGATCAATGCCTTTCAATGGGCATTAATTCCGGATCCGGCATTGCGGCAAGTGTTCCGGATTTTTGGCCGGAGCAAAAAGCGCAGCATGCTGCGGTATTTTCTCCGGCCAAAAAACGTTCCGTTCCGGAACTGAAGATATCCTGATGCATCCTGAACGGATTTCACTCCATTCAGAATGCATGGGGATAATCCTGATCAGGATTCTTCCGGCATAGAGCCCCGACGACGGAACTCTATGCCTGAAGACAATAACGCAGGTGTGAAAGAGCCCTAAGGCCTCTTTCACACGGGTGAGATTTCCATGCGGGTGCAATGCGTGAGGTGAACGCATTGCACCCGCACTGAATCCGGACCCATTCATTTCTATGGGGCTGTGCACACGAGCAGTGATTTTCACGCATCACTTGTGCATTGCGTGAAAATCGCAGCATGCTCTATTTTGTGCTTCTTTCACACAACGCAGGCCACATAGAAGTGAATGGGGCTGCGTGAAAATCGCAAGCTAGTGCGGATGCGGTGCGATTTTCACGCACGGTTGCTAGGAGATGATCGGGATGGGGACCCAATGTTTATTATTTTCCCTTATAACATGGTTATAAAGGGAAAATAATAGCATTCTTTATACAGAATGCATAGTAAAATAGCGCTGGAGGGGTTAAAAAATAAAGAATAATTTAACTCACCTCATCCACTTGTTCGCGCAGCCCGGCTTCTCTTCTGTCTTCTTCTTTGATGATCTGTGAGGAATAGGACCTTTGATGACGTCACTGCGCTCATCACATGGCCCATCACACGATCCAGCACCATGGTAAAAGACCATGTGATGGACCATGTGATGAGCGTAGTGACGTCATCAAATGTCCTACTCCTCGCAGAAGAAGACAGAAGAAATGCCGGCTGCGCGAACAAGTGGATTAAGGTGAGTTAAAAGGGTTAATTACTCTTACCAACGGCACTGAACAGGAGGGTGTCCCCGCCCCAGGACAGGAAACAACACGGAAGCTTGAAGCATAAAAGGCCTCCTCTCCTTACCTAAGTCAGTAAATAACAGAGTACACGGTAGAGATGCCAAACAAAAAAGATTTATATATTAATTCATATAGAAACCACAAGACATTCAGAAAACATTGCATAAGGGAGGGAAATCCCAGTGCCGTTGGGGAGGCTATTGGAAAATCCAATTACCGGTAAGAGTAATTAACCCTTTTCCCGGCGCCTCCCCAACGGCACTCAACAGGAGGATTATCAGAGAAATAAATCTAGGGGGGGACCACTGCAGAAAGGATTCTGCGTCCAAAAGAGAGGTCCTGGTTATGGACTACATCCAATTTATAATGTTTGAAGAAAGTCATCGGATTTGCCCATGCTGCTACTCTACAGATCTGTTCGATAGAGACGGAGGCAGATTCGGCCCAAGAAGCTGACACGGCTCTTGTTGAATGGGCTTTAAGGCCTGCTGGAGGTTCTTGATTCTGTTGAGTATAACATAAGGAGAAAGTGTCCCTGATCCATCTGGCAATTGAGGCTTTGCTGGCTGCTTTACCTTTATTAGGTCCCTGGTACTGGACAAAAAGATGGTCTGATTTTATCAGAACATTTTAGGTAGGGCAGAACGCATCGTCTTACATCTAAGTTTTGAAACTTTTGCTCTTGATCAGATGAAGGCTTGGCACAAAATGATGGTAAGGTCATTTCTAGGTTACAGTGGAAACTGGATACCACCTTCTGGAAAAAGGCAGTGCTTCAGTATGATGCGATCGTCAAGAATCTGCAGATAAGGAGAACGGCAGGAGAAAGCCTGGATTTCCCCAATTCTTCTGGCTGTAGTGATTGCCAGAAGGAAGGTAGTCTTCAGAGTCAGGAGCTTCAGGGAGATTTCCTCAATGGGCTCGAAAGGAGGATTCATCAAGACTGAGAGGACTAAATTTAAGTCCCAAGGAGGGACAGAAGCACGGATAGTAGGAGAGTCTCTGATTGCCCCTTTAATGAAACGTTTAATTAAGGGGTGCTCCGATAACTTAGTGTCCAGGAAGACCCCTAGAGCTGTAATCTGGACTTTAAGAGTTGAAGGCTTGAGGCCTTTCTCCAGGCCTGATTGTAGAAAATCTAGTATCTTGGGGATATTATCTAAGGCTTCCTGGTGGATCTCATCTCCTGCAAACAGTAAAAAGGCTTTCCAAGCCCTGAGGTATATTTTAGAGGTTATTTGCTTTCTGCTTTTCAATAAGGTGGATATTACGGCGTCAGAGAGTCCTTTGTTCTTCAGACTTAGCCGCTCAATTTCCAGGCAGTCAATCTCAGATGAGCAACCTCTGGATGAGGGACCGGGCCTTGGTGTAAGAGACCTAGACTCACAGGAAGGGTCCAGGATATTCTGGACGATAGACTCAGAAGCAGCGGGAACCATGCCCTTCTGGGCCAGTAAGGAGTAATCAAAATTATTTGTGCATTTTCTTCTACTACCTTCATTAAGGTCCTTGGAATCAGGCTGAAGGGAGGAAATGCGTACAGGAGTCCCTGAGGCCAAGGGCAAGACAGAGTGTCTAAGATATCCGGATGGTCTTGAGGAGATAGGGAACCGAACCGCGCCACTTTCCGATTGACCTTGTTTATGAACAGGTCTATAACGGGCATGCCCCATTTTTCCGTGATCTGAAGAAATACCTTGGTGTTCAAGGACCATTCGCCCTCTTTCAGAGTCTGCCTGCTGAGGTAGTCTGCTATTAAATTGTTGCTCCCTTTTAGGTGAACCGCCGTAAGAGAAAGCAGGTGGCTTTCTGCCCATAGAAATATTTTTCTTGTTATTGATGCCAGAGCTTTGTTTCGGGTACTGCCCTGTTTGTTTAGATAGGCCACGGTGGTAGTATTGTCCAAAAGGACCTTTATGTGACCAAGAGGCCTTCTTTCCTGAAGTGCTAGAAGGACCTTGTGAACCGCTGTTAGTTCTCTTAAATTTGAAGAGGCGTCTGCCATAGAATGGTCCCAGATGCCCTGAACCACCAGATGTTGGGTATGACCTCCCCAGCCTCGACTGCTGGCGTCTGTAGTAATCACAAGCTGATCCTCCTGACACCAAAAGACCCCAGTCTGAAGATTTTTCTTTATTTTCCACCAGGCCAGAGAGTACTTCACTTGGGGGGGAATAATGACTCTTCTGTCTAAGGAACTTTTCTCGCCGTTCCATGTATCCAGTAGGAAAGCCTGTAGAATTCTGGTGTGGCTTTGTGCCCACCTGACTGCAGGAATTGTTGCTGTTAGTGATCCCAACAAGGTCATGACATCCCTGATGGTCGTGGTTCTTAAATCGCAGAAACTACTGACTTTCTGATACAGGGCTGTCTGCTTTTCTTCGGGGAGAAAGGACATTAGTGAGCGGGAATCGAGAAGGACTCCTAAAAAAATCTTTCGCTGAGAAGGAGTGAAATCTGATTTTTTTAAAATTTATTACCCATCCCAGATCTGTGAAGGTAGCCTGGACCATCTTTAGGTGGGAGATGAGACGGTCTTCCGAGTCTGCTGCAATAAAAAAATCGTCCAGGTATGGGACGATTAAGATACCTTGTAGATGTAGGTGAGCTGTTACTTCCGCAATAACTTTCGTAAAGATTCTTTGGGCCGATGCTAGGCCAAAGGGCAGAGCCTGAAATTGAAAGTGACTGAGGTGGCCTCTTAAAAAGACTGCAATTCTGAGGAATTTTTGATGATCTTCGGATATGGGAACATGGTAGTAGGCATCTTGCAGGTCCATCGTTGCCATGTATCAAAATTGAGGCAGAAGATTTTCTATCGATCTGATGGTTTCCATCTTGAACCTTTTGTAGGTCAAGGATTTGTTTAGATTTTTCAGGTTTATAATTAGCCTGAAGGAACCTCCTGGTTTCTGGACCAAAAAGACTGGGGAATAAAATCCCTGTTGATGTTGGTGCTCTGGAACAGGAAGCAAGACTTCTTTTTGGATCAGATTCATTATTTCAGATTCCAGACACAGTTGTTCTTCTCTTCTGGGTAATGGATTGTTTATAATGAAATGCTGCGGTGTGTAAGAATCAAATTCCAGTCTGAAACCTTCTTGAATGGAGGCAAGTATCCAAGGGCAGGTTCCGATTTTTTCCCAGCTTGGGGCGAAACTTCTCAGTCTTGCCCCTACCTGACCTTTGGCGTCATTGGGAGGATTTGGATGATTTATCTGGATTGAAAAGGAACCCCTTTCCTCTTCCTTTTGAAGCCTGCCATCTTCCTGAGGATTCTCTTCTTTTTTGGTCCCCTCTGGGCTTGTTTTGGGAACGAAAAGACCGTCTCTGGTGGAAATATTTTGGCTCTTAAGGGAAACCTTTTTTCTTGTCGAACGCTTTTTCCAATATGTCGTCCAGGACAGATCCGAAAAGTCTATCCCCCTCACAAGGGATTGAGCACAGGCGATTTTTTGAACCTGTATCACCTGACCAGGATCGAAGCCATACAGCTCTGTGGGTGGCATTTGATATAGCTGCGGATCTTGCGGAAAGCTTTACCAAGTCAGCTGAGGCATCCGCTAGGAAATTTGAGGCTTGTTTGAGTACGGAGAGGGACGCCAGGATCTCTTCTCTGGCGGTGCCTGCGGCCAAATGATCTTCTAGTTGAGACAACCACACTGATAAAGATCTTGCGGTACAGGTGGCTGAGATACTAGGCCGGAATATGGCTGTATTCGTCTCCCAGGCTCTTTTTAGCAGACTCTCGCACTTTTTATCCATCGAGTCACGTAATAGACCCATGTCTTCAAATGGTAGTGAGGATTTGAAATTCGAGCCACGGGCCCATCAATCTTGGGGGTTTTATCTCAAAGGCTGGAATCAGATTCAGCGAACGGATATTTTCTTTTAAACGAACCTGAAACAGGCGTACGCTTTTCAGGGTCCTTCCACTCTCTGGATATGAGTGATTTAATATTATTGTGCACTGGAAGTACCCGCCTTTTCCTCTCCCCCAGACTTTGGAACATCTGGTCCTGTAAGGAAACACTTTCCTTGGAATCTTCTAGGTTCATAGTAGCTCTTATGGTTTTCAAGAGACCCTGGGTGTCTTCTGGGAAAAATAACGGCCTGCCTGATTCGTCTTCTGAAGAGTCAGAATTATCACTGGAGGTAATCTCTCCCTCGTCTAACTCTGGCCCATAACGGGATACGAGAGATCTACGGGAAGTAGAGGCCTGGGGGGATGAAGGCGGCAGCCTGGATTCTACTGCTGCATTGACTTCTTCCTTAATAATATTGCGCATAGGTTCCAGAATGGAAGGGGATTCTTCTGACACTATTTTCTCAGTGCACTTTGAATATAATGATTTTTTGCCTTTAGAGACAAAGGATTTGCGGCAAATTGCACATTTTTTGCGGTTTGATTCCGACCCAGGTGCCTTGGCAATGGAGGTTTCTCTGCCCTAAGAGGAATCACAAGGGGTTAAATGGAAATATGAGAGATTTCCTCCAGCACCAGGCACCCAGGGTGAAAAAAAGGTATAATCCAGACATAGAGAGGAGGCTTACCGGGCTAAGGGCGACAGAGGCTGGATCCATTGGCTTGCGGGCAGCGTCTACCTCGATAGGGGCCGACATCCTAGACCTGGAACACCACAGGGAGGAAAGCGCCAGGTTCCCGAACTTTATTTCAAATGCCGGCATCGCGTGACGGCACGGCGCACGCTGCACATGACGCCGAGCCGACGTCATCACGCATGCGCCGCCGCTCTGCCAATGGAACCTGGACATAGGGAGACTCCGCCCCCCTCCGCCACTACTGAATCCTTGCTCCGCTTCAGCCTGGGGCTGCCTTACCAGGGAAGGACTTACACCGAGGATGGAGAAGGGAGGCGAATGTGTCCCTTAGGCCCCCTATCCCGTGCGCGGTCTTCCCAGACTGGGGAAGAGACCAGACCGCGCACCCATGCTAGGATCCTGGAACGTATAAGGAGGAGCTTCCGCGCGACCCGGGGACAGGAAACAACACTGACTTAGGTAAGGAGAGGAGGCCTTTTATGCTTCAAGCTTCCGTGTTGTTTCCTGTCCTGGGGCGGGGACACCCTCCTGTTGAGTGCCGTTGGGGAGGCGTCGCGAAAATAATATTTTTATTTTTATTTATTTTTTTAACCCCTCCAGCCCTATTGTACTATGCATTCTGTATTAAGAATGCTATTATTTTCCCTTATAACCATGTTATAAGGGAAAATAATACAATCTACACAACCCCAAACCCGAACTTCTGTGAAGAAGTCCGGGTTCGGGTCTGGGTACCAAACATGCCGATTTTTCTCCCGCGCGTGCCAAACGCATTGCAATGTTTTACACTCGCGCATGTTCCCACAACGCACCCGCATCTTTTCCCGCAACGCCCGTGTGAAACCAGCCTTAGTGTGCTGGTGATTACTGAGTAGAGGGGGCGTGACTTCACTGTATATCAGGCCAGCCAATCAGCAAACAGCAACACTCACAGCAGAAAAACTAGGGATTGTGGGGATTGTAGTTTATAGGCGCCATGATACTCTCAGTGTGTTGCAGGCTCACACAGATGCTAGACAAATAGATTGCAAGGTACATTGAAACTCTGGATATATGTATAGGAGTGGGTTCTGGTTGGGTCACAGCTTGCAGCCTTAATGCAGGTTTTCAAAAATTAAGTTACTTTACAGGAATACCCCTTTAAAAAGCAGACTCCCAATTGGAACCTGAATTCTAGTCAGTGGCATTTGTTCGGGTCGCTCATGTGCGGATTCTGGCACATCCATAATATTTGTTGTTCTCTTCCTCTAACAGAGCAGAATAATGAAAACTAGTGCTGGTGTGAACATGCCCTTACACATTGGTAACTTACGTCCAAGCCTCTGTACACACCGGGTGGTGATTAGTGGGGCCTGTTAACGATGATAAATGTATCGCCTATCCCATGAATAGGTAATGCATGTAAATGGGGCCTAAGGGCAAGTTCACATCACTGTTTAAGAACAGCAAAAAAAAAATGGATCCGTAATTTTGACCATTCGTTATCTATCCTCAGTTTGCACTAAAAATAACATCCGTCTTTTTTTGAGCATCAGTTCTGATCAGTTTGTATCAGTTTTTGACGGTAGAAGAGGTACTGCATGCAGGACTTTTAGTCCCGTCAAAAATAACTGATCTCTGATGGAAGTGACACAAACTGATCATAACTGATGCTCCAAATAAAGACGGATCAGTTATTTTTAGTGCAAACTCATCTTAACTAATGCTAGGTCTACATGACGACAATTTTCATAATGGTAGTCTATGGTGTCGCACTTCGACGCGACAGTCGCAGAAAAATCCATCTTGAATGCGGCACCATAGACTACCATTATAAAAATTGTTGTGCGACAAATGTCGTGTAGACCTAGCCTTATGCGCAAAATAATGGATCTGTGTTTTTTGTTTTTTTTCTTGGTTCTTCTGATGAATCAGAACAGAAACTAAACAGTGATATGAACTTGTCCTTAGGCTCCATTGACACAACTGCATTTTTTGTCCGCATCCAATGCGCATTTTTTGCGGATCAGATGCGGACATGTTCATTTCAATGGAGCTGCAAAAAATGCCAACAGCTTACGGTGTGCTGTCCGCATCCATATGTCCATTCCGCAGCCCCACAAAAAAGATAGAACATGTCCTATTGTCCGTTTTTCAGACAAGAATAGTCATTGTTACAATGGGTTCGCAAAAAAAACCAAAAAACTGATGCAACACAGACATCAGACGGATCTGTCATCCGTATGTTTTTGCAGATCCGCGTTTTGCATTTGCATTCGTGTGAATGCACCCTTAGGCTAGTTTCAGACAAGCGAGTTCGATGTGATAAACTCGCTGCTTGTGGCAGTGTGATTTCCCGTTCTGACCTCTGACAGGATAGCACGGCATCATAATGATTTATAATGCTGTGTGTCCCTGCCAGACCATGAATCTACTGAATTACACTCACGACATTATGTCAGAACAATTAAGTAGATCCGAGATCTGGCAGGGACACACAGCATTATAAATCATTATACTGCCGTGCTATCCTGTCAGAGGTCAGAACGGGAAATCACACTGCCACAAGCAGCGAGTTTCTCACATTGAACATACGGATGCGGACAGCACACCGTGAGCTGTTGGCATTTTTTGCAGCTCCATTGAAATGAACGTGTCCGCATCTGATCCGCAAAAAATGCGCATTGGATGCGGACAAAAAATGCAGTTGTGTGAATGGGGCCTAAGGACAAGTACACCCCGGCATGTTTCAGCATTGAACTCGCTCTTCTGAGTCTGACCTTATGGAAACAGCCAAGCAGGCTGTACTATGTGGTCTCCATAACTCCCTTAGAAATGAATGGGAGCTATATTACATTATGTGCTACATTATAGCACAGCCCAGTCTACTCATTAGGCCTCATGCACACGGCCGTTGGGCGGCTGTGGCTGTATTGCTGCCCGCAAATGGCGGGTCGGCAATCCACGGCTGCCGGACGTGTGCACCCCGCATCGCGTCCGCAATTCCGGAGATGCGGAGAACGGAGTCACGGACCGGAACCACTACGGAGTGCTTCCGTGGTGTTTCTTTCCATTGTTCCGCACTGCAAAAAAATATGACATGTCATATTTTTTTGCGGTGCGGACTGACCATGGACCCATTCAAGTTGAATGGGTCCGGCCTGCTGCACTGATGTTGCCTGTGCATTGAGGACCGCAATTGCGGTGCCTAATGCACGGAACGGCTGCACAACAGCCGTGTATATAGTGCCTGGAACGTTCTAATTGTAATATAATCTAGAGCACAGATCAACTTTCTTATATCCAAGTATAAACACGACCAGTGCTTGGAGACAATGTGCAGATAACAGGTAATTGCATTCAATGTAATGTGATTAACAGAATTGCTTTTTTTTTATTTTTAAGACTAGATAATACGTGGGGATGTGGGAAATTCCCTGGCAGACCTGGCAGTGGAAACGGCTAATATGCTAATATTGGCCATCAAAATTTTTCACCCTTTTGTCAATTTGATAGCATCATCTTTTGATCCCCTGGATGTGAGTCTAGTTAGTGATTTCTGATCTTTCTGTGTTTGACTTTAGACTTTAGAGAGCCTGGTTCTGTCCTCTGGGATAAGTGCTTATGTAGATTTCCTTTTCCCCCCTAGGGAGCCTTGCTTAGCCTATAAGGGCTCATGCACACAACAGTATTTTGCGTTCAGTATACTGGCCGTTTTTTGAGTTCAGTATGCGGTACATATACTGAACCATTCATTTCAATGTTTCAGCAAAAAAAACTGAAGTGTCTCCGTGTGCATTCCGTTTCCGTATTTCCGTACCGTGAAAAGATAGAACATGTCCTATTTCTTGTCCGCAAATCATGGTGCTTGGCCCCACTCAAGTCAATGGGTCCGCCAAAAAATAAAACGGAAGACATACGGAAATGCATCCCTATGTCTTCCGTATCCGTTCCTGCGGAACCATCTATTGAAAATGTTATGCCCAGCCCAATTTTTTCTATGTAATTACTGTATACTTTATATGGCATACGGAAAAATGGAAAGGAAAGGGAAACGCAACGGAAACAAAAAACGGAACAACGGATCAGTAAAAAACGGACCGCAAAACACTGAAAGAGCCTTCACACAGTGCCGATTTTGCAGGCGCCAGAAAGAATGGCATGCTGGAAAAAGCAGACGCACATGCGCAAAATGGCGCCCGAGTGGAAGTCGACAACGCTACAGAGCACCAAGCCGCGCAAATGCATCCCCAATTGGATCACCGCAAAAAGAGCAAAATACTATTGGTTCCGGTATACAAACAGGGCACAACAATTAAACAGATGTCAATCAAAGAACCAATTCATAAAGTTGCAATAGTATCAAAAGCATGACTCAATACCATACACAATGTAATAGAAGTGACCACATGATGATGGCTAAAGTGCAATACTAAATAAACTGTGTGCATCGTGCACAATAAATATATACATTATACACATGTACATCTGATCTATAGTGCATGATCAAACAAATGAAAAATGTAAAAATAAATTATAAAATATAATAAATTTGTCTTTTTAAATAAAGAAATATATAATAATGAAATCAATCACCTTTCCCCCTGACATGATAACAAAAGCAAACCGAATCATAAATCGTTACATAATTACATAAATAAATCAAACATATCATACATTTTTTTTGTTTAGTTTTTTTTTGTTTTGTTTTCTTTCCTTTTATTATTATTACTTATTTATTTGTTTTTGTTATTATTATTCACCTCATTGTGCCCAAGCCACACCGTACCTATTCAAAAAATCGATAAGTCAGACTATATAATTGTAATAATAGATAAGAGATGCAAATTGTCAATCCAAACTCATGTCCTCTGAGCCAAGAGGATAACGGACCATGCACCAGGGAGGAGAGAGCCAAAAAAGCAAGCGCAAAATAGGAAGCAAACAATTCATATATAAATATCATATCATAAAAGTAATCAATGAATGATGCAAGGGGGGAAAAGAATATATACATACTCCATCATAATAATATATAAAATAAAATAAAAATTCCCCTCTATATACATATAATTGTTCACTGTTTTTGTCATTCAAATGCATATAGATTGGCACTCAGCACTTTAATAACTGTTGGTTATTTGAACATATACAACCTGATGGTCGTCATTCCTTACTTGGGTATTTTTGGTATATTTTTTATTTCATGGAACTGCATTTTTATATATTATTATGATGGAGTATGTATATATTCTTTTCCCCCCTTGCATCATTCATTGATTACTTTTATGATATGATATTTATATATGAATATATGTTTGCTTCCTATTTTGCGCTTGCTTTTTTGGCTCTCTCCTCCCTGGTGCATGGTCCGTTAGCCTCTTGGCTCAGAGGACATGAGTTTGGATTGACAATTTGCATCTCTTATCTATTATTACAATTATATAGTCTGACTTATCGATTTTTTGAATAGGTATGACTCAATATTTAGGATACAATAAATATAGGTACGGTGTGGCTAGGGCACAATGAGGTGAATAATAATAATAACAAAAACAAATAAATAAGTAATGATAATAAAAGGAAAGAAAAGAAAAAAAAAAAGTATGATATGCTTGATTTATTTATGTAATTATGTAACGATTTATGATTCGGTTTGCTTTTGTTATCATGTCAGGGGGAAAGGTGATTGATTTCATTATTATATATTTCTTTATTTAAAAAGAAAAATTTATTATATTTGATAAATTTTTTTATTTATTTTTTTAATTTTTTAAACATTTTTCATTTGTTTGATCATACACTATAGATCACATGTACATGTGTATAATGTATATATTTATTGTGCACGATGCACACAGTTTATTTAGTATTGCACTTTAGCCATCATCATGTGGTCACTTCTATTACATTGTGTATAGTATTGAGTCATGCTTTTGATACTATTGCAACTTTATGAATTGGTTCTTTGATTGACATCTGTTTAATTGTTGTGCCCTGTTTGTATACCGGAACCAATAGTATTTTGCTCTTTTTGCGGTGATCCAATTGGGGATGCATTTGCGCGGCTTGGCTCTCTGTAGCGTTGTCGAGGCCGTGGTGTGTTTCCGCTCTGTGGAACGCATCGCGGCGTCGACTTCCGCTCGGGCGCCATTTTGCGCATGCGTGTCTGCTTTTCCAGCACGCCATTCTTTCTGGCACCTGCACTCGCGCTCGGACCATGCACCGGGGAGAATCCAGGTAACGCCTATATGTGCGCCCTTCCCTTATTCCTCCTCCTTCCATCGTTTGATTTATTTGATCACAGCCATATCTGATTATTGTTTAATTATTAAGACTATAATAACTTTGAAACGCCAATGCATATTCACATGGACCTCTGATGAAGCTAGTCCATGCACTAGCGATACGCGTGAGGGTTCTTTGCTCTCCCCCCTTTTTGGGTCTACAATCTGAACGTGCCACCACTGTGTTTCCGATAAGTATATCATTTAGGAAATTGTTGGCATCTTTTTGCCATACCTTTGATGTTTGCACACACTTTGATTGTTCCAATGGTGGCCCTGGATGCAATTTTGCATATGATTTTACCCATTAGTGGGGTTTGCTCCATGTATTGATGCTTTTAATGAGAATGTTTCAATAAATTATATTTTATCCTTGGAGGTGCGGTCTAGTTGTGGTATTTCTTTATTTGGTTCAGTTCATGTCTTTTTTTGATACCAAGGCCAGCACTCCCCTATTATATTTATATTCATAGGTGTGCCCCCTGTTGTCGGTTCTATATTAAAGGTATCTAATCCAGCTAAACCAGTTCTCTGCTCTGCACTGGCGAGGGTTAAAAAAAAACCATAACAGCTATCTGCAGATGGATGTCTTTTTATTGTGGAAAAGAGTTTGGTTTGGGTTTATAATCCCAAATTTTTGTTTTAAGGCCTGTTTAAAGGACTAGACATTTCCTCACAAGCCAGTTTTTGTCTTCTCAGATAAGAGCTGGGTTACTTTTCCTTTTCCCCCGGCAGGGAGCATTACCTGTGCCAACTTGGTGATCTCTAGAAGGAGAAATTTAAAGGGGTTTTCCTCTGGATAGGTCATCAGTATCTGATCGGTGGGGGTCCAACACATGAGACCCCTGCCGATCAGCTGTGTAGAAAGGCGCTCCTGTGAGCGTCGCGGCCTGCTCTTAGCTTTCCCTAGGCCAGTAACGACACGTTGATTGGTCTCTGGACTATACGCAGTGAATGGGGCTGAGGATGATACCAAGCACAGCGATGTACATAGTGAGCTGAGGAAGGCAGCAACACTCACAGGAGCGCCAGTGCCTTCTCAAACAGCTGATCGGATGCTGATGACCTACACAGAGACTAGGTCATCAGTTTTTAAATCTTAGAAAACCCTTTTAACTCTTCCAGATTATAAGTCCTGAGACACATGTATGTAGGGTGCATTCATATGTAGCAATATTAACCCGCATGCATGTATGCGCTGGTTTTATTGCTGGAAAGATCTTTGGCGGTAACAAGGCTTTCATATTGTATTCTCAAGCCATGGAAAAACTACAGGGAAAGGAATGCATATGTATCAAACTCCCGAATTTTTATGATTCCTCGTCAGGATGCAGCAAGCTTAGGCTACTTTCACACTTGCGGCAGAGTGATCCAGCAAGCAGTTCCGTCGCCGGAACTGCCTTCCCGATCCGGCAAAGCGTATGCCAACTGATGGCATTTGTAAGACTGATCAGGATCCTGATCAGTCTTAAAAATGCCTGATCAGTCAAAAAAATGCATTGAAATGCCGGATCCGTCTTTCCGGTGTCATCCGGCAAAACGGATCCGGCATTTATTTATTTTTCACCTTTTTTTCAGTCTGCGCAGACCAGAAGGACTGAACCGGCATTCCGGTATTCTGAATGCCGGATCCGGCACTAATACATTCCTATGGGAAAAAAATGCCAGATCCGGCATTCAGGCAAGTCTTCAGTTTTTTTTGGCCGGCGATAAAACCGTAGCAGCCGTCAAAAAGACTGAACTGAAGACATCCTGGTGCATCCTGAACGGATTACTCTCCATTCAGAATGCATGGGGGTAAAACTGATCAGTTCTTTTCCGGCATTGAGCCCTTTTGACGGAACTCTGTGTCGGAAAAGAAAAACGCTAGTGTGAAAGTGCCCTTAATTTTTCAGAGGTCAAAAGTGCTGTCGCTTTTCAGTTGCATTTAACTTGAAAAAGTGTCAGTGAAGGAGAGCAGGCAACCAGGAATGGGTCGGTAGGGAGGCCTTGTTGAAGAATACACGTCACTGTACCGTCAGACTGCTGATCACTCGGCAGCAGCGATATCTTTTACCTCCAGTTTTGTGTGGTTTGCTTGAAATGCACAATGTATATTTTCCTTTATAATTCTTGATGTTTTTGTACAGTTCATCTGGACAGTCCGATGGCAGACTCCAGGATGTCTTTGCAGCCAGCGTCTCCTTCTGTGACCCACCTTGAGAAGAAGCATTATAATAAAGCTCTTCGGGACTTACTAAGGAGGATTCGTGATTACAATAGGTAAACGCTAAAGGCAGGTCACATTTTCTAGGTTAGCTCTTTGCCATTGCAATCAGCCCAAATCTGCACAGTTTTCCAACCTGGATTCCATCTTTTGCAATGCATAGGGTGAAATCTAAAGCAGATCAGCCACAAATCAGTCCGCATGTAACGAATGCACATTTTACTGATGAATTGTTGCAAGTTTTGCTGCATATTTGTAGCACAATCCACAGTGGATTTTTTCGCTAGCCTCCCCTTTGTAAGACAGGCTTGCTTTTTTTCTTGGGTAGTCTCAGGGAATACCCCTAAATTTAGTAGTCCAAAATGTCAAACAGGGGGTATTCTTCTGAAGAGGCCTACAGGATTCTGACCCAGTCGGATGAGGAATGGGAACCCTCATCTGACGAATCTAGCGGGTCAGAATATGAACCTGTGGAAAGCAGTGGCTCTCTGACCCAAAGTTCGGACGAGGAGGTGGAGGTCCCTGATAGAACCAGGCGTACCCGGCCCCGTGTCGCTAGACCACAGGTTGTGCAGGATCCGCTTCAACAGCAGCAGAGTGGGGCTGTCGCTGCCGGATCACGTGGTGAGGCATACACCAGCAGCGCAGCCCATCCTGGACCTAGTACCAGCACTGCCGTACAACATGGTGACGTGGCGAGCACCAGAAGGGCAGTTGAAGCTGGTACGGTGGCACGTGCAGTAGTTACCCCGTCGCAGCCACCGCACAGACAGGCCTGTAGAGCCCCTAGAATCCCTGAGGTGCTGGCAAACCCTGATTGGCAGTCACCAACTTCAGCCGCACCATTAGTTCCCCCTTTCACCGCCCAGTCTGGAGTTCGGGTTGAGACGGCTCAAATCGGTTCGGCCCTGGGATTTTTTGAGCTGTTCTTGACTGCGGAGCTCTTGGACTTAGTCGTGGCAGAGACAAACCGGTATGCCACACAATTTATATCCGCCAACCCGGGAAGCTTTTATGCCCAGCCTTTCCGGTGGAAACCAGTCCAAGTTTCCGAACTTAAAATTTTTTTGGGCCTTCTCCTCAACATGGGTCTAACTAAAAAGCATGAATTGCGGTCATATTGGTCCACGAACCCGATTCATTACATGCCCATGTTCTCTGCTGCTATGTCCAGGGCACGATTTGAGGCCATCCTCCGTTTCCTGCATTTTAGCGACAACACCACCTCCCGTCCCAGAGGCCACCCAGCTTTTGACCGGCTCCACAAAATTCGGCCCCTCATAGACCACTTCAACCAGAAATTTGCAGATTTGTATACCCCTGAGCAAAACATCTGCGTAGACGAGTCCCTAATACATTTTACCGGGTGCCTTGGCTTCAAACAATACATCCCAAGCAAGCGTGCCCGGTATGGGGTCAAATTGTATAAGCTCTGTGAAAGGGCCACAGGCTATACCCACAAATTTCGGATCTATGAGGGAAAAGATCAGACCCTGGAGCCGGTCGGTTGCCCTGACTACCTGGGGAGCAGTGGGAAGACAGTCTGGGACTTGGTGTCACCCTTATTCGGCAAGGGGTACCATCTTTATGTGGACAATTTCTACACAAGTGTGGCCCTCTTTAGGCATTTGTTTCTAGAACGGATTTGCGCCTGTGGCACCGCGCGAACTAGTCGCGTGGGCTTCCCCCAACGGCTCGTTACCACCCGTCTTGCAAGGGGGGAGAGGGCTGCCTTGTGTAACGAAGAACTGCTCGCGGTGAAATGGAGAGACAAGCGTGACGTTTACATGCTCTCCTCCATTCACGCAGACACGACAATACAAATTGAGCGAGCAACCCGTGTCATTGAAAAGCCCCTCTGTGTCCACGACTATAATGCGCTCATGGGAGGGGTGGACTTCAATGACCAGATGTTGTCTCCGTATTTAGTTTCCCGCAGAACCAGACGCTGGTATAAGAAGGTGTCTGTATATTTAATTCAATTGGCGCTGTATAATAGTTTTGTTCTCTACAGTAAGGCTGGGAGAACAGGATCCTTCCTCAAATTCCAGGAAGAGATCATCGAGAACCTCCTGTATCCAGGAGGTTCCGTGGCCCCATCCACCAGTGTAGTTAGCCGTCTACACGAGCGACATTTCCCCAGTGTCGTTCCTGGTACCTCAACCCAACCGTCACCCCGAAAAAGATGTCGTGTCGGTGAGTGTTTCCGGAAGTACCACACACAGGTACACTTAGCATAGGGATTGCATCTCACAGGACAGGCACACAGGGCTATTAGGGCCCTTTTACTCACAGCTGCTGCAAATCTCTCCTTTCACCTGGGATAAAGTGCATAACGTACTTCGCCACATCTTTGGGCGATTTGCGCTTTGCACATTGTCCCATGGGGAAGGAGAGGTTTGTTCTATAAAAGTAAAAAAAACTAAACAAAAAAAAAAAATACCGGTAAGTAAAAAAGTTTACGTAAAGTTAAAAAAAGTTTATATGTTCTGTTCAAAAGTTAATAAATTTATTGCGTTGCGGCCTGGTTTTTTCTTTTTTGTTTTGTTTTTTTTACCTTCCAGGTGGACCAACCGATCGACTAGCTGCAGCACTGATGTGCATTCTGACAGAAGCATTGCGCTGCTGTCAGATTACACGCAAGTCGGTGTATGCGGCGCTGCAAGACGAGATTTCTCCTCTGCAGTAAAAGATACGTTTGCCGAGGCATATGAGCTGAGGAGGTGGCGGTGTTCATATACTTTGGCAAACACTTTGTATATATAAAAAAAAAATCCCGGCAATGATTTATTCATCCACATCGATTGATGTGAATGGAGAAATCTGGTTTGCCAGGGCATACGAGCTAAGTGGGTATGGATGTTGGGCGGAGCTCCTATGTCCTGGCAGACGCCTTTCCCCTCCTTTTTCTTTTTTTGGCAGAGATTTTTTCATCCACATTGATCGATGCGAATGAAGAAATCTGTGCCGTTCATTTTTTTCTTTCAGCCCAGAGGCTGAACGGAAAAAAAAAATCTCATTACCTGTATGCTCAATATAAGGAGAATAGCAGAAACTCCTAATGCTGGGCATACATGTAATGATTGCGGAGACCCTCAAATGCCAGGGCAGTACAAACACCTCACAAATAACACCATTTTGGAAAGAAGACACCCCAAGGTATTCGCTGAGGGGCATATTGAGTCCATGAAAGATTGAAATTTTTGTCCCAAGTTAGCGGAAAGGGAGACTTTGTGAGAAAAAAATGTAAAAAAATCAATTTCCGCTAACTTGTGGCAAAATTTTTTTTTTTCTATGAACTCGCCATGCCCCTCATTGAATACCTTGGGGTGTCTTCTTTCCAAAATGGGGTCACATGTGGGGTATTTATACTGCCCTGGCATTTTAGGGGCCCCAAAGCGTGAGAAGAAGTCTGGTATCCAAATGTCTAAAAATGCCCTCCTAAAAGGAATTTGGGCACCTTTGCCCACCTAGGCTGCAAAAAAGTGTCACACATGTGGTATCTCCGTATTCAGGAGAAGTTGGGGGAATGTGTTTTGGGGTGTCATTTTACATATACCCATGCTGGGTGAGATAAATATCTTGGTCAAATGCCAACTTTGTATAAAAAAATGGGAAAAGTTGTCTTTTGCCAAGATATTTCTCTCACCCAGCATGGGTATATGTAAAATGACACCCCAAAACACATCCCCCAACTTCTCCTGAATACGGAGATACCACATGTGTGACACTTTTTTGCAGCCTAGGTGGGCAAAGGGGCCCACATTCCAAAGAGCACCTTTCGGATTTCACAGGTCATTTACCTACTTACCACACATTAGGGCCCCTGGAAAATGCCAGGGCAGTATAACTACCCCACAAGTGACCCCATTTTGGAAAGAAGACACCCCAAGGTATTCCGTGAGGGGCATGGCAAGTTCCTAGAATTTTTTATTTTTTGTCACAAGTTAGTGGAAAATGATGATTTTTTTTTTTTTTCATACAAAGTCTCATATTCCACTAACTTGTGACAAAAAAGAAAAACTTCCATGAACTCACTATGCCCATCAGCGAATACCTTGGGGTGTCTTCTTTCCAAAATGGGGTCACTTGTGGGGTAGTTATACTGCCCTGGCATTCTAGGGGCCCAAATGTGTGGTAAGGAGTTTGAAATCAAATTCTGTAAAAAATGACCAGTGAAATCCGAAAGGTGCTCTTTGGAATATGGGCCCCTTTGCCCACCTAGGCTGCAAAAAAGTGTCACACATCTGGTATCTCCGTATTCAGGAGAAGTTGGGGAATGTGTTTTGGGGTGTCATTTTACATATACCTATGCTGGGTGAGAGAAATATCTTGGCAAAAGACAACTTTTCCCATTTTTTTTATACAAAGTTGGCATTTGACCAAGATATTTATCTCACCCAGCATGGGTATATGTAAAAAGACACCCCAAAACACATTCCCCAACTTCTCCTGAATACGGAGATACCAGATGTGTGACACTTTTTTGCAGCCTAGGTGGGCAAAGGGGCCCATATTCCAAAGAGCACCTTTCGGATTTCACTGGTCATTTTTTACAGAATTTGATTTCAAACTCCTTACCACACATTTGGGCCCCTAGAATGCCAGGGCAGTATTACTACCCCACAAGTGACCCCATTTTGGAAAGAAGAGACCCCAAGGTATTCGCTGATGGGCATAGTGAGTTCATAGAACTTTTTATTTTTTGTCACAAGTTAGTGGAATATGAGACTTTGTAAGAAAAAAATAAAAATAAATCATCATTTTCCGCTAACTTGTGACAAAAAATAAAATGTTCTATGAACTCACTATGCCCATCAGCGAATACCTTAGGGTGTCTACTTTCCGAAATGGGGTCATTTGTGGGGTGTTTGTACTGTCTGGGCATTGTAGAACCTCAGGAAACATGACAGGTGCTCAGAAAGTCAGAGCTGCTTCAAAAAGCGGAAATTCACATTTTTGTACCATAGTTTGTAAACGCTATAACTTTTACCCAAACCATTTTTTTATACCCAAACATTTTTTTTTTATCAACGACATGTAGAACAATAAATTTAGAGCAAACTTTATATATGGATCTCGTTTTTTTTGTAAAATTTTACAACTGAAAGTGAAAAATGTCATTTTTTTGCAAAAAAATCGTTAAATTTCGATTAATAACAAAAAAAGTAAAAATGTCAGCAGCAATGAAATACCACCAAATGAAAGCTCTATTAGTGAGAAGAAAAGGAGGTAAAATTCATTTGGGTGGTAAGTTGCATGACCGAGCAATAAATGGTGAAAGTAGTGTAGGTCAGAAGTGTAAAAAGTGGCCTGGTCTTTCAGGGTGTTTAAGCCATGGGGGCTGAGGTGGTTAAAATCCACAGCTAGATCAATTTGTGCTGTATATTATTTACACAGTATGTAGATTTTGTAAAACGTTTCTGGTACAGTAATACACTGTGCATTTTCTGCTTGCAATTGCACAGTGTATCCACCTTGTATGTGCATATCAATATTCTGAATTTATCATCAGTTTCCCCTCTGCAGTCTCTGTCTCTAATTGCCAATTGTCCCTGAGTAAGTGGGCGGAGACTAGCTGCTGTGATGTCTCCCATACACAGCGCACACAGAGAAGAGTAGATCCTGCTCCCCTGTCTCCTTGTAGCACACTCCTTGAAGCTGTAACACCATGGAGGACATAGTACAGCAGTACTGGGTAGTATAGCTATGAATCCAGTCCTGGAGTGAGATAGGAAACTTACTAGGTCCTTCAGCAGCAACATCTCTGTATGACTCTGCCTCTGGCTCCCTTCAGCAACTCACTCCTCCTCCCTTGGCCATATATTTCTATAGTCCATCTCTTAAGATAGATTTTTCTGTGAATTGAGAGTGAATGATAGATGCAAGAGGAAGAATGGAGGAGGAATAGTGGCTCATAAGTGGAGAAGGAGGCATTTTCTCTAACCAGGTATATTCTAACCTGTGATGGCTAGTTCCCATTGTTCGCCCGCAAACATATGCGGGCTGCCATCTTTTTTCACAAGTCCGGCAAGGCACAGGTAAGCCCTTACCTGTGCCTGTGCCGCGAGCCGGTCTGAAAACAAGTGCGGTCAGCGGGAGCAGGCAGTTCCGAGAACAGCCACCGGGTGCCTTCATCGGGCTGTTCTCGGAACTGCCTGCTCCCGGTGACCGCATTTGTTTTCAGACTGGCTCGCGGCACAGGCAAGGGCTTACCTGTGCCTCGCCGGACTTGTGAAAAAAGATGGCAGCCCGCATATGTTCGCGGGCGAACAATGCGAACTGGCCATCACTGATTCTAATATATCTTATATCACTTGTAGAACTGATTTATGCAAAGTTTGTTGAAAGTATGTTACCTTTTTAAAGGCTTTTTCCAATACAATATTGACAACCTATCATCGGGATAAGTCAGGGATCAGCAACCTCCAGCACTCCGGCTGTTTTCATTTACTTCTATGGGAGCTAAAAGGAAATCTGAACAAGTGGGATTGCTGGGAAGTTTCACAGCAGAAAGTTGCTGACCCCTGGGATAGGTCAACAATATCAGATTGGTGTGGGTCCAACTTCCGGCACCACTGCCGTTTGAAAGGGTTGTGGCGCTTAGACGAGCACTGTGGTCTCCTCACAGCATACCAAGCACGGTGCCATAGATTGTATAGTGGCTTTGCTTGGTATTGCACCCCAGGCCCATTCACTTGAATAGTACTAAGCAGCACATAGGAAATGTGACCAATGCATGTGACGTCACTGGCCTAGGAAGAGGCTGCAGTGCTCAATCAATTGTCGTGACTTCTTTAAACAGCTGATCGGTGGGGGTGCCGGTAGTCAGACCTCCACTGATGTTATACTGATCCTGAGGATAGGTCATTAATATTGTACTCCCAGAAAACCCCATTTAAGGGAGGCACTATCAGTACAGTATAAGCAAAGGGATTCTTACTTATTTCTCTATCTGCACCAAAGTAGAAAAGGATATACATATGGTTGATGACATTTGTATTGGATGTATTATTTCATATTTCTATCACTTTGCAGAAATTGTGGATTAGTGTTTTACAATTTTATTCTTGCATTGGTCTTATAAAATGAAGACCATACATGATGTATTTTGGATTGATTATTTTATGATTACAGCCAACTAGAGATCACAGATGAACACATTGATGATGAGGTGTGCCCGCTTCAGGATTCGATTACCCATTTGTATACAGAAACAGGTAACCAGGACAAGTAATGCACATTTGACAGCAGTGTCTTGTATCTGTAGTGCCACTTATCATAGAGGCTGTGATTTATTTTCTTGTAGATGTTACTTTGCCATCCCACTTGACAGCGAACTCATTTACTGAACCATCCTTTCTAATGAGTGATGCCGCTGGTTCTAAACAGAATATGAGGAAGCCTCAAAACTCTGTATTAAAGAGCCCAAATGTTTTGCCTTGTGAGATTCATGATATATATGAAGAGCTGTCAAAAATTCATCTAAAACTACAGGTAGGACTTCTTGAGGTTGAAATAAAAACTAGGAAAGTGCCTGAACTAGCAAATTGTCTGAACTGCTGACATTTTTGGGGAACTTTGACAGCACACAGTGGGAGAACATGGGGCAGTATAATAAGGAAAAGTACCAATCCAGACTCCTACTGATGTAGTACTACCATTAATAGTATGTAAACTGCAGGTAGGACTTCTTTAGGGATGTTTTAATGTGAATTCAAAAGATTTGAGAATTAATAAGCTTATGCAGGCTAAGTGAATAAATATATTTACTAAGTTTGATTAAATATAAGGTAAAACAGACAAATCAAATAGACAATAGTAAATAACAATCACTGGCCTACACTTACAATATGGGGTGGGACTCTGGTCACCATGCCGTAGCACATGGACAACTACCCAGTGAAGAGATAGGAATAGATCAATTCATCCTACCTAGAATAAAGTTGAAGTGGAGTGCCAACTGTCAGTGCAAACCAGAGTTATAGCTTTCAGCCCCTCCTCCAGTGTGCAGCACGCATGTCTCTAAGATAACCATTCAGGAATGTGCCCTGAACACAATGGAGGATGGTTATGATCTAACTATCCCTAACCCACTGCATGACAAGGAATATCATTACACAGAATATTAAAGGGGACAGAACCAATCAGTACTTAAAAACACCCTTACAACACAGGGATGACTTAAAACTGGGACAATGCAAAATACATTGATTGTCAGCAGTCCGAACAGTCTATTATAGGGAGCTTTGCACAGTGGGGGAACAGATGGGCCGTGTGAAAATGAAGAAGTACCCATCCGGACTCCTACTCATGTAGTACTGCCGTTAATAGTCCTTAAAGAGGTTATCCCACATATTTAAGAACATTTTACTCACATATTTGGATAAGTTTATCCCCTTTAACTGGGGATAAATCTCTTTCCTAACATTGTTTGGTTTGTGCATGCAAACTGATTGTAACATGCACGTTTCTGCTTTGTATAGCAAGAAAGAATATCACAGCAGGAATATTCCCTTCAGTTGAAAAGGCGAGAGCAGCGTTTAGAAGAAAAGGAGGAGATGCTTCTGAAGCACCAGGCCACACTGAGCAAGATAAAAGATGTGGAGGACACTGTGCATGAGAAGTTTCGAATAATGAAAGAGGTAATTTTCTTTTCTAGCTTTTGTTTTGCGGTTTCACCTTTCTCGCTGGTATCATCGGGGGACACAGGACCGTGGGTATAGCTTGCTGCTGCCACTAGGAGACGACACTAGGCTAAAAAAAAGACTTGGCTCCTCCCCTGCAGGCTTTACCCCCTCCAGCCTGGAGAGAGCATGTCAGTTTTTAGCTTAGTGTCGTAGGAGGCAGACCCCCTGCTCTGCAGGGTGGCTGTTACTTTTTAATTTTTATTTTCCTTTTAGGTTGGGGGTCCAGGGCTATTAAGAGCTCTGCATGCCCGGGGAGGCTGACCGGTGACGCCTATTCCACCACTCTGCCTCCCACAAGAAAACAAAGTGGACCAGGAGGGCTTGACCTTCCTGCTCCCCCCATCCATAGGGCCACCTGTTCCTGCCCTTCAACCCGGTCCCTGTCACTTGTGCCAGGGACTGAAGAGGTGGCTCTGCTGGTCCAGGTCACAAGGGCGAAGAACACAGATGAAGGCAGGTGAGTAGTCCGGAGTGGGTAAGTGTCCTCAGCCCCCCCCGGGTCCCCCCCCCCTCCCCCTTGTCACCTCGTCAAAATGGAGGACCTTCTTTCTTAAGTGGCCCAGACCTAACTGAGGGCCCCGCATTACATCAGCCCCTGAGTTAGGTCTGGGCTGCTATCCATGTCTGGGGGCCTGGGTTCCCCTATTATACTCGGGGGGATTATCTAAGGGCGCATCCCTAGCTTCCGCGGCCTCACCTTATCCGGCCTGCGGGGTGAGCACCCACGGCCGGTATACATCCAGGGCGCTCGAGACTCGGCCGGGCGCCGAAACTTTAGGCCCCGGCTTCTCTTCGGGCCTACCGGTACCGCCGATTGAAAGGTAAACTCAGTCCCTCTGTTTACCGGTTGGCAATGCGCCGACTATGTCCCGGCTTTGCGGCCTACTAGGCCGCAACTTTTTATTTTGATTATGGAGGGGGCGGGTTCGTCCTTTAGGCGCGAATTCTCCCCGACTAGCGGTCCCTCCTCCCCCAGGTGCTAGCTGAGCTCCGCCTTCAGTCATCTAGCTGGGTTAACCCTTCATGGTAAGCCGCATTTTTGCAGCAGGCACTGGATTATTCCAGTGTCCCTTTCTCCAGACCAAATGCCTTAAGTTTAAAATATTTAACCTCTTCCTGATGTCCTGCCCCCTCAACCCACATCATCCGCAGGACCATCCTGATAGTGTTATCGAAGACTGGCCCATGTCCTATCCGGTCAGTGGAGGATTGCTCAGGGTTATTTGGTTGATAAAGGACATCCGAAGTATCCCAAACCACCCTTCTGGGAGGCCACCACCTGTGCAACCCAGTGGAGGACCTCTGTAATCCCAATCCGCGCTACGGGGCCATTTTGTTGATGATACTCTACCTGTGCAAAATCAGGGGAGCACATCTGAAGGATTCCCAATCCGCCCTCTGAGGCCGTTTGGTTGATAATACTCCACCTACACAAATCCGCCCTCTGAGGCCATGAGAACACTCCACCTGCGCAACTCCAGGGGAGCACATCGGAAGGTTCCCAATCCCCCCTGCGGGGCCGTTTGGTTGATAATGCTCCACCTGCGCAAATCCAGGGGAGCACATCTGAAGGTTTCCCAATCCACTCTCCGGGGTCGTGGGTTGATTAAGTACCACCCACTCAATCCAGTGAGCGGTCCTGTGGAGGTGCCGATTCCACCTCCTGGGTGGTTTGATTGTTATTTCATCACCGACACAGCCTGCATCCGCCATGGCTGATGCTGAGAGGTAGAACTGTGTACGAACGGGCCAGAGCAGGACATGTTTCCTCCTCTGTCTCCTCCGCACCTCCTCCCTTTCTCAATAAGGTTATATTCAGAACTCTCCCTTTCGGCAGGGGTTGGTTCTGAGGAAAGGGGGGATCTGTTCTGCGGACTCTGATATGAATCCAGTTCAATCTTCTAGTATTGCATCCCTACTGACCAGCTGTACTGATGATATGCATTACCCCCTTCCTTAGGCGGCATTGCACAACTACTGGATAGGTGGACTGACTGCACTAGTCAGTGCCAGCCATTCGCGTCCCTCCTTCCGTACTTGATGGAATTACCGTTCCACTGGGTACAGTACTGGCAGTATACATTAGCCTCTCTCATAGGGGACGTTTTGGCAATATCACTGGTGGCAGTGTTTACCGTAAGCATTCCCCCCTTACATAAGTGGAGGAATTTCTCTTTCCACCGGGTACAAGACTGATCATATGCATTACCCTCTTCCCTAGGTGCGTAATTCTCTACCATTGAGTTCAGTTCCTGCTGGGTGCATTTCTCCCCGCCATAGGCGAGGTTCTTCTGCTAACTCAGGATACAGTACTTCCTGTATATTTTTCTCCCCTTCATAGGAGGAGTAATTACACTCCCACTGAGTTCAGTGCTTACCGTAGGTATTCCCCCCTCCATGGAGGGGTGAGTACACTACCGTTGGATACGGTTCTGGTTATCTTGCTACCCCCCTTCCAACTAATGGGAACTCGCTAAGCATCTTGCATGCTTTATTTCAACTCAGCCACTAGATGTCTTGCCTTCTTTCAGGTGGGCCGTGGCAACAGTCGTCACTGTTGGTGCCTTGTACTCTTCATCTAGTGAAATATGGATTCTGCCACTGGATACTGTGGCTACTCCCATATTGGATCCCCCCTTTTCTTCCGGTGCTGGTTGGGGGCGCAGAGGTGTCGTCCTTGTGCCACAACTCTTCCTTACCTAGGTGAGGGGGTTCGCTGACAAGCTGCAATGCAACTACAGAGTGTTCTTCTAAGCAGGGGAAGCTTTCACACTAGGGCCGGAGATCGTAGTCACTGCAGTGGGACAGCCCCCTCGGGCAAGGGTTCTACCCTGGCACTGCTTCGGTGGTCGCTCCGGTTCAGCCCCCTTTATTCACGGAGTACCTCAGGATGGCTTTACTTAACTGAGACAGCATGGTACCATGCTACTTCTGGGTATCCTTAGGCATCTCCCTCTATTTTTCGCTGGTGGAGCATGCTGTAGCTCTTACTGTACAAGGGGTATGTGCACCCCCACTACATACTAGGGTTCCTACTGCACAGTTCCTTCGTCAGATGACGGTTTCTACTGACTCTGGAATTAGTATCCCCTACGGTGCGGCCTCCTCCTCCTCAGCCGGAGTATGGCTTTAGCATTGCCCTTGTGGCTTCCCTTGTCCGGGCTCCTCCTCAGGCAGTGTATTGCATTACCAAGAGATCCTGTAAAGAGATCCTGTAGAGTGCCAGTCTCTTATGGCAATGGGCTTTGGCCCTGGCCTCTTAATTGTCTATACTTCTGTTAATTGTCCGTTGATCTGACAACTGTTGTTCTGGTATCGTCAACTCGGGCTTTGCATTGACGTTCATGCCATAGCTATCAGCACCTTACTTTGGGTGCGCTCTTCTGGGTAGCTGAGTCCTTGCGGCACTCGTCTACCACTACAGTGATACCTTTCTTCAGAAATTATTACTGTCTGTTTCTCCTCAAGCCGTTGGTGGTCTTTCCTTTCACTGCTCATTCCAGGGGTGGACTGCGGGTCCCCCCCCACACCGGGCAGAGCGGGTGCCTTCACACCTTGCCACCACTGGTGGGGGTTTCGTTCCTGGAACAGGACACCCCTTTTTTCTTTCCTGTCCTTCCTCTAGCTGGATATGGCTGGCCATCTTCCCCTTCGATCTACTTGACGGTAGCACTGGGCTGTACGGCTCGGGAATCCGGAATACATTTTTTTTTCCATGAGGAGTATTCTCGTTTCTTGGTTATCTGGCCGTCCAGGCAGTGTCCCGCATGGTCAATATATATCACTTATGGGGCTTTCCATCACCGGTGATGCTCACCTCATATTTTTTTTTTGCTTCTATCTTCATCCGAGGTATTGGTTCTTGGCCTACAGTTGGGCATGCCTGGCTCAGGAATTTTTTTTCTCAGTAGCTTATCTCGCTAGAAGTCTCACCACAAGCCCGAAGGCTCTAGGGACATTAGTCTACCAAGTTACCATTTTCTCAGGGGTGTCCTTTTAACCAGAGGAGGACCCTGCGGACCTGGATTTTGGTTCTGCTTCCGCAGTTGTGGCCAGCAGCCGGCTTCGTCCCAGCCACCTCTGGGACTTCTTCTTCTCCTTTTTTATTTCTAGGAAGGCGGTGTTCCGGGTGGCGGAATCTTCCACCCGGCGGCTTTCCGAGTTGATAGCGCCTTCTTGCACCTACTTTTTTCCAAGTCATCTACATCCAGGGTTGGGCTAGGTACCTGGTTTCGTCCAGTCAACCGATGGGTCGTTTGGTGGTGTTTCAGTGAGAAACATGTCCCTTCTCTGTGAGTCTTCTTCCCCTCTTTTTATTCTGGGAAGGTGGAATCCCTGGGGGCCGGCTTTTCCACCCATCGAATTTGGGAGCTGGGAGTACCTTCTTGTAATACGTTTTTCTTATCAGGTACCCACATATGGCAGTGCTCCGCCCATTACCTTCTTTTTGCTGACGGTAGTCACCGCCTTCCGTGTCGACAGAACATTGTTTTCCCTTCTTTTTCCTTCTCCCTCACACTCGAGAGAGTGAGCTCTCCTTCCGAATGTATGTCTGCTTGTCCATGACTAGCTCTTTCCGCCGTGCAGATTTTTACCTGGTCATTCCTGGAGGTCCTTGGAAGCGCTCGATGGTCTCCAAGGGGTGTTCCAGGTGAATCCGTTGGCAGCTGCTTAGGCATTCCGCTTCCGGGGCAAGACACCGCCCATCGGAGTTCGGGACATCTGACCAGCGGCCAGCTCTTCGGGGGATACATGTTTAACCCTGCATCAGCTTCAGGTTGTATATGGCAGCGCCTTGGTCTTCCTGGCGCACGTTCACCAAGTTTTTCTGGCACGTGCTCCTAGGCATCGCCAGTGCGGCTCTGGGCTTCCGGGTCTCGCAGGCAGCAGTGCATTTAGCATTCTCGTGGGTGCTATTCCATGGGCGTGGATCTTTTTCCCTCCCCATGGACTGCTTTAGGACGTCCCACGGTCCTGTGTCCCGCAATGATACCAGCGAGAAAACGAGATTTTGTGAAACTCCCCTGTAAAATCTCTTTCTCGCGGGGTTCATTGGGGGACACAGCACCCACCCAGTATTTATCATTGTTGCATCTCTTTTACTTGGCACATGTTTTCTACTACTCCTACTGCTTGTGCACAAACTGACATGCTCTCTCCAGGCTGGAGGGGGTATAGCCTGCAGGGGAGTAGCTAAGTCTTTTTTTAGCCTAGTGTCACCTCCTAGTGGCAGCAGCAAGCTATACCCACGGTCCTGTGTCCCCCAATGAACCGCGCGAGAAAGAGATTCTACAGGTGAGTTTCACAAAATCTCGTTTTCTCTTACATGCTGGGTTTGCTTTGGTATGTGCTTGTTAGTCTTTCCACGTACTGTATGTACATAACTGTGCTCCAGGGCTGATAACTTCTGCTGCACAGAGAGCCACCTAGGAGCCAATGGGCTGACTTTCAGGTAAGTCTGTGTGTTTGTTGTACTAATTGGCACAACTGGCAGGCAGTAATGATGGCACTCTCCAGTCATATGGCAGCATGGGTTTCATCTGGGTCTTGCTTGATTTATATTTTTACGTATCTTCTCCTTTACTGTGGCATCTATCTCGGCCTAAGACCCCATGCACATGACCTTAGCCATCTTGCAGTCCGCAAATCGCGGATCAGCAAAATACGGATGTTGTCCTTGTGCCATCTGTGTTTTATTTGCCCACCCACTGTTTTCAATGGGTACTAGGTCCGCAATTTGCCGACATCTTTTTGCGGAATGGACATACGGATCATTAGCATACTTTCTGCATTCGTATGTCTGTTCCGCAAATTGATAGAACATGTCCTGTACTTGACCGCAAAATCAGACCGTGGCCCCATTTAATTCAATGGTTCCACACAAAAAAAAAAGCTGATTCAACACAGACTGCATCCATATTTTGTGGATCCATGACTTGCAGACCACAAAACGGATACGGTTGTGTGCTTAAGGCCTAAATTGTAATGCTGGTTAATCAAAATCTTGTAAAAGTAAAGACTGCAATACAGAGGGTGTAAAAGATGGGGGGGCACATATGAAAAGCAGCGCAGTTCAGGAGTAGCTACCTATAGGTGGCACTAGAGAGTTTTCTTCCTTTTGGAGTGACGGCTAATTTGAACACTTTTTGCCATCTTGCAAAGAAGTCGCCTACACCAGGTGGATCTCCACAAGGAGAACCAATACCCTCTAACAGCAGCCTGTAAACTGTAGATGAGCAGTTGTATTAAATACGTTGCCATTTATTTCTTAGTACATTGCTTTTCTTTATTTCTTAGTACATTGCTTTTTTTTTTTCTTTTTTTTTTTAGAGGCTTTAAAATGAATACTGTAAAATAAAATGGTTATATGTATAGTACACACGGCAGTCCACACTTACACACAGCGGACCTCGTCTAAGCGTTCTTATTACAACCCTCATGCTTCTCGCTTTGTTTTTTATGTGTTCATAGATTTTCATAACCTTGTAATAGATTTCTTTGAACATGGCATAGTTTCCGTAGTGTGACTAACAAGTTGAGTAACACATCTTATACAGGGCACATCAAACAGCATTCTAATACCATATGTCCCAAAATAAAAGGTATGTCGTTCTCCAGTTCAAACATATTGAAACAATTTCAAGAATAAATCAAGTGGTACAGATCTTTAAACTGTTCCACATTGGTCCATCGGGCTACGTGTATTATTAGCTGCTTATTTTGTGCAATACACGGCACCGACTGGGCCAACTCGGTTTGGCCTTGATTATTGTCACCCTCTGCTTTTGGCAGACCCCGTTCAATTAAACGATTGAAATGCACTCTTCACTAAGAGGAACAGTATTTTTAGAGCTGAGTCCTCATATACGTACAATTGTAAATGATCCGGGGCGATGTGAATCTACTAACCTCACAGCTTCAGAATCTCAGTCATTTCTATTGCAGTTTGAATGGTCAGGGGTCTGTAAGCGGCCCACAGACCGCCACAAAGTCCTGCAAGCAGTGTACAGTCCACAGAGCATGGGCAGTTCAGGAACTAAAAATGCTGCACCCAGTTGAGCAAGCACTATATAGTATCCAGCATCCAGTTCTCTCCATGAAAATGATGTCAATCAATACAAGCAAAATGAAGAGCAGTTGCTCATAATAATATCTAGATTGCAATAATAGTTTTTGACATGTCCTTAGGAAAATGAAGGTACCAGTCCAAAACGTTTTTATTCATATTCTAATATTTTTGGATTGTTGTTGAGAGTAAGAAACTGTTGTTTGCTGTATTACAGTAAAGTGTGTGCTCCTTGACGTGGGTCTTTCTAGTAAGCAAACATTACTTCGTTATTAGTGTTGAGCGAACTTGTGGTTTCAAGTTGGGCGTACAAGGTTCGGGTTATCTAAGAATTCCGTTATGGATTCCACTACCACGGACCATAACTTACGGTCCATAGTAGCGGAATCCATAACGGAATTCTTAGATAACCCGAACCTTGTACGCCCAACTTGAAACCACAAGTTCGCTCAACACTATTCGCTATAACTAATAATACTTATGATGCAATATGTTGTTTCTTTGCAGCAGCACGATGTACAGGTGAAGCAGCTGTCAGATGCCCTCAAAGAAAAGATCAAGGAGAACAAAAGATTGAAGTCATCTTTTGATACCTTAAAGGAAATGAATGACACCTTAAAAAAGCAGGCAAGACTGATTTCCCTCATTTTATGTTTTGCACATAGGATTTTTTTTCAGAATCCGTGTTACCATTATGGAATATGTGATTATTTAAAATTAATTTTACCTGAATGCAAACATTTACTCTGTTTTCAGCCACCAAACAATAAGTTGCTCGTTCAGATTTGTAAAGAAAAATGTACACAAAAGGGCAGATTTACACACTAGATTCTTGTCAGTGTATGGGGAGAGCCCATCTCTTCCCCCAACAGTTGATGTCAAGGCAGAGAAGGATCAGACATGTTGAATTACAGTGCCCAATCCTTTTGTTCCCCTGGGAGATAACCCTCCACAGGAGGAGATTGGCTGCAGTCTTCTCCTCTCTCCCCCCTTTGAAACACATACACACTTGGCTAAACCTTTAGACAGTGCAAACTTAGACTAGACTCCCCTGATAATGATATTAATATCTTTAATTATGTAGTGCCAGCACATTTTACAGCACTTTACAATCAACTGTATGCACACAAACCAAATCCGAGATTACAGAGTAACAGATTGTCAAGTCTATGTTTACACTGTTTAAATCTTAGACAGTGGGGCAGAAGTACTAATACTGTTTAGGGTAAACTCAGACTGGACACCCTAAAAATGTGCCAGATTTATCACAGTGGTTGATGGAAGATAAATCTGTCTAAGTCTGTATCATCTGTATCAAAGTTACTTTGGATCAAGAATTTTGGCAAAAATTTCTGCCTCAATTTTGGGGCATATTGCCACATCTTAAAGGGGTTGTCCGGGTTCAGAGCTGAACCCGGACACACCCAGAATTTCACCCAGACAGCTGCCAAACTCCGACTCTGATGGGCAGGCTTTAGCGCTGCCCTAGCCTGTAAAACGGCTAGGGCAGCACTAAAGCCCACCCATCAAATCTGGTGACGTCACTGCTGGGCGGTGTGTTATTATAAACAAAAAAAGCCCTTGCCCTGTGCAATCCAGCGTAGGGCAAGGGAGAGCATCTGAGCATGAAATGCTCCGATGCTCATAACAGGGGGCTGCCTGGGTGAAATTCTGGGTTTGTCTAGGTTCAGAACCCCTTTAAGCCACACTTTATTTCTCGCTAAGCAACACCCACTTCCCAGTAAGTAGTACATTAATGGTGGCCACGGCACTCATCAGTTATTTAAGACTTTTTGTCAGGTGCACATCCCTTTTAGAGCCTTCTCTACCCCAGGACCAATATTTCTGTAGATACACAATTTCAGACAGCAATCCAACATATGCAGTGTTAACATGAGAATCTTAATTTATTCAGCTGAATAAGTTAGTGTACAGTTGTACAACAACGTTTCGAGCTTAGGGAGTATGTAGCCCTTTGTCAAGCATGTTCGTGCTTCAAAAGCACGCCGGCTGTAGTGTGCAGCCATAGTTGGGCCTGGCAGAAAATGCTCAGTCAAATGATCCTCTGATACTCTAGATACTTGGAGATCAGGCCTGTGGTCAGGTCTTCTGCAGACAGCAGTGGGTATAGAGACAGGGGGTCATGAAGATCAGCACTTATCGGCTTGGGCACTGTATTGAACAACTCCAGTCCTGGAGTCCGACCTTACCATGTCTTTGCATAAACTGCAGCCAGAATACTAATAACAGAAATTTTGTGATGAGGCCTGTCATGGAAATCACTGGACACCAATGTAGTACTGTTACATGTATCCATGACCTTAAAGTACTGTGATTGGGTGATTTCTTTCTGTAAGGCCCCAGTCTTCTGCATAATGGTGTTAAGATTAGTTTTTTAGTTAGGCAAAAAGTTGCGTATCTTATCATTAGAGGATTTTACTTGCATACTCCTGACATGCCATTGTGGTTTCATACTGGAAACACAGCAAACCGCTGCAGATCATAGACCTAGTGATTGTCTGTCTAGTTTTTCAGTTCACTCATTTTTCTAATTGTTCCTTTCAGCTGAACGAAGTTAGTGAGCAAAATAAGAAACTGGAGAGTCAAGCTAAGAAGGTTCAGTCTCGTCTAGAAAACCTACAAGTGAGTTGTGTTATTTTTGTTTCCTGGTGCTATTATTGGTTATTAAACAAATTGTAATTTGGTAATGTGGATCATACGTTGTTTTCTAGAGAAAGCACTTATTCCATGCAGTTCAGAAAAGCAAAGATATTTCCCAAACTGTGCAGTTTCCAAAACCCCAAAATGTTGAGAAGAAACCTGCTCCCGTGAAACCCAAGGTACGCTTACTAGAAGATGTTGTAGGCCAATGTTTTAGTTACAGGTCTGTGTGTATATAACTTTATAGTCATTGATCGAGGATAAGCATCTAATCTCCCCAGCACATAAAAATGGAGGTCCTGGAGCCCTCTGTGAGAATGAACCACCTGATCGCTTTCACATCTATGGGACTGGGAAGTACAGCGTGCTGCAGTTTTAATAGAGAAACACAAGTACTTAAAGACTATGTACACCTTTTGGGGGCAATTTTTTTATGATTGCATTTTACTAATTTTGGGCTAAAAATTTGTCTTTATTAAAAATATTCAGCCGTTAACCCTTAACAAAGGATTAACTGTTTGTCTAGATGTGTGAATCATACTTTGTGCCATCATCTAATAAACCTTATCTCAAAATACTAAAAGGTTAGTAAGATAAGAATTAAGCCATAATGAGTGTTTAGGAGGTTAGAGATAAGGAGCCCATCAGCTGATCTGCCTGACGGAACACAGTAAAAATACAGAACAGCCACTAGAGAATCTCAAGGCTGTACAGAGAAAAGGGCTCAAAATGTTTAATTAAGACCAATTAAAAATTTTTTTTTTTTTTTTAGCTCAAAATGAATACAATGCTGTAGTAAAAATAAAATTGCTGCCAATGGTATGCATAGCCTTTAATAACACAGACACGTCAGGAGAATTTCTTTTTAACAAGATTTCAAGTTTGGCAAAACTTTTTTTTTCTGGTTTTTAGTTTAATTCTTAAAAGGGTTGTCCCATTAAAAATTTTCTACATATTTCAAACTAGAACCTGGATCTGAATACTTTTGTAATTGGATGTAATTAAAATGTATTATATCCCCTCAGTCAGTAAAATGTGTAGCACCACCTGTTGTTTGTTACTTTTCTTATTTCTTTGTCCACCTCAGTAACCTTGCTGAGGTGGTCATAAATGTAATTTAGCTGCCACCAACCCTATCTACTTTTAGAAGCTGTGACAATGACAGGAAAAGAACTGCAGCAGAAAGGACACTCACCCTGAACTGTGATAGGGGGATAGCTGCAGCAGAAAGAGCATGCCTGCTGAGTTGCTAGCTTCAAATAAATCTGTCAGAGGTCACAAAATGCCTACACCTAAAGGGGATTCTGATTATACCATATCTAGACGATTTTCTGATCGCTTCACCCTCACAGGAAATTCTATGATCCCACCTCTCAAGTGCAAACATGCTTTACCACCATGGGGTGGATTATAAACTTCAAAAAATCTGACCTATCTCCAGACCGAAGAAAGCTCTTCCTGGGAGTACTCTTAGGTTCTCATCTTCTAATGTCCTTTTTACTCCTAGAAAAACTGAGCAATCTACTTCAGAAAGTAACTCAGTTCTGCAGCCAAAGAGCTTCCTCCATCAGAAACATCATGACCATCCTGGGCCTTCTGACGGCTACAATCCCCTCGGTCAGATGGGCTCAGAGTCACACAAGGATCCTTCAGGCCTTCCTTTTATCCTCTTGGGACGGAACAAATTCCGCCCTAGAAAAGCGCGTTGTCATTCCAAATTCCGTAAAGAAGTCCTTAATGTGGTGGAGAGTAGAGAAGAACCTACGGACAGGGGTCTATTGGCGTCAGGAAAAACAGATGATTGTGACAACCGACGCCAGCGGTTCAGGATGGGGGGGTCATTCAGAAGGAAAAGTAGTTCAGGGCAGATAGGGAAGAAGATATGTTACATGCTTCCTCCAGCCTGAAAGAACTCTCAGCCATCTACAGAGTCATCGTCTCCCTTCACACTCCTTCATCTCCAAAACACACAAAAGTGTTATCAGACAACACCACGGCAGTTGCCTACCTGAACAAGCAGGGAAGGACCAGGAGCTGTTCCCTAGGGGCAGTGTCTCGGGACATTTTTCATTGGGCAGAAAGGAATCTCTTTTCCTTAACAGCAGTCCATGTGAAAGGAGAGAACCATGTAATAGCCGACTTCCTCAGCGGCTGGACTTTGAAAGAAGGAGAATGGTCCCTGAATCCTCAAATTTTTCAGCAGATCTGCAAAAAATGAGGAGTCCCCGATCTAGATCTATTTGCCACAAGGGACAACAGGCAGACCAATAAATTTTGCTCCCTTTCCCGACAGGACCAGCCATTATGGGTAGATGCGCTATCCCAGCCATGGCCGAAAGCTCTTCTTTATGCTTTTCCTCTCTTCAATTTGTTCCAAGAACTCTTATGAAGGTGGAGGAGGAAGCAGCTCAGATAATATTCATTCCATTTTGGCCAAGGAGATCTTGGTTCCCCCTGCTGCTCAAGTTATCTGCAAGAATATTCTGGACCTTTCCATCAACCCCGGACCTTTTTTACCAAGGACCAGTATTTCATCCCAGGGTAAATCAACCCAGCTTGACGACCTGGCGGCTGAATGCGTCGCCTTTAAAGAAAAAGGGGTTGACGGATGCTGTAATATCTACGATGTTGTTGAATCGGAAGGCTATAACGTCTAGAATTTATTTAAGAACCTGGAACGCTTTTTTGTCCTTTTCAAATAATTGCCTTTCTCCAGACATTCCTCAGGTTCTAAGTTTCTTGCAGGCGGGATTGGATAAAGGTCTCCGACCTGCAACGCTCAAGGTACAAGTCTCAGCGTTAAGTGCCTTTCTGGATGAGAAACTGTCAGACTTCCCGCTCATCAAGCGTTTTATAAAGGGGTTTATAAAACCCTTTTATAAAGGGGTTTATAAAACCCTCATACAGCCAATGCATTCCAATACAGAAGTATTGGAATGCATTGTAAAGGATTAGATCTCCAAAAGTTCAAGTCCCAAAGTGGGACAAAAAATAAAGTAAAAAAAAAAGTTTAAAAAATAACGTTTTCCCCCCCAAAAATTAAGTTTCAAGTAAAAATAAACAAAAACGTCATTTTCCCCAAATAAAGTAAAAAAAAAAAATTGTTAAAAAAATAGGGGGCGGGGGGGGGGGGAAAGTATAGATATTGGGTATCGCCGCATCCGTATCGACCGGCTCTATAAACATATCACATGACCTAACCCCTGAACACCGTAAAAAATAAAAACTGTGCTAAATAAACCATTTTTTTGTCACCTTACATCACAAAAAACAAGCGATCAAAAAGGCATTTGCCCACCAAAATAGTACCAATCTAACCGTCACCTCATCCTGCAAAAAATTAGCCCCTACCTGAGACAATCGCCCAAAAAATAAAAAAAACTATGGCTCAGAATATCATTTTTTTTGTTTTAAAAAAGCTGTTATTGTGTAAAACTTACATGAATAAATAAAAAAGTATACATATTTGGTATCGCCACGTTCGTATCGACCAGCTTTTTAAAAATATCACATGACCTAACCCCTCAGATGAACACAGTAAAAAATTTAAAATAAAAACTGTGCTAAATAAACAATTTTCTGTCACCTTACATCACAAAAAGTGTAATAGCAAGCAATAAAAAAGTCACACGCACCCCAAAATAGTGCCAATAAAACCATCATCTCATCCCGCAAAAATCATACCCTACCCAAAGTAATCGCCCAAAAACTTAAAAAATTATGGCTCTCAGACTATGGAAACACTAAAACATGATTTTTTTTTTTGCTTCAAAAAAGAAATCATTGTGTAAAACTTACATAAATAAAATAAAAAGTATACATAATAGGTATCGCCGCATCCGTGACAACCTGGTCTATAAAAATATCACATGATCTAACCTGTCAGATGAATGTTGTAAATAACAAAAAATAAAAACAGTGCCAAAACAGCTATTTCTTGTTATCTTGCCTCACAAAAAGTGTAATATAGAGTAACCAAAAATCATATGTACCCTAAACTAGTACCAACAATACTGCCACCCTATCCCGTAGTTTCTAAAATGGGGCCACTTTTTTGGAGTTTCTCCTCTAGGAGTGCATCAGGGGGGCTTCAAATGGAACATGGTGTCAAAAAAAACTGTCCAGCAAAATCTGCCTTCCAAAAACCGTATGGCATTCCTTTCCTTCTGCGCCCTGCCGTGTGCCCGTACAGCTGTTTACGACCACATATGGGGTGTTTCTGTAAACTACAGAATCTGGGCCATAAATATTGAGTTTGGTTTGGCTGTTAACTGGAAAAAAAAATATTAAAATGGAAAATCTGCCAAAAAAGTGAAATTTTGAAATTGTATCTCTATTTTCCATGAATTCTTGTGGAACACCTAAAGGGTTAACAAAGTTTCTAAAATCAGTTTTGAATACCTTGAGGTGTGTAGTTTATAGAATGGGGTCATTTTTGGGAGGTTTCTATTATGTAAGCCTCGCAAAGTGACTTCAGACCTGAACTGGTCCCTAAAAATTGGGTTTTTGAAAACTTCAGAAAAATTTCAAGATTTGCTTCTAAACTTCTAAGCCTTGTAACATCCCCAAAAAATAAAATATAATTCCCAAAATGATCCAAACATGAAGTAGACATATGGGGAATGTAAAGTAATAACTATTTTTGGAGGTATTACATTATATTACTATGTATTATAGAAGTAGAGAAATAGAAATTTGGAAATTTGCAATTTTTTTCAAATTTTTGGTACATTTGGTATTTTTTTTATAAATAAAAATTATTTTTTTTTACTTCATTTTACCAGTGTCATGAAGTACAATATGTGATGAAAAAACAATCTCAGAATGGCCTGGATAAGTCAAAGCGTTTTAAAGTTATCACCACTTAAAGTGACACTGGTCAGATTTGCAAAACATGGCCGAGTCTTTAAGGTGAAATAGGGCTGAGTTCTTAAGGGGTTAAAGATGCTTACCTACAAAACAGTTTTTCTTGTAGCAAAAACAACTGCTAGAAGGATTGGAGAAATCCAGGCGTTCTCTCACAAGCCTTCATATCTTACAGTCCTGGACGACCGCATAATTCTCAGGCATTGTCCTTCCTTTCTTCTCAAAGTTATCTCCAAGTTTCATTGTGAGCAAGAAGTTTTGTTACCTTCCTTCTGTCCATCTCCAACTACGGAAAGAGATAAAAAATTCCACGACTTAGACGTGAGAAGGAGCGTGCTATCCTACCGGCACACCTCCAATATCAGGGTCCAAATAAAGGACAAGCGGCCAGCAAATCATCCATAGCAAGATGTATCAGAGATGTTATTGCCTCTGCTTATATCCAGAGAGATCTTCAGCCCCCTTCTGGAATAAATTCTACTAGAGCAGTGTCATCTTCATGGGCAGAATCGACTTCAGCATCTCTAGACCAGATCTGCAGGGCAGCCAAGTGGGCAAGCCCTATGACTTTTTTCAGTCATTATAAATTGGACATTCTCAGGAACCAGGACTTGGCCTTTGGCCGCAGAATCCTTTCTGCTGTGGTCCCTCCTTAGTACTAATTACTCTGTTAATCCTCCTGTAAGTCCCGTTGTGGTGGTGCCGGGGAAAAGGGTTAGTTACTCTTACCGGTAATTAAGTTTTTCCAATAGCCTCCACAGCGGTAATGGGATTTCCCTCCCTTTTTTCCTTTTGCCTTCTTCAAATGATGTAATTTGTTGATGTTAATACATATTTTTTTTCTTGCATCACTTCCGTGCCCTCTCTTATTGACTGAATAGGTAAGGGGGGTTTCCTGTCCTGGGGGCGGGGACACCCTCCTGTAAGTGCCGTTGTGGAGGCTATTGAAAAAACCAATTACCGGTAAGAGTAATTAACCCTTTGCATTACCAGTTTTCTTCAAGATTTAATTCTGTACTTTGCCATCTTGTGCAGCACAAACACCTCTTGGCAACAGTTCATGTTAAAATTCACCTCCTTAAACAATTTTCAACTCTTCCGATCCTTGTCTGCAAAAGCTACATACGTTGTCTGTATAAATTTGCCTAATTTACTCTTTTGATGTGCAAAGAGCACAGATGTAACCGATAACAATTTGGCTGTCCGACAGGTTCTTAATAATATGCAAGCATACAAGCTCGTAACTATTCTTATGGATTGGCTTTCTGCATCAGAAGGTAATGGAGGCCGATACAAATCATTATCCACGGATAAATTACCCACAAACTATTTTCAGGAGCAGTGTGCCAAGGTATGTGTGTTACAACATTTCGTAAGGCGCTCTTTCAGAACTTCAATAAAGCACTAGCTAAGTAATTGTGTTGCATACCTTCAAAGGCTTGCACTTTTCCCTCAGCAATTCCATCATTTATGTTGCTTATTTTAACATTGCTTTATCTTGCCATCATATGGGAATATGCAGCTGAGATAAACACTGCCTGGCCAAAAATAAAAAGGTCACACGCTAATATTTAGTTGGACCGCCTTTAGCTTTGATTACGGCACGCATTCGCTGTGGCATCGTTTCCACAAGCTTCTGCAATGTCACAACATTTATTTCTGTCCAGCGTTGCATACATTTTTCCCCAAGATCTTTTATTGAGAGGTTTGGACCACTGAGCAGTCTTCACCAGTACATCCCAAAGATTCTCAATGTGGTTTAGGTCTGTGGTGGCCAATCCATCTGTGAAAATGTCTTTCTTCCCGAACCGCGCTTTCACAATTTGAGCCTGCCATTGTCATCTTGGCATATGCCCGTGCCACATCCATTGATGAAATAACCTGGTCATTCAGTATATTCAGGTAGTCTGCTGACCTCATTCTTTGGGCACATAACGTTGCTGAACGTAGACCTTACCAAGTGGGTAGCTCTTACCTATTTGCTTATTTAAATCCATGTGATGACCTTTTTTTGGCCAGGTAGTGTATATGTTAGGCCTCTTTCACACGTCGGTAAATTGTGGATATTCATAAATATACATACAGTGGATATAAAAAGTCTACACCCCCCTGTTAAAATGTCAGGTTTCTGTGATGTAAAAAAATGAGACAAAGATAAATCATTTCAGAACTTTTTCCACCTTTAATGTGACCTATAAACTGTACAACTCAATTGAAAAACAAACTGAAATCTTTTAGGTGGAGGGAAGAAAAAATATAAAAATAAAATAATATGGTTGAATAAGTGTGCACACCCTTAAACTAATACTTTGTTGAAGCACCTTTTAATTTTATTACAGCACTCAGTCTTTTTGGGTATGAGTCTATCAGCATGGCACATTCTGACTGGCAAGATTTGCCCACTCTTCTTTGCAAAAACACTCCAAATCTGTCAGATTGCGTGGTCATCTCCTGTGCACAGCCCTCTTCAGATCACCCCACAGATTTTCAATCGGATTCAGGTCTGGGCTCTGGCTGGGCCATTCCAAAACTTTAATCTTCTTCTGGGGAAGCCATTCCTTTGTTGATTTGGATGTATGCTTTGGGTCGTTGTCATGCTGAAAGATGAAGTTCCTCTTCATGTTCAGCTTTCTAGCTGAAGCCTGAAGGTTTTGTGCCAATATTGACTGGTACTTGGAAATGTTCATAATTCCCTCTAGCTTAACTAAGGCCTCAGTTCCAGCTGAAGAAAAACAGCCCCAAAGCATGATGCTGCCACCACCATTCTTCACTGTGGGTATGGTGTTCTTTTGGTGATGTGCAGTGTTGTTTTTTCGCCAAACATATCTTTTGGAATTATGGCCAAAAAGTTAAACCTTGGTTTCATCAGACCATAACACCTTTTCCCACATGCTTTTGGGAGACTTCAGATGTGTTTTTCAAAATGTAGCCTGGCTTGGATGCTTTTCTTCGTAAGAAAAGGCTTTCGTCTTGCCACTCTACCCCATAGCCCAGACATATGAAGAATACGGGAGATTGTTGTCACATGTACCACACAGCCAGTACTTGCCAGATATTCCTGCAGTTACTTTAATGTTGCTGTAGGCCTCTTGGTAGCCTCCCAGACCTGTTTTCGTCTCGTCTTTTCATCAATTTTGGAGGGATGTCCAGTTCTTGGTAATGTCACTATTGTGCCATATTTTCTCCACTTGATGATGACTTTCTTCACTGTGTTCCATTGTATATCTAATGCCTTGTAAATGTACCCTACTCCTGACTGATACCTTTTAACAATGAGATCCCTCTGATGCTTTGGAAGCTCTCTGTGGACCATGGCTTTTGCTGTGGGATGCAACTAAGAAAATATCAGGAAAGACCAACTAGAGCAGCTGAACTTTATTTGGGGTTAATCAGAGGCACTTTAAATGATGGCAGGTGTATGCTGACTCCTATTTAACATGATTTTGAATGTGATTGCTTAATTCTGAACACAGCTACATCCCCAGTTATAAGAGGGTGTGCACACTTATGCAACCACATTATTTTAGTTTTTTTTTTTTTCTTCCCTCCACCTAAAAGATTTCAGTTTGTTTTTTAATTGAGTTGTACAGTTTATAGGTCACATTAAAGGTGGAAAATGTTCTGAAATCATTTATCTTTGGCCTCATGCACACGACCGTAGTTCAGGTCCGCATCCGAGCCCCAGTTTTTGCAGCTCGGATGCGGACCCATTCGCTTCAATTGGGCCGCAAAAGATGCGGACAGCACTTCGTGTGCTGTCCACATCCTTTGCTCCATTCCGTGGCCCCGCAAAAAAATAAAATAAATTAGCATGTCCTATTCTTGCATTTCTACAATGGGCCGTCCGTTCCATTCCGCAAATTGCAGAAGGCACACGGGCGGCTTCCGTTTTTTGCGGATCCGCGGTTTGCCGGCCGCAAAAAACGGAACTGTAGTGTGCATGAGGCCTTAGTCTAAATTTTAATTTTTTTTTGCAGCGCAGAAACCTGACATTTTAACAGGGGTGTGTAGACTTTTTGTATATGTAAGTTAATTTTTGTTAGTACTAGGTTAGATAGGCACTGCGTGCGTGGGTCCTGCACCTGCTGAGCGCTGGTCAGTAGTGTCAATTACTGACAGCATCTGCTCAGGTTTAGTGTTTTTTTTTTTTTGTTTTTTTTTTGCCTTTTTATTTTTTTTGCTTTTTATTCTACATTTTTTTCTTATATTTTCACTTATCTCACTTATCTTTTTCTCTTTTCTTTCTTCCTCTTTTTTTCTTAATCATAAATTTTATTATAAATTCATTACAAGCCCCCTCACATGTTAAATAGTTACATACACCCCCCTGACACTTTTCATTTTACACACACCAATAAAAATGTCCCATTCATCCCAGAGAATGTACTCCGTTGAGGAGGCATACGCCATCCTTACTTCTGAAACGGAGTCTGCAAGTGAAGGGGAAGAGGATGACACATTCCTCTACTCCATCATCATCGTCATCCGGTGATGAGGGACCCTCAAGGATGCCCCAAGGGAGATGAAGTAGCTTCCCCCCCCCCTCCCCTCTAGTGATCCCCTATTGACCACACCGCCTGAGGATTATGAGCCTCAAATTCCAGAGTTTGTGGGAAACTCTGGAATTCAGATTGACTGCACAGGCTTCACATAAATAGATTTTTTTCAAAAGAGGAAGGGTTAAATTCCGCAAGTACCTTCCCAGCAAGCGGGCACGGTACGGAATGAAAATGTACAAGCTGTGCGAGAGTACCTACAGGTTCCGGGTTAATGAGGGGAAAGATTCCTGGATGCAACCCCTTGAATTCCCCCCCCCCTTCCCGTCCTAGGAGTTAGTGGGAAGATCGTGTGGGACTTACTGCACCCACTGCTGGATAAGGGTTACCACCTCTATGTGGATAACTATTATACCAGCATACTACAGCAACTACTCTAAAAAGGCGACAGTAAGGCTCTCCGCCATGAGAACATCCTGGCGGTTAAGTACAAGGACAAGAGGGATGTCCTTGTACTGACCACCATTCAAACTCACACCAGTTCCCCTGCCTTAGTGCGAAGTACCACTACCACTGTCAACAAGCCAGACTGCATCCTTGATTACAACAGGCACATGGGAGGGGTTGATCTGTCTAATCAAGATCTGAAGCCCTACAGTGCCATGCATAAATCTAAGGTGTGGTACAAAAAGCTGGCCGTATACATTGTACAGATGGCACTGTACAATGCGTACATTTTACATCGAGCTGCATGCCACACAGGAACTTTCCTTCAGTTCCAAGAGGTGGTCATCAAGGCCCTAATTTTCCAAACTCAGGAAGGGGAGGGCCCGAGTACTTCAGGAGGTCATGGTTCCCGTGTTTTACCAGGACAACATTTCCCTGGTGAAGTCCCACAAACAGCGAAGAGGGGAAAGACCCCAAAAAGATGTTGGGTTTATTACAAAAGGGGAATACGAAAAGACACCTCTTATCAGTGCGACACCTGCCCAGATAAACCAGGCCTCTGCATAAAGGATTGTTTCCGAACCTACCACTCATCCATGGATTTTTAATTTAATCCTTTATGCTCCCTGTAATATTTCCACTTTATATCTCTGATTTAGTCCACCTTGCTGGCATATCCACTTTCCAACAACCACTACATATTCTTTTTTTATTTGAGACAACTGTTAGGTCAAAAGTGCCCTTTCCATCCCTAAAAATGTTCGTACGGGGGTGCTCTTTCTGAAATCGGGTCACTTCTTGGGGTTTGTTTTATTTCTGGGGACCTGAGGAAATTTATTTAATGCGACATGGCAGCTAAAATCCATGTCTGTTTATTCAGGCCTGCAAAAACCATATTTTGCACTTTGCCTCTAGAGCCCTGCTGTGCGCCCATACAGCAAGCTACAAGCACATATGGGGTGTTTGCAAAAAAGGGAGAAAATGTGGAACTTATACTGGGGTGCCTTTTCTCCTTTAACCCCTTGTGAAAGTGAAAATTGGGGTCTGCTTGTAATTTTTGATATTTACAAATATGTGCTTTGAAATCCTTTCTCTAGTATTTCTGCTTCCATGAGACACCTGTTTGCTAGTAATTTTTCATTTTTACAAGTGTGCCATTTGAAATGCTTTCACAAGTTTTCATAGTTTTCTGTGAGTCACCTGTTTGTTGAAAAGTATCCTTTCTACCACTTAAAATGTTCGTATGGGGGTGCTTTTTCTGAAATGGGGTTACTTCTTGGTGTTTTTCATTTCTGGGGACCTCAGGAAATTTATTTAACGTGACATGGCACCTAAAATCCATGTCTGCCAATTCAGGCCTGTCAGCAAAATTCATATTTTGCCGTTTGCCTGCTGTGCACCCATACAGCAGGCTACAAGCACATATAGGGTGTTTCCTGAATGGGGAGAAAATGGGTAACACAACCTGAGGGGCATTTTCTCTTTTAACCGCTTGTGGGGAAAAAAATTGGGGTCTGCTAAGTAATTTTTTATTTTTTTTCACAAATGTGTCATTTGAAATGCTTTCTCAAGTATTTCTATCTTCTGTGAGACACCTGTTTGCTGAAAAGTACCCTTTCTACCACTTAAAATGTTTCTACAGGGGGGCTTTTTCCGAAATGTGGTCACTTGGGGTTTATCATTTCTGGGGACCTCAGGAATTTATTTAATGCGACATGGCACCTAAAATCCATGTCTGCCAATTCAGGTCAGCAAAATCCATATTTGACTCTAGAGCCCTGCGATGCGCCCATACATCATTTTTTGAGCACATATGGGGTGTTGGTGTATTCGGGGGGAAATGGGGAACAAAATGAGGGGTGTATATTGTCCTGTTACCCCTTGTGAAAGTGAAAAATTTGGGTGTAAAGCAACTTTTTCCGGAAAAAAATTCAATTTTTCATTTTCACAGCCAAGTGTTTCCTAAATCTGTGAAATGCCGGTTGGGTCAAAGTGCTCACTACACACCTTGAAATATTCCTTGAGGGGTGTAGTTTCCGGAATGGGGGTAACTTTTTGGGGGTTTCCATTGTAGGGCCACCTCAGGGTGTCTTCATATGCGTCATAGCTCCCAATTACCATTCCAGCTAAATCCGCTCTCTAAAAGCCATATGGTGCTCCTTCCACTCTGAAGCCTGCTGTGTGCCCATACATCAGTTTTTGAGCACACATGGGGTGTTTCTGTAAACACCAGATTCAGGGTAATAGATTTTAAGTTTTGTTTGGCTGTTAACCCTTGATTAAAATGTAAAATCTGCAACAACAAAAAAAGTGAAATTTTGAAATTTCCTTCCCATTTTCCTTTAATTCTCGTGGGGCACCTAAAGGGTTACAAAGTTTGTAAAATCAGTTTTGAATAGCTTGAGGGGTGTAGTTTCTAAAATGGGGTGATTTATGGATGGTTTCTAATATGTAAGCCCCAGAAAGTGACTTCATAACTGAACTGGTCCTGAAAAAATTGGGTTTTGGAAATGTTCAAAAAGTCATTTTCAAAATGATCCAAACATGTAGTAGACATATGGGGATGGTAAAGTAATTACAATTTTGGAGGTATTACTGTCTATTCTAAAAGTAGAGAAATTGAAATTTGCAAATGTTTCCAAATTTTTTGTAAATTTTTTTTTTTTTTTTATAAATAAAAAAAATATATATTTTGACTCATTTTTGCCACTGTCATGAAGTACAATATGTGACGAGAAAACATTCTCAGAATGGCCTGTATAAGTAAAAGCGTTTTAAAGTTATCACCACATAAAGTAACATGTCAGATTTGCAAAAAATGCCCTGGGCAGGAAGGTGAAAACTGGCCCGGGGTAGAAAGGGTTAAAAGTCCACTTTAGATCACTTCTGCAGGCTGAAGGACAGCTACAACAGCTCTTTACTGTGAAACCTAACATCACTGTCAGTAAGTTCCTAAACCAGTGTTCCTGGAGTTGAGAAACACCGGGGTTCATTTACTAAAGACAGGCATTTCCACACCAAAATACTGCCAGAGTAAAATGCAGACTATTTAAGAGGCTCAAGTTCTTAGTAAATTTGTCGCAACTTTGCTGTCTGGGTGGCAGAAACTGAAATCTGAGGTGGTGTAGATTTTAGCTATAATTTACACCCTTATAATCAATGTGTTGGGCCGTGCTGGTTCAACTAAGCTACACCAACTTTCTTAAAAAAGTGATCAAAAAAATCTAAAAGTTTTTAGCAAAATGCTATTTGTGCAACAATATGTGACTTTTGTACTCGTACACATTTTGTAAATGCCCATACTGTGTGAGTGGAGGGCTTGGGGGCAGGTAAAGCTGAACTCTTGTATTAAGTGACCTTTGGTTTTAAAGGGGTTTTCACATCTAATAATGTTGTCGCCTATGACTGAGTTATGCTATAACATATCAGGGCTCGTGCAAACGACCGTATGTATTTTGCAGTCTGCAAAACACGAATCTGCAAAAAAATACGGATGACGTCCATGTGACGTGTGTTGCATCCAGTTATTTTTTTGCGGATCCATTGTAACAATGCCTATCTTTGTCCACAAAACAGAAAATAATAGGACATGTTCTGTCTTTTTTGCGGAATGGACTTGTGGACATACAGAAACGGGAATGCACACGGAGTGATTTCCATTTTTTTGCGGACCCATTGTAGTGAATGGTTCTGCACACGGGCTGCAAAAAAAAAATACAACTGACACGGGGAAAAAAGAATAGATTTGTGTGCATGAGATCTTAGTAGGCCTATTTCAAGAACCCACAATGACCAGGAGACTGATGTAACCAGTCCTATTGGCTCTCTGCACAGTGGCGCCACCAGACATCCGCTATGCAGGGAACTGCAACTAGGCCCCTATTCAAGTGGGTGTTCCAACTAGTGCTGCAGCTATCGACATTTTTGGAATCGAGTATTCTATGAATTAATCCAGCGATTAAAGAACGTTTTTCTTTATAAAACTCATCAGCCCCCCAGTGCCATCAGCTGCCCCCCAGTGCCACCATCTCCCCCTACTAGCCATGTCCCCAGCGCCACTGAAATAAAATACTTGCCTCTCCTGTAGGGGCGCCGCTCCACAGCTCCTCCATCTTCTTTTCCGTGCGCTGCACTGTTGTCCTGGCGTCAGACAGCGTTGGGTCATAGTGTGCGCATACGTGCACTATGACCTGACGATGTGTCAGGAGGAAAGTGCAGCATGGTGCGGGCCAGCGGGTGACCACGGATCGGTGAGTAATAGCAAGCGCTTTACTCCCACTCCGTGGTCACATGACACAAAAAATTAGCATCGAGGATTTTTTTGTGTCGAATTACTCGATTCAATCGAGTAATCGTTTCACCCCTAGTTCTTACGCATCGCTGTGTAGGATAAGCAGCAATCTGCGAGCACTGCTGCTCCTTTATTTTGAAGATCGCAGAGGCAGGATCTCTTCTGTTCAGTAATTGATGGCACATTTTAGCTATATGCCGGAAAGCTCATTTATGTTCATTTTTAGCGCAGATGTTTCTTGCTTTTTTTCCAGATTTTACCTGTTATTGTTGAGCAATTTCAGTGGATGCCTTTGGTGAATAGTAAACTGCATACTTCCTTTATGAGGTTTGCATATTGGACGTTGAGGCAACTTGAAAACCGAACACAGGTTAGAAATTATGCTTTGTCAGTATATTGCTGGGAGCCATTAATAATTGCCCAAATCAATTACAGTTGATTTATTATTATTATTTTTTATGACCACAGTCTACTTTGATCTCAACCATAAGGCGCCTTGGTGAGGAGACATTTAAAGGAATAGTTTATCATCCTGGGGAGCAAAGTGTGTTGGAAGATAAGCCAAGATCTGTAGCCTTCTTTAAAAGCAACAATTTTCCATTGAGATTCATATCAACTCTCGTGATACTTAAAACTGTTACACAAGGTAAGGTTTATTACACATGGGGTATTCTCACCTTGACGTTTATGGCATCTCTGAGACCCACTCCTATCTTAAGAACAGGACCCCATTGCAATGATTTGGAAACCAGATGATAATGTGCGGCTCTCTCCATTCCCTCTCTCCCTTATGAGACTTAAGAAAATGTTTGGTCAAATTTTCGTTACTGTTTTAAAAAAAATCCCACATCAGTAAATGTAGAGAGATGTGCAACCTGCTCTTCATTCACGGCAGCGTATTTGGACATTTATGACATATCCTCTGGATATGCCATAAATGTCCAGATGGGACAACCTTTTAAGTTATGCTTCTCAAACTTCGAGGTGCCCCATATTGTTTTTGAGACAAATCTGCAAAAGGCAGTTTTGATCATATGCTGATCATTGCACATGGCTTTCCCTGTCTGCAGCATGATCCAATTTACCTCATAATGACCCCTTTTGTGGTTATTTTAATGATATGAAATATAAATTGAGCAATATTTGTCATTTTGGTGTGGACGTTAACTACTGATGAGGCCCAGTTTTCCTGCTAATGAGACCCCAATTGTAGAAGGCTGAGAAGCCATGATCTACACAGTTATATTATATGAGCGGTACAAGGCCACCAAGCTCATTAGTAAGCCTCAGCCCCTCTGAAATATGACAGTATCAAATTCAAAAATCATTTTTCAATTCCTTTTTTATAAATATGCAAATCAGTTTGTGTATGAAACCATTCCTTAAAAAAATGCTTCTAACTTTTCCCGACTCATATTCTAGTGGACTACCTTGCTCAGGCATTGGATTCGCTTTGCATGGACCTGAAAAGTGATGAGGGAAGATCTTTGTTCTTGGAGTATCAAGCAGTACCCGTGGTTGTAGATCTTTTACATGTATCAAGCAGGGGACTTATTTCCATCATCCTCGATATTTTACTTCAACTATCAATGGAGACAAGTAAGTAAATAAGTAAATAGTTAAGATTATATTTAAAGGGGTCATTGAAGACTACAAATGGATCTGATTGTTCTCCCAGGAATAGCAAACTCTTGGCCATGCCACTCAAGTACATGGGTCTTAGCCGTTTCTGGAAGGAGGGCAGACACTTTTATAGTCACATCAAGCCAAAAGGACCCAGAAGACTGTTGCTGGACAGTCTCTCATGAACAGGGTACTTCGGTGCAGACTAAGGCTATATGCACATGACTGTGTGTGTTTTGCGGTCCGCAAATTGCGGATCCGCAAAAATAAAAACAGATGATAAAAAAATTATAAATTAACTCGCCTCATCCTCTTGTTCGCGCAGTCGGCATAGTCTTCTTTCTTCAGCTTTCAGGACCTGCCAAAGGACCTTTGATGACGTAATCGCGCTCACCACATGGTGAGCGCAGCGACGTCAGCACAGGTCCTGCTGAATGAAGATAGAAGATCCTTCTATCTTCATTCAGCAGGACCTGCGCTGACATCACCGCTCTTACCACGTGGTGAGCGCGATTACGTCATCAAAAGTCCTTTTGCAGGTCCTGAAAGCTGAAGAAAGAAGACTATGCCGGCTGCGCGAACAAGAGGATGAGGTGAGTTAATTATTTTTTTTTAACCCCTCAAGCCACATTTTAGTAAGAATTCTGTATTAAGAATGCTATTATTTTCCTTTATAAGCATGTTATAATAGAAAATAATAAAATCTACAGAACACCTAACCCGAAGAAGTCCGGGTTCAGGTCTGGGTACCACATTCAGTTTTTTATCACGCGCGTGCAAAACGCATTGCACCCGTGCGATAAAAACTGAACAACGCAATCGCAATCAAAACTGATTGCGCGGGTTTCCCGCAATGCACACGCGACGCATCCTGAGCAATTCCGGGATGCCCGTGTGCAAGAAGCCTAATAAATACATATTTCATGAGTCTTAATTTTGTTTGAAAAAACATCCTCCTTTAAGATGAAACACAAGATTCCTTTGAAGTGTGTAGGGCAGGAGTCTGCTGAGATGCCAGCTTGCTCCATACCCCCTCTCTTATTTGTTATCTTTTATCCCCTTAAGATTAATGGATATGCTAATGATTATCGGAAAACTGAACTTGGCGTGACTTTTGTAATTGCACAACATTAGTTTTTAATCAAAATCTTTTTTTTCCCTTTACGGTATTTTCCCTGTCATTTGATCTGCTGCCAGTGAATATAAACTACAATGCATATATAGAAAACGTATGGGCGTTAAGTGTAATAGAGCTTATGTAAAGATCACCTCATACTATGAACACCTCTGTTTATAGTGGCATTTCCAACATATCTTCAGGAAAGAGTTCCTTCATTTTTCTTGGGGGGGTCCTTACAGTTACATTTGTTCCTGATCTCTTCACACATCTGGACAATTCAGTCCCTTGGTTTTCTATTACAAAATGACACAATGTGCCATCCGACCCATGTGTCTGCTTTGGAGAAAAAATTAAATCTTTTTCTCTTGCAGGCAGAAGTGTCTCTTTTCTACTGTCATGCAAATAGTTTGGTGTTCACTTGCGGTATTAGAAGACCAGTTATAAACCGTTTTCTTGACTTAAAGTGACTCTCTTGGTGTTCCCATGTCACGGATCTTCTTTCTGTTGTCACATTATGGCCACCGACTTCTTAGACTACCCATTGATCGTCTGAGGCGCTCCTGGATGTGCTGATGACTTTAGCACTGTGTCCATCCTTTGGATTCTCCTGCAGGATCCTTAGCTTTGATTCCAGGGCTCCATCAGAAGCTGCAGCAGCAAAGTCTGAAAAAGCTCTGGAACCAAGGCTGACTTGATGTTGCAGGGGAATAAAAAGGATGGACACATACCTGAGTTCATCAGCGCTCATCTGTCTAGGAGCAGGAGGGGGAGTGTCTCAAACTCCCAACAGATAATCTAAGAAATGGGCATTTTGTGACAACACATTGGGGATCCTAAATTGGCGCATCCATGGCAGAGGGGTCCAGGAGGGAACTTAGTGATATTGTTCTATGTTACCTTTCATAGATCAAATTTTATACCCTAGACCGGAAAGTTGTTTTAAAGGGATTCTCAGAGATTTTCATATTGATGGTCTATTCTCAGGATCAATATCTAATCATTGGGGAGTACCTGCACCCCTGCCAATCATCTCTTTGAAGAAGCTGTGGTGCACTTGTGAATTCTGTGTCCACTTCTTTGTCCCATAATGTCACGTTCATTAGTCACAAGGCGTAGACGCAGCTCAGTCCCATTCAAGTGAATAGAGCCGAGCTACGGTACCAACCATAGCCGCTTTACAATGGACAGCACTGTGTTTGGTATGCTGTGAGGAGGCCACGGCGTTCATCAGAGCACTGTGGCCTCTTCAAACAGCTGAGGGCTGCCAGGAGTTGGACGCCTGCTGATATGACAGTTATGACCTATCCAGAGGATAGATCTCAATATTAAACCCTGCATTCCGCTGTACATATACGGTGCACTGATTAGGCTGCCCGCTCGATCGGTACAGGGGTTTTCTGTTACTGACAGCCAGACCCCTTCTATAACAGTCGGTACTGGTTAAAACTCTTATGCTGGCGGATAACTTTTTCTGCCGCAGTCAATGCTGGGGTTTACAGAGCTTCTAATTTTCAGATAAGTAAGCAGAGCAGTAAAGTAATTCACATTTATCCATGTCTTTGCGCTTTGGGCAGTGTTTTGCTGCATATAGCGTTTGTTTGCCTTTGCATTGAAATAGCTATCAGACGCTCAAAATTTGTAGTCCCATAATTTTTAAGAAGTGTTTTATAAAAAAAAAAAAAGGTTTCAGTGTAAAAAAATAAAGCCCCCTTCCCCTCATCTAGCCATTTGCTTTTTTTTTTAAATGGACTTATTGGGTACTATCGCATCTGTAACAACCGGCTCTATAAAAGTATCACAGGATCCACCCCGTCAGGTGAACGCCATGAATAAATAAAAATGGTGTCAGAGCAGCTATTTTTTGGTCACCTTGCCTTCCAAAAAAACATATTGATCAAAAAATCAAGCATATCTGTGGATAAAAAGCAATTTTCACTCTGCACAACCTGCTGTGCATTCATTTTTGTAAAACACTGTTGGGTCAAAATGCTCACTACACCTCTCAATACCTTGAGGGGTGGAGTTTCCAAAATGGGGCCACTTTCCATTTATTTCACCCCAGAGCCTCTACATTTGTCAGCACAAGATGCATAAATCACCACATTTAAGCACATGGTGCTCTTTTACTCCTCAGTCCTGTTGTATGTCCAGGCAAAATATTAGGACCCACATGTAGGGCCTCACTTCTTAGGGGTTTCTTTTTTTATGTCGCCTCAGAGCCTCTGAAGTTGTCGGCCAGTACTGTATAAATCACCAGTCTAGATCCCAAACGCACATAGTTCTCGTTCTCTTCTGAACCCTGCAGTGTGCCAATACAGCAGATTACAACCACATGTGAAAATGAAACATTTGAGGCTAAAACTACATATAATTAAAATACAATGTAATTTTTTTATTTTATATCCTGAAAAAATTCTATGAATCACCTGTGCTCAAGCCAGTCACTATACCCGTATTGTTATTACAAGGGGAATGCAAGTAGTTACTAAAGCAGACATGTCAGGAGAGGTGACAGGTCCTCTTTAAGTTGCTTATTGACATCATTTTTGTCTGCTTATGCTGTGTTTTTCATCGGGATATTGTAAAAGTCTGTGGGTGCTTGTGAACCGACCTCATTGGTGTTTTGTTCCCCGGGGAAGGGTAGGTAGCGTTGGATTTCTCTAGAAAATCTTTTGTTATTTTCCCCAAGAAGAACACCAGAAATGGGGAACAAGCTACCAGCAGATGTGGTTGGGAAATAGACAGTAAGTGAATTTAAACATGCCTGGGATAAACACATGTCTGCCCTAAAATAAGTGGTAATACAAGGGCAGACTAGATGGACCATGGGGTCTTTTTCTGCCCCCAGTCTTCTCTGTTTCTAAATGTCCAGTAGCTGCTCATCTTCTCCATAGAAATAACAAGGAGGGTTTGTGTGTGATAACTGCTGAGCTGATAGGACAGCTTCTGTCTAGTAACACATTCTCATGGCATATTAGTGACACTGGCCATATTTATGCATATTTTTACCACGTCGTGCAACATATTTATTAACTATTTGCACCAGAATTTAGAGCCATTTATGGCAGGAAACTGGCGTAAATGAAGATAAATTTGTCAGGGTGACTGGCCATGCCTCCGTCTAAGACGCCGGTCTTAATAATGTGTCCCATAGTTTGTGATATTTTAACACTACTTTTCAGGCGCAAAAGAGATGATAAATCTCCCCCATGGAGTTTCAGCCTTTGGCAATATTCTAGCTGTAACTTGTTGGTACCTGTGGGCCACTGTCTACCATTTCCTTTTATTAATATTGTTTTTGTGTGTTGCAGGTTTTTTGCAGCCGTTCCTGGAGTCGTGTAGCACTGAATCTTTTTTTAGTACGTGTGCTGCGTTGCTTAAAGATCCCAAAGCTGATGTCCAAATACTGGAAAAATTAAGCATTGTTTTGCAGAAGCTCTCTAAAGTGAGGTAAGAGGGTGGAGGGGGAAGCTCCGGGTGCAGCCGGTTAGGTGAAATGACTGAACTCCTGGGATGCATATATCGAGATTTCAGACCAAATAAGAAGAAAGTAAAATTAATCTGGGGAAGGGGGCTGAAATTGCTCTCCATAGACAGCATGGAACTCTCTGTGAAGTTATAGTCCGATGGAATTTAGCTATAAATTGAGGGTGAAAGATAAATTCAGGAGGCAGGGGGTGAGAAAAGTGGCTTATAAGTGAAGAAAGAGGCCTTTCTTTCTAAGAAGATATATTACAAAGTTTCTTATATTCAGTTGTACTATTGATTTGTGCAGAATGTGTTGAAAGTACAGGTTCTTCTCAAAAAATTAGTATATTGTGATAAAGTTAATAATTTTTTGTAATGTACTAATAAACATTAGACTTTCATATATTTTAGATTCATTACACACAACTGAAGTAGTTCAAGCCTTTTCTTGTTTTAATATTGATGATTTTGGCATACAGCTCATGAAAACCCCAAATTCCTATCTCAAAAAATTTGCATATTTCATCCGACCAATAAAAGAAAAGTGTTTTTAATACAAAAAAAGTCAACCTTCAAATAATTAAGTTCAGTTATGCACTCAATACTTGGTCGGGAATCCTTTTGCAGAAATGACTGCTTCAATGCGGCGTGGCATGGAGGCAATCAGCCTGTGGCACTGCTGAGGTGTTATGGAGGCCCAGGATGCTTCGATAGCGGCCTTAAGCTCATCCAGAGTGTTGGGTCTTGCGTCTCTCAACTTTCTCTTCCCAATATCCCACAGATTCTCTATGGGGTTCAGGTCAGGAGAGTTGGCAGACCAATTGAGCACAGTAATACCATGGTCAGTAAACCATTTACCAGTGGTCTTGGCACTGTGAGCAGGTGCCAGGTTGTGCTGAAAAATGAAATCTTCATCTCCATAAAGCTTTTCAGCAGATGGAAGCATGAAGTGCTCCAAAATCTCCTGATAGCTAGCTGCATTGACCCTGCCCTTGATAAAACACAGTGGACCAACACCAGCAGCTGACATGGCACCCCAGACCATCACTGACTGTGGGTACTTGACACTGGACTTCAGGCATTTTGGCATTTCCCTCTCCCCAGTCTTCCTCCAGACTCTGGCACCTTGATTTCCGAATGACATGCAAAATTTGCTTTCATCCGAAAAAAGTACTTTGGACCACTGAGCAACAGTCCAGTGCTGCTTCTCTGTAGCCCAGGTCAGGCGCTTCTGCCGCTGTTTCTGGTTCAAAAGTGGCTTGACCTGGGGAATGCGGCACCTGTAGCCCATTTCCTGTACACGGTGGCTCTGGATGTTTCTACTCCAGACTCAGTCCACTGCTTTCGCAGGTCCCCCAAGGTCTGGAATTGGTCCTTCTCCACAATCTTCCTCAGGGTCCGGTCACCTCTTCTCGTTGTGCAGCGTTTTCTGCCACACTTTTTCCTTCCCACAGACTTCCCACTGAGGTGCCTTGATACATCACTCTGGGAACAGCCTATTCGTTGAGAAATTTCTTTCTGTGTCTTACCCTCTTGCTTGAGGGTGTCAATGATGGCCTTCTGGAAAGCAGTCAGGTCGGAAGTCTTACCCATGATTGCGGTTTTGAGTAATGAACCAGGCTGGGAGTTTTTAAAAGCCTCAGGAATCTTTTGCAGGTGTTTTAGAGTTAATTAGTTGATTCAGATGATTAGGTTAATAGCTCGTTTAGAGAACCTTTTCATGATATGCTAATTTTTTGAGATAGAAATTTTGGGTTTTCATGAGCTGTATGCCAAAATCATCATTATTAAAACAAGAAAAGGCTTGAACTACTTCAGTTGTGTGTAATGAATCTAAAATATATGAAAGTCTAATGTTTATCAGTACATTACAGAAAATAATGAACTTTATCACAATATGCTAATTTTTTTTAGAAGAACCTGTATAAGTGATAAATACAGTTGCAGAGATGTTTCTAAGTGTGTTTGCAGAGTCTGCAACTGAAGTATTTTAAGCCAATTTAAGACTGGGCCATTTAACCCCATCCCCCTTCCTGACTAGACACATTTCCTGTTTCTTTATAAACCAGGGTTTTTTTTTTTATTTTTTTGGGATTGGTTGTATAAATCATTTTTGCCTTTTTTTTTTATTTTTTTAAATTTTTTTATACATCGGGCTTGATTCTTATCCTTATGTTTACATTTTTTGGGTTTTATTTTTTATATCTGGTAAAAATGTAGGAAAAAAATAGTATATTTTTCACATATTTGCATTATTTTTTTTATAATAGCACAAAGTGCAACCATAATACTTTTTTTTTACAAAATGATTGTTGTTTTGATGCAGGGGGATATATGTATGGCCCCCAGCGATCACATGATCAGCGTTGTAGCTTCCTGATCTGTATGCAGAGGTGGACATTTATCAAATCTGCTATGCCAGTTTTGTGGTGTAAAATGTCACCCAACAATGTAGCTTGCAACTTTTGGTGTAATTTTGCGACATTTGGCAACATTTCGTGGAGTGCAAAGTTGGTTGGCATTACAGATTAGAACACTTGTTTAGAGATACTCATAGAAACCAATAAGGGTGCTGCCTTCATATTCCTCTGAAAAATGAAATGCAACCTGATTTAAAATTTTTTTTTGCTATGGTCAACTGCTCTTTCTTGCACTGGTTTCCATAAATGATCCCTACGGTCATCCTCAGAATCTCCCTTTCAGCCTCCTGTGGCTTATTGTGTTCTTCCGATTAAAGGCTTCTTCTGACCTTATGACATAAGCAGAACCTAACCCTCAATATACTGTATTAATCTGCCATCGGATCACCTGAAGCTCACTGGTCTGCTGCATCAAAAAAAGAAACAACCCAATGTAGCTTCTGCATATTTCATAGATTTTTCTTTCTCTTTCCCAGGAGTAATAAGAAGCTTTTTGAAATTTACAGCATTCCTCAAGTGATCCAAGAGTTGCAAAGGACAGCAAACTCAGATCACGCCTTCCTTATCATTAACTTAAATTCCATCCTCTTCCACTTGGGCTACGCAAGGACCAAATCTCTGTCACCCACCGCCAGCATTGATCATTGATGTTGAATAGGAGTTTTTGTAGGAAGAGTGTGTATATCCTCGTGATTGTGTAAAGTATGCTTACTCTTTACGGAGTGATGTATCCTTGCAGTTAGGCTCCATTTACATGACCGTATTTTTGGTCCGCATCCACATTTTCTGCTGATTGCACACAGCCTCTTTCATTTCTATGGGTCCGTAAAAAAAAACAGACTGTCTGCATCCATATGTCGCAAAAAAGATAGAACATGTCCTATTCTTGTCCATTTTGCGGACAAAAATAGGCATTGTTAAAATGGAATTCACTGCTACTGAAAATGTATCACTGGTATACATCTTAATTATAGATAATTCACTGAAAGGTGATGGCACTAAAAGAATAAACTTTATTGATGCGTTATTTAAAAACGGAGGAAATGAAACACGATTACAACTAACAAATTAAGTAAAAATCATCACACAACTAAGGCTACTTTCACACTCGCATTTTGGGCGGATCCGTCTTGGATCTGCAAAAACGGATCCGTTACAATAATACAACCGCATGCATCCATCATGAACGGATCCGTTTGTATTATCTGTAACATAGCCAAGACGGATCCGTCATGAATGCCATTGAAAGTCAATGGGAGACGGATCCGTTTTCTGTTGTGCCAATTGTGTCAGAGAAAACGGATCTGTCCCCATTGACTTACATTGTGTGCCAGGACGGATCCGTTTGGCTCAGTTTCGTCAAGCGGAGACCAAAACTCTGCAGGCAGCGCTTTGGTGTCTGTCTCCAGAGCAGAATGGTGACTGATCGGAGGCAAACTGAGGCATTCTGAGCGGATCCTTTTCCATTCAGAATGCATTAGGGCAAAACTGATCTGTTTTGGACCACTTGTGAGAGCCCTGAACGGATCTTGCAAACGGAAAGCCAAAACGCCAGTGTGAAAGTAGCCTGAGCAGTATTGCCTGCCGTACCGACTGGGACTGGTAGTCCTGATCGGATAATTGGTGCGAATGTACAAAAAAGCTGGGTAGGTGGAATAACCCAATAGGTCTGAGAAGCCCGGTGGCCAGTAAACTCACAGCAGCTGGAGCATAAACAGCCTAGACCTGACTGACCACAAAACTGACCACAAAACAAAATGCAGGGTATATTGGTCAATTGATACTAATGACCAACCCAGCAAAAAAAAAAAAGGGCTCTCCGAAGACTGCCCCAGCATTACTGAAACTCCCACATACAGCGTCTAAAAAAAGCTCGTTTTAGACGCTGTATGTGGGAGCTTCAGTAATGCTGGGGCAGTTGGTTAGGTCTTTGGCGAGCCCTTTTATTTTGCTGGGTTGTGGTTTTGCGGTCAGTTCCCTAGGCTGTTTATGCTCCAGCTACTGTGAGTTTACTGGCCACCGGGCTTCTCAGACCTATTGGGTTATTCCACCTACCCAGCTTTAGTTGTAATCGTGATACATTTCCCCCGTTTTTAATTACGTATCAATAAAGTTTATTCTTTTAGCGCCATCACCTTTCCGTGCTTTATTGTTACAATGGATCCTCAAAAAAAGGATGCAACATGGACGTCATCTGTATTTATTTGCGGATCCGCGTTTAGCAGACTGAAGAATACATACGTGTGAATGCACCCTAACCCTGTGTACTTAGAAATATTTTTAGTTTGTATAAGCTTATGATGGCACAAAGATCCCACTATATATTTGTCAGTTATAGTGTTGTAATTCTGTATATTAGTATGTGACGTCATGTACAGTAAAGATTACTATTCATGTTGGTGCTTTTATATTGTTATTTAAAAATAAAATTGTTCTGCATTGGTTGATTTATACTTTTTATATATATTTTTTTTATTGTCTTGCCTATGAGATACCACCAGTATTTTCTAGAATTTAAAGGACCCAAAAAGCTACTCATGCAAGACTAGTGCAGTCCACAACTCATTACAGGTACAGGTCATTGAAGAATCACTGGCATTAGAAGGGCTGCCTCATCAGAGATGGAGCCATTGCAGATATCCGCTTATAATCCTAGGTTCAGCATCCCTGGCTGCTTTTCCTGGGAGAAGCCAATGGTAGCCAGACATTGTCCTAACAGTGGTCGCTGTAGGCGAAATGTAGTAAGGCCACCCATCTGTGTGTGTGGAGCTCCTGATCCTCCCCCAACAGATGATGTCAGGGGTGAGAAGGATCGGGAGAAGTGAATGTTTTCACCTTGCCCTTTGGCTCTCCTGGGAGATATGCCACCACCAGAAATGTCTGGCAGCGGCTTTTTCCCTCACATTGAATGCACACTCAAATTCAGAACATGGGTGTATATGGGGGAGTCGGAATAGATAGCTGTCAGCCGAATGACTGTTTGCCTGACCGTTATTGAATGTGTATGGCAACCAATATTCCTTGTCGGCTTTCTCCTTTGACTCAAAGTGGGGATACTGAGTTGGAAAAACATTCATCTATGATTTCCTATAGACTAGGTTGTATTTTTTTTGTTCGACCCTTCTAAACATTCCTGTGTTAAATTAACCAAGTCCAATTGATGACTGATTCCGTGTACCAACTACATGTAAGTTTAAAAATATAGGGATAGATTTATTGTCTCCCCATGCAAAAAAACAAGTGTTTGCGACTTTTTAGATGTCACTTGCAACAATTTTTTTTGCAAGTGGCGTTTCTGCGAGCAACACAGTTATCTTCATTTGCGCCTGTTTTCAGAGCTGCTGTAGATTTCATTATGGAGCATGGCCTATGGGCGATGCACCTAATATATAACGCTGGAGATTTCAAAGACCGGCATACAATCTCACCCAATGGGTTTTTCCGGCCAATTTTTTAAATCCTACATGTGGATGTGTATCATCCACTTGGTAAAGATCCAAATTGATGAGAACCTGTATAAACCAAAGAAAAAAACTAAAATATAAAGGCACTTGACTTTCTTTTTGCCTTCGGAGTTATTTACATTTTAGTTGCTGATCCCATGGAGGCATTTGTCCAGAGAGGAGAACCACTTTAAAGGTTATAGGCAACCTTTGACATGGGAAAATAGTTTTCCATATGCAAGTTGTCCAGAAAAACCTTGAGTAAAAAAAAAAAAAAATGTCAGCAAGTTTCAGATTTAAGTTGCAATCCTAATTCCTTAAAGAGGACCTGTCACCACTCCTGACATGCCTGTTTTAATAGCTTCATGTATCCCCCATTCTGGAGCATCTATTCTCATGTCTCTATGTTGTGCCATTCCTATATTATTTGCACTATAAGTTATGCATGAATTGCTAGCAGTCTGCAGTAAGGGCACAGAGGGGAGGTAACCAGTTGGGGGGTGTACCTGCACAGACTGAAAATGGCAGCACTGATTAGATAGAGTGAGTTTGTGCAGGTACACACCCCAACTGGTTACCACCCCTCTGTACCCTTACTGAAGGCTAATAGCAATTCATTCATAACTTCTAGTAGAAATAATAAAGGAATGGCACAACATAGAGCCATAAGAAAAGGTGCTCCAGAATTATTACATGGGAAATGTATAGAGCTATTAAAACAGACATGTCAGGAGTGGTGAAAGGTCCTCTTTAACTTATTTTTCACACATCCTGATATTCAACTTGGAGCCTGATCCTTTTAAACTTTTCTCCTGTTGGTGTGCCCGTTCCAGTAATTCATGCTGGATGTTTGTGTCCAGGATGCTGCTGTCTTCACTAGCTCTCCTTTGTCAGCACAGCTTAATTTCTGGACTAATTTTTACTTTCTACAACCAATGAGAGATCTCCTCTCACTTGTCCTGACAGTCGGTGATACTTTTCAGTGAATTTTTCCCTCTCCCCTGCTGTAGAATTTGCAATGGGTCCTATTTTTTCTGTCTGTACATGTAAACAGCCAATGTGATTCTCAGCCTGCCTTGTGTATGCTTTCCTACCTATCTACAGCCTGTGTGAGATGCCCAGCTTCTGTTCTTTCCCTCTTCTCCACACTCTGGTCTGCCATCAGAAACATGATTATGTCAGATAAGTAATTTGTTTTTATGTTATTGTTAACCAGAAATGTTTTTTTCCATACACATTGCTGTGTCCCAGTCATTTACTCACTCTGCACAAACAATTTGAAAATCATTATTGAAATGCTTCTCATAAGATTGCACAGATGATTTATAGTTCTAATTATTAAATCCCATGGACACCTATGTCCACTAGGGGGCACAGGTTCCTAGCTTTGGTTGTGACTATATACAAAGAATTTGATCAATGACATTAGTTCAGGCTCACACAGTACAGGTTTAGTGCAGTTACTATATGACATTTTTTGTTTGTTTTTGAAGAAAAATCCTAATTTAAAAAAAATAAATGCATTGTGTAAAACTAGTAAAATTTGACAAAGCTTTTAAAGCAGTTTGTTTAAATGGTTTATCTTACGGAGAAATGTATTGAAATCCTATTAAAGGGAACCTATCAGGTAATTCTGTGCAAACCCTGGACAACATGAAATCCCGACAGGCTCACTGATTAGAGGGAGCTATGTTATGCTCTGAAACACTGGCGTTTGAAAGAAAACCGTTTTAAACGGGTTGTCCACTTTTTTATTTTATTTATATTTATGACATATCCTCAGGATATTTCATCAATATCAGATCTTTAAATGGATATTTTCTCTGTATAAGGGAAAACGTTTGTGTGTGCCTTTCTTGTGTGCGGCTGGATAGCTGTCCGGTATGTTCTGACCATTCATCTGCCTCCCCTTATACACGTAAACACATAGAAAAACTTGTCTGTTCACCTAAGGGTAAATAGTATATGATTTAAGAATCTGTGCCTATGGGCTCAAAAGTAAAAATGAATAACTTGTGCACTATACTGTTCCCACTCCTGTTGATCACTGCTGTGGCCAGGGATTAGCAATAGCAGAAGACTGTGTATCATTTTTCCGTTTTTGAGACTATGTGCACAGATTTTTAAATCTTGCAGAAAACGTTTATTCCATAATGTACAGAACACTTGTAGTGGATATTCCTCTTGCTTCAATAAAATAAGGTAATGCAATAATAGTAAAAATATGAAGTCTTTATAAACAGCGCACGTAATATAGAAATGATCCTGTTGTGTCGTCTATGACACATTTTCATGAGTAGATGTTCTGCCTCCTAACATATGACATGATTAATCTAAGCTTCGTCCTGTTGCCAGTGTTTGTCCTCACTCAGCTCATATCATGCGATGAGTTGATTGAACATAAAGATGAAAGAAAACCACAGTTAAACATCACAAAGAGAAAACCTCTGTAGATGCATGCATAATCTACTTTTATTATATTCTGTACTGAAAGGCCAGTTATATTAAATATAGGAAAGTTCCTGGCTTTATTGATAATGTAAGGACACATCTGGTCCAGTTTTAAAACATTCTTTATATCACGTGGATCCACCATTCAATGTAGAAGGGTAGTTACAATTTAAAACTCTGTATTGTTCCCTGCCAAATAAATAATTAAAGGGAGTCTGTCACCTACTGGCCACGATTTAAACTGATGATAAAGCTGTGTTGGACACAAGGACACAACACTAATGTTGCCTTTGTTTCATTTGTGAGAGTCTCCAAAGTTTAAAAGGTATGCAAATGAGCCACCGCAGGTGCCATGGGGCGGCTCGTTTGCTGAAAGTGCCCAGGCCCACCCCATTCTTACTCGCGCCTAACTCCTCCCTGTGTATCCTCCGGCCAGGCCTGTATGCTTGTGACAACATTCACTTTCTGCAGCCGAAATCCGGCGCCTGCGCGCATCACCTTCGGGCCTGGAGGTTACTTAACTGGTGCCTGCGCACTGCATATCACTATGCCTCTTCCCACTATAGGCAGTGTACGGCGCAGGCGCCAGAATCACAAGCATACAGGGCTAGCCGGAGGATACACAGTGGATGAGGAGTTAGGCGCGAGCAAGACTGGGGGGGCCTGGGCACTTGCGGTGTCTCATTTGTGTATCTTTAAAACTTAATTCTTGGCGCTTTGGAGACTCTCAGAAATGAAACAAAAGTAACATTAGTGTTGTGTACTTGTGTCCAACACAACTTTATAATCAGTTTAAATCATGGCCAGTAGGTGACAAACTCCCTTTAAAAAATAACCCCATCTAATTACTTGCATCGTTCCTCGAAAGTTAAGAGGCAGGGATGCAAAACTGAATGGCATACTGTCACACAGAGTTGGACTGTTATTGAATAAAGTCATCAGCAGCAGAATGAACACAACTAGGTTGCTTAAATACTTTGCGGAAGGACGCCAGACAATACACAATAGGGTCATTCATTCTGTTTCCAAAATATATATGCCACTTGGCTCAAAGTGTACCATACAATAATGAAACCTTGGCCAGCCTTGGGGTTCCTGTCGAGATGAGCAGTGGTTGGCAGATGCGGAGAGGGTGACCAGGATATGTAGTCTAGGGCAGAGACGGGTTACAAGTCATGATACAAGGAAGTGGGAATCTCTGTAGTTCCTGGGTATCCATCTGAACAGAGAGGTCAAGTATGACCTGGACTATTTCCCATTCACTTGAAGCAAGATGTGCTACTAGTTTGACTTGCTCATTGGAATAAAATGGTAGTGGGACAGATGCCACTGCTCCTTTGGGTTTTTATGGCCTGATTATTTTATGTCCTCACCAGGAGACTTGGATCCACCAAACTGCTTGTCCAGAAGAGCAGATCCTGAGCTACATACTTGAATGGGCGTTGCAAAAGCAGAGCCGGCAAGCTGGTGTAGTGGAGCTATAGGCCTAATGCAGCATAGCTGGAAAACCAATGCAGCACAACTGAACAGAACGCTGGTTGCAAACTAGCAGAGTTGAGGTAGCAAAGTTGACTGAAATCTGCTGAGGCAGAGTAATCTTGGAGACCAGTTTGGCTGGGTTGAGATAGCAAAGTTATCTTTGACACCAGTGTAGCAAAGTTGTAGCAGCATATTGAAGGCTGGTATACAGTAGTAGAGTAATGTAGCTGAGTTGTAGCTTTGTACTGGAGACTGGTGTAATTGAGTAAAGTAACAGTTGTAGCTGTTGACAGGAGACCATTGTAGCAGAGTGATGTTGCTGAGTTGATGCAGAATAATAGGATCTGGTGTAGCAGAGTTGTGAGCAATGAGCAGGGAGGGGGGGAACAAGACAACACATGGCACTGGATATAGTGCAATATAGCCTGAAACCACATAAAAGTTCCAATGAAAGATTGGCACATGGTAAATTGTGATTCTGCCCAACTCAATTTTCACTGAGATTACGGCTTCTCCCAGGGTCTACCTATAGTGCTACTGGGAGTTTTTAAAGATATTTTTTAGAGATGGATGGGCAACTACTGATGGAACAAAATTTATCTGAGAACTTTTTAAATTCTCTTGAACTATGATTATTATCCATGTAGCAGTATCTTTGGATTTATTTTAATGCCCACCAAGATAACTGGCCAGGCATTCTTCCTTGGTATGAATTTGCACATAACAGCACTTCAGTCCACTGAAAATCTCCTTTGTATACAGTCTTTGGACAAGAGCCTTGTAGGCCTCTGCCCATCTATACTGAGTGTTGGCTTTCACCATGGAGAAGGACTGCCTTGCCATCTTTGACATTTGGACTGATGTTCAAGTGAATCTGTCAAAAGCTGTGGTATGGCCGAAGATGAGTGCTTACAAACATAGATGCCCTACTCCCAGCATCTCTCCCAAGATAAAGTTTCGATCTCCACAAAAAGACATCAAGTTGCCTGCAAGAAACTTTCTCCAATATTTATCAGTCTTTTGTTTGAAGGTCCCTTTTAGATGGGACGACAGAGCAGCAGATTATCAGTAAAAAAGCATTCCTTCCTGAAAATCTGCTTCTTGCTGGTGGACGAGACCTCTGCATTTACATGCAACAATCTCCTCCAGAGTATGGGAAGGAGCGATCGCTAATGCCATTGCTCTTCCTCATACTGACCCCATACATACTGCAAATTATGATTTTTGTGTATGCACAAACGATCTGATTAACCGATGAACGAGCGTTTTGCTTGTTCATCGGGTAATAGGCAGTACATTTACACCACCACATAATCGCTAACAAGCGTTTTTATGAAGACTCATTAGCGATTATCTTTAAGATTCTCGGCCCGTGTAAAGGGCCCTTTAAACTACCTTCTACTATCATGATTCTGAACAATTTTCATGTCTGTTTTCTCTGTTCTTTAATCATCAATAAATCTTCACCAAAGTCGTCTCTGTCCAGGATTCTAACACTGAAAATTAAATCAACCAAACCCTAAACTGCAGAAAGGTTCGTGGTATGCTGTTCTACTTGATTGCCTGGAAGGAATACAGTTGCAGAGAGAAGTTAGGTTTTTAAAAGGACATTAAAGGGGTTGTCCTACAAAAATATTCCAGTACCTGGATCTGAATACTTTAGTACTTACATGTAATAAAAAAAATTGTATAGCCATTGAGTTATTCAACAAAATGCGTCTTTATAGTGCCACTTGCTGTTTGTTATTTTCCTTAAGTCGTTCACCTTAGTAACATCCCTGAGGTGGACGCACATGCTCAGTTCCATCTGCCACCAGCCATATCTTATTAGCAGTTGTGACACTTACGGCTCTTTCACACGAGCGGATCCTGTGCGGGTAATCCGCTGCGTGAAAGAGAGCCAAACCCCGTTCCGGACAGCAGAGACACGGAGCAGTAACATGATGGATAATGCTCCGTGCCTCTCTGTGACCTTTTTGCTACAAAATCACGGTGACAACTTTATCTCACTGTGATTTTGTAGTAAAAAGATCACAGAGAGGCACGGAGCATTATCAATCATGTTACTGCTCCGTGTGTCTGCTGTCCAGAGCGGGGCTTGGCTCTCTTTCACGCAGCGGATTTCCTGCACAGCAACCGCTCGTGTGAAAGAGCCCTTAAAGCTGTCCCATCTCTGGATCCATGTGAAGTACAGGGCTGGTTCTAACCTTGTGAGTCAAGTACTATATTATGTCTGATTTAATTTTTTTTACATTCACTCTAGCGGCAGGATGGATCAGACAGGCTGTTCACCCTGTCGGATCCGTCCTCCTGCTATTTCGCCGTGCCACCGGACTGCCGCTCCGTCCCCATTGACTATAATGGGGATGGGGGCGGAGCTCCGGTGCAGCACGGCAGTGTGCGGTGAGAGGCCGCCGGACTAAAAAGTCGTAGATGCAGTACTTTCAGTTCGGCGGCCCCTCGCCGTGCTGCGCCAGAGCTCCACCCCTGTCCCCATTATAGTCAATGGGGACAGAGCGGCGGCACGGCGAAATAGCGGCAGGACGGATCCGACAGGGCGAACAGCCTGTCGGATCCGTCCTGCCGCTAGTGTGAAAGTAGCCTTAATAGGATAAAGCCTTTATTGCTCTTATTTTTCTTAAGAAGATTCATGCCAAACATCCTCTCCCTTCTTCTGTTACCTGTCTCTGATCCAGCACCATGAACTCCCCCACTCCCCTCCTCTGGCCACTTCAGGCTCCAGCACCTACGTCACTTACCTACATTGGTCTCTAGTATGCAACTATAACTGTGGTACATCACTCTACGATACTGGTCTCCAGTACACAGCTATAACTGCTGCAGTGGATTTCAAGAGACCTCTGCTTCAGCAGTCTTTAGTCAACTTTGTTACCTCAGGTTTTGTTACACCAGCCCTCTGTACAGTGCATCAGATTTCCAGCCACACTGCATTAGGTCTACAGTAGCTCTGTTACATCTGTCTTTCTGTTCTGCCGCACCTGCGCTGCCTAACCGTGTGGCTCAAGAACAGCTCTTCCAAAAAAGCGACTTGGTGGATCCACCTCTCCAGGTAAGAACATAACACTTCGAATTGGAGAGGAGTTGAACCTGCCATCTGTATCCTTGCATGTTCTACATTTAAATTAACACTCAGCAGACAAGTATATGATAGGATCTATGAATCAGTATGTCAGGTTATTGTGGGAGTAACCATGATTGGTGTTGGTGATGAAGATGATGATAGACCATCGCAACAAAACTACTTTGCATTTGAAACTCAGGAAAAATTACCACCTTAATATCACATTAATTTTACATTTTATTGCAAGTGGAAAGGAAATCATTGGCAAATTCATATAAAAATTATTCAGTTCATTTCAAGTCAGGATATCAGAACTGTAAATCTGAACATTACTTGGTCAAGCCAAACAGCTCATTTGGTGGATGCACATGATACAATGTTACCTAGTCAACCATGACAAGGGAGAAAATGCCTATTCATCAATACAGTCAGCCTTATGTATCATGTGTTCTACTGACATTAAAGTAAAAATTTATCGATTTTTCTTAAAAATGTGAATAAACCCAAAGCACATTCTCATTTAATTGATGAAGGCCTTTTTATCCATCCCAATGTATATTATCATCCTTGGCATCTGTTATTTTCATTTGTGATCTACAGAAGCAGGTAGGGCTCGTTCCATATTTATGTTGGAACTGTAATGATCATGTACGGCTGCAACATTTTCCAATCTTCACTTACTAAATGCTTGCGGCATACTGTATTTATGGCACTATCCAGAATTCTAACCACAGAGGCAGATTGCCCTAGATGGTATGTACTGGGCAGTTCTCTCCTTCAATGATGTATTCTGAAAGATACATGTGAACAGTTACTGGTTTATATGTGATTTTCTACTGATGGCAAGGTTGAAAAAGCAGCACAACAGAATGGAGTAGGTTTGTATAAATGTGGTCATGACTAGCTTATGTTTAGTGGAGGCCCATCATTCCACCTCTGGGACCTGGATCCAAGCTGACACAGATAAGAGCGGTTACTACACCTGTATATGGCTCTCTTCACTGGGGTCTATGGGAGAATGCCAAGCCAACAACTCCATTAGACATCAAAAGAGAGAGCTTGGATGGGACCACTGAAATGCCATCAGCGACAGTGTGCAACTAAGGTCCTTGAGATGGTGAAGACCACAGGAATGTGTCCATGTGCTGTCCCTATAAATTCATTGTTGCCGTGGCTAGTGCTGTTTTCAAGGCACTGTGCCATCTGGAGGGCTTATCTTGGCAACTAAAGGTGCTATAAAGTAAAGATGCAGCTACCCTCTGCTACTCAAACATGAATTAAAGTGAAAAAATCTGTAATTAAGGAAAAAAAACTCTAGGGGAAGATTTATCAAAACTGTTGTAAAGGGAAACTTTCTTAGTTGTCCATAGCAACCAATCAAATCCCACCTTTTTTTAGAGCTCCTTTGGATAATGAATAGAAGAATATCATTGTTGGCTATGAGCAACTAAGCCAGTTTTTCTTTACTTTAGTTTTGATAAATCTAAGGGCTCCGTGCCCATGCCGCACACCCCAAATTGTGGTCCGCAATGCATGGGCACTGGCCGTATGCACTCCTAGTGCAGATGCAGAACCCATTGACTTGAATGGGTCGCGATCTGCAAAATATCACAAAAGATAGGACGTCTTATCTTTTGCGATGCAGAGGCATAAACCCCATATCCCATGTAGTGTTTCTGTGGGCTTCTGTTCTGTGCCTCTGCACCACAAAAGATAGAGGAAGTGCTATCTTCAGTGGTATCTTATGGATTGCGGACCCATTCAAGTCAATAGGTCCACATCCGCACCTCAGAGTGCACATGCCTGGTTCCAGTATATTGCAGACCGGCCGTTTAAGATCCGCAATACGGGCATGGAGCCCTTATGTTCATCTTTATGAGCCCTAAGTGAAAGGCAGTGTAATGTCAGTGGAGCAATTTCATATTTTTTTCTTTTAGCTAAAGGTAGATGGCTTAGAAAACTTCAGAGACACTGTTATACAGCATGAGATAATGATTGAAGGTCTGCATTGATTCACAGTAACAACTCACAGCTTAGCTGAAACTATATCTCCATAAATCCTGACCTCATATACACTGAACAAAAATATAAACGGAACACTTTCGGTTTTGCTCCCATTTTGCATGAGCTGAACTCAAAGATCTGAAACATTTTCTACATACACAAAAGACCCATTACTCTCAAATATTGTTCACAAATCTGTCTAAATCTGTGTTAGTGAGCACTTCTCCTTTCCTGAGATAATCCATCCCACCTCACAGGTGTGGCATATCAAGGTGCTGATTAGACAGCATGAATATTGCACAGGTGTGCCTTAGACTGCCCACTCTGAAATGTGCAGTTTGATCACACAGCACAATGCCACAGATGTCGCAATGTTTGAGGGAGCGTGCAACTGGCATGCTGACTGCAGGAATGTCTACCAGAGCTGTTGCCCGTGCAATGAATGTTCATTTCTCTACCATAAGCCGTCTTAAAGGCGTTTCAGAGAATTTGGCAGTACATCCAACCGGCCTCACAACCGCAGACCACGTGCAACCACACCAGCCCAGGACCTCCACATCCACCATGATCGTCTGAGACCAACCACCCGGACAGCTGCAGCAACAATCGGTTTGCATAACCAAAGAATTTCTGCACAAACTGTCAGAAACCGTCTCAGGGTAGCTCATCTGCATGCTCGTCGTCCTCATCGGGGTCTGGACCTGACTGCAGTTCGTCATCGTAACCGACTTGAGTGGGCAAATGCTCACATACGATGGCGTCTGGCACGTTGGAGAGGCATTCTGTTCACGGATGAGTCCCGATTTTCAGTGTTCAGGGCAGATGGGAGACAGCGTGTGTGGCGTCGTGTGGGAGAGCGGTTTGCTGACTTCAACGTTGTCGATCGAGTGGCCCATGGTGGCGGTGGGGTTATGGTATGGGCAGGCGTATGTTATGGACAATGAACACAGGTGCATTTTATTGATGGCATTTTGAATTCACAGAGATACCGTGACGAGCTCTTGAGGCCCATTGTTGTGCCATTCATCCAGGACCATCACCTCATGTTGCAGCATGATAATGCATGGCCCCATATTGCAAGGATCTGTACACAATTCCTGGAAGCTAAAAACATCCCAGTTCTTGCATGGCCAGCATACTCACTGGACATGTCACCCATTGAGCATGTTTGGTATGCTCTGGATCGGCGTAAACGACAGCGTGTTCCAGTTCCTGCCAATATTCTGCAACTTCGCACAGCTATTGAAGAGGAGTGGACCAACATACCACAGGTCACAATCAACAACCTGATCAACTCTATGTGACAGAGATGTGTTACACTGCGTGAGGCAAATGGTGGCCACACCAGATACTGACTGGTTTAACCGCCCCCCCCCCCCCCCTCCCCGGTAAGGCAAAACTGTGCGCATTTGAGAGTGGTCTTTTATTGTGGGCGGGCTAAGGCACACCTGTGCAATATTCATGCTGTCTAATCAGTACCTTGATATGCCACACCTGTGAGGTGGGATGGATTATCTCGGCAAAGGAGAAGTGCTCACTAACACAGATTTAGACAGATTTGTGAACAATATTTGAGAGTAATGGGTCTTTTTTGTATGTAGAAAATGTTTCAGATCTTTGAGTTCAGCTCATGCAAAATGGGAGCAAAACCGAAAGTGTTGCGTTTATATTTTTGTTCAGTGTAAGAATGAGTGTAGGTTGAGATTACTGAAAGCCACCCAGTATATTTGAATAAGTTAATCATTACGACAATCAGATATTTTTTTATGACATGGGACATATAGACATTATTGAAGGTCATCCTCTTAAGAACCTCCTGTCCATAACTATAGCAGAGAGCCACTAAGAAAGAGAGACTCGCGCTATTGCGGATGTGGCCCATCCCTGTATTTCATGGTTAGCCATTCATTTGACATGACTGACATCTAATACTATATTCCACAGTGATTTCTGCATGGGAAATATACGGCTTGTTGCTGGGTTTCTGAAGCTGGATACATGGCAATCAGCTTCATGAGACTGCACCATTAAATTGTATGTATGCCAACATTTTTCCAAGGCTTAAAGGCTATGTACACCTTTGGAGGCAATTTTTGTTTATAATTGTATTTTATTCATTTTTGGCAAAAATCATATTTTCAATTGGCCTTTATTAAAAATATTGAGCCATTCTGTCACAAAGGGTTAACTGTTTTTCTAACTGTGACGGTACTTTCACTTTCACTTTGTGGTCATCTACTAACCCTTATTGCTAAACTACTGAGTGTTTATAATATCAGATATAAGGAGCCCCACAGCTCCCCAAATGACTGAAAAGACAGAAAATCCACAGGCTGCTACCACAGCATCTCAGCTATGTACAAAAAAAAGGATTCCATATTTTTAATAAAGACCAATTGAAAGAATGATTTTAGCTCAAAATAAGTATAATGCAATAATAAAAGAAAGCCCCCAAAGGTGTACATATCCTTTAAGCGTGTTCCCATCTATGATAAATAAAATGGAAAATGACTGCATTCAATAGGGCACTAACACAGAAAACCTTGTGGTATGTAATAAAGTAATGGTAAGTACAACATTCAAGAGCAAAGTGACAAGTATCCTGCAGTATGACCATTAGGACACAACCATAATACATTTCAGTTTAAATGGCATCAATAAATGTGTAATAAAATAACACTTAATTTTTTATCTAAACTCATTCTTTCCCTAGCTGTCATTGTTTGTGAGAAAAGTAAGTTACATTTGGTTCAGGCTCTATTAAAAAGTTTTGTTATGCTTTTTCTCTCCTAGTTTCAAGTATATTTAATGGCAAGAATAGTTCCATCGGCAGCACTATTCATGCTGTCAAAAATACTGCAACCTCAATAGAAAACTAATCCTTAAAGGACTTGTCCAGCCTTTTTAAGTGATGTCCCACCCTCAGGATAGGCCATCACCAGCTGATCAGTGGGGGTCGATAGGAAGTCAGTGGCAGCAGCGCTGCAGTGAGGAGCACTGTACGCTACGATGTTGGCGGTACTGTGTAGCTCTGGCGCTGACTTCTAGTGACGGAGCTACACAGAACAGCTGATCAGTGGGGTTGCAGGATGTGGACCTCACCGATCAGCTAGTGATGGCCTATTCTGAGGACAGGCCATCACTTAAGATAAGGCTTGACAACCCCTTTAAAGGGGATTTCTAAGAATATAAATTTTTTATAGCTTATATCTGGGGTCAGCACTCAGCAACCTTTGGCACTCCAGCTGTTGAAACTACAATTTTCAGCATGTTCCATTTATTTCTATGGGAGGTCAGGGCATAGTTGCGAAGGTGAGCATGCTGAAAGTTGTAGTTTGGAGGACCAACTGGAGTCCTGCAGGTTGCCGACCCTTGGCCCATATAAATGAGCTGCTTTATTGAACTGGTATCACTTACCAATACATCTTTATTAAAAACTATATGCTAGGCCCCTGCTTGGGAAACCTGCAGCTCGGTCCCACACTGGTTAAATATATCATTATTTGGTTATTCCAAAAATCACTGGAGGTCCAACTCACTGGTTGTGGTAATGCCCCCATTGGTAATGCCCCATTCCAAAATGCTTTGGATTAAGCCAGAAATAAAATAATCTTTAGCTTTAAATAACTGATGAAAGATTCTGAAATGTGTGATTATAGCCTGTGTGCAGAAATATCACCTTACTTGGAAATAAACCACATTTAGCTTGAGTTCCAGCTGAGTAAACCTGTATAAAAGGCAGGTGATGTGTTTCAGAAAAGTAAGTCTTTGGTTCTTAAGAAACTAGAAATCCCAGAGAAGAAGTCCTTCTGAAGTCAGGTTTAATTTAAAGAACATAAGTATTAAATAATGTTATTCAGTGGTCACTGTCCTCACATGTCCTCACTCTCCAATACAAAGAGTTTTATATGTTCCTTTGTCTCCTACAAAGCGATATATGCTTCCTGATGCTACATATCATGGCTTAAGTGCCCTTTCTTGACCCTCTGTAGTACCAAGACATTATGTCTGGTGGCTCATCATCAGGAGAGATCTGTCCTCCTGTGTTCCATTATAAGCGTCTATCATGCGTCCAATAACTCTTCATAAACTTTCATTATTAGGCACTGTAGGTGGTGTTATAGTAGGAGTAGCTTGTGCCCATTCCACAATATCTGTGCATAGAGATTCCACTGCATCTAGTCTTTCAATCTGTACCAACTTAGTGAGCAGGTCTGGGATGCTATATCCAGCTGTACTGATCCGATCAAAAAGCTGAAGTCCATCTGTCATTCCTCCGATTTCATCTCTCTTTAAACCAAAACTCTCAGCAAGGTGGCGCCACGTTTTCACGATTGCCTTTTCTGTATTATAAGTAGAACTTAGCATCCTGCTCGTCTTCTCCAGACAGTCAAATGGCAGTTCTGTAGGGCTCAGTCCTGAAGGATAAGACATATCTATTAATTTAATGTGATATCATTTAAGCATTATAGACCTAATCTTGTTATCTTTCCTTTGATGGATTTATCTAGTATTCTCTCCTGGAGATGTTTCCACTGCATCAGTAGGGAACCTGTCTTAAGGTACTATTACTTTGCAAGCATATTGTAGCTGTCAAAGTTACTCCTTTCCTTTTTATTATGTATTCTGCCCCTTATTCTTAAAGGGGTTGTCTCATCAGAGACTGTGGAATGCAGCCTCCTGGATGATCAGCTGATTCCCTCTGGTCCTGATCTCGGGACCTCCTGCAAACAGTTAAATGTTCCTAGGAGAAGCTGCGACCAGACAGTCATTTGCCCTGCAGCTGGAGTTAGGATGGCCCCAGTCTGCCAGAATGGGAGTCGTTCCTATAGAGCATGTTTCCATTCTGGTGTGCAGATGGGGGTTCCAATTGGGGAACCCCCTCTAGGTTGTCCATATACCCTAACAGGGTATCTTCATGAGACCTCCCATTTTAGTTTGCCATTTTTTTTAAAGGCGGGCAATTGAACTATATAAATATTTTAAGGTATCAAACGCCTTCCCCGTCGAAATGGAATATTATCTTAGTCTGAGTTCATACTTTAGTTATTTGGTCAGTTATTTTTATCAGTTATTGTGAGCCAAAACCAGTAGTAAAGACTACTCAGAGATCAGGTATAAAGGAAAGAACTGCACCTATTCTGTGTTTTTGACCCACTTCTGTTTTTGGCCCCCAATAACTAACAGACAAAACTGACTAAAGTGTGAACTTGGCCTCATTGATGTAATTTTGTAGGTGAGGTCTCTAGAACGGAACACAATTATTGTAATAAAATGTAACCTAGACGATAATTTGTCTTCATAAAAACGGAAGCCTGCACACACAGCAATGATCAAATGTAGTAATCATGAGTGGATTCCATCTCAAAACGTATAGGGTTGCCCCAACTCATATCTTTACAATAGTAAGCAAGTTAATTAAAAGAATTGCTGATAAAAAATTTTTGTCTCTCGAAGATCATCCCTTGGCCATCAGCTGGGAAGCTTCGTCTTGCTATGCATGTAGCATCAAATGCTGCTATTCAAATGGATGGAGTCCCTGAAACACATGGACAATACCAGGTCCAACGGACTAGCTCTACTTTCTGGATCATAGAGGACACTCCAAATGGGAATATTCTCCCTTTTGAGACCTTCATTTGCTGTAATACAGAAGGGACGAAGTACTTCTGGGTTCACCTTCACTGTGTGCCAATACCAGCTAAATAACTTTATAATCTTCTATAGCGTTATTGAGTACTTACCCTCTGCAACATTGCACACATTTGCATAAAGGTCTAGAATCTTTTTCCTTCTACTTTGAATCTGTGAAGGAGGGAAACAGAGTTGTTGTTATTAATGATTCACAAAAGCAATCCTTATCTTGTTGATGCTACTGTAAGATATGCTACTGTTACTTAGTTTTTATTCTGAAAGTCATGCTTTTGGAGGAATAAGTTGGTAGGGTCAAATGCATCCATGTATTTCACCTTGGTAGGGCATCTAATTATATCTAACAAGGTGAAGGATATTGGTCCTTGCATCAATTATACAGCTTTCACTATAGATGATCCTTATTTAGCTATTCTTGGATAGGATCATTGCCCGGAAAAAGGGTGGTCCTATGCTGAAACCTTGCCCTATTACTCCCTTTTTTGTCTCTTCTGTATATTACCCAGGATGGCACAGTGGGAATATACTGAACTCGCAATTCAGACCTTGCATCCAAAGCAGAAATGCATGCTCACACAATTCCTGCTACATTACACGATACCCATAGTACTTGTCTGCTGACCCCAGGAGGAAATGGGCGATCATGTCACCGCTCTCCTCATATATCTGCTATAGTGGAGCCATTATGAGTTTCAGTGCTTCAATCTCTATCTACCCTGAGGGATCCTAGGTGATATTAAGGAGGATAGGAGCATAATAGGGAATATTAGGGCAAGGTTTCAGTAAAGGATCGCCTTTTTTGGCGTGAATATCCTATTCCTGTTCATCAATAAAATGCTACTTTATTAGTCCCAAAGGGAAATTAATTCCCAGTTACTTTAGCATACATACCAAACAATACACATAAAATACACACTTAAATAAATCACAATACAACAAGAAAGGCTCAATAGGGATCATCTATAGGGAATACTGGGTTTAGATAGTAACCAACTGCAACCATAATTGTCTCAAGCATGGTAAGACCGTTCCACCCCTTGTATTTTGAGCTTTCTAATCATTAAAATGTATTTATACTATTTATTTAGAATTTTATATTTTTGATAATAATATGCGTCATATTTTAATTATACATTCCTAAATACCCTGTTTGTGTATTGGATAATTGACAGATGTCCTGTGACATTACATATTAACAGCTGGCATTGTGAAGGAAAGCAGGATTTGGAGCTGAAGACCATAAAGATCTGTCATTTAATGCCTATCATGGGGTTGAAACATGGGAAGGGTAACTACTACATTCTGGTATATTGTCAGTATACAGTATACTTTCATCTGTATTAGCAAACTCACACATGTCTGCTACAAGGGTATCATATACTGTATAACATATGTTACAAAATGTACACATGGGTTTGACATGTTCCATTCAATATAAGTTATCCTGAACAATACCATTATTTTGTAAATCAGATTATTGGGGTAATGTCTACTTAAAAAAAAAAAAAAGATGTGTTCACCAAATGTACAGTATATTGAACAGATATACAAAGTGCAGTGTTAAGATCCAGTCTGGAGCAAGCTCTCCTTCAATCCGATCTACTACTATATATAGATGACAGCAGGAATGGAGAGATACGTGGCATGCAAGTAACCACCAAGAGACAATACAATGATGAAATGAAGGTACATGTGAAAAGTGCTAGAGTGAAGCATTTGATAACTCAATAAAACCTTACCACACAACATAATGTTATGATATTAACAATGAAAATAAAATCCTATAAAATTCCTAACAACTCCGCACAGCCTACACATGCCTGTCCTAGACTTCCCAGAGGCTGGGGATCCAAGACACACAACCTGTGGACAGGTGTGATGCTGTTTTTGGAAGAAGGTAGCCATGTTTTTGTAATCCAGGGCAACCCCATCAGGGAAGCATGATATGTCTTTACTTTCCAACACCTCATGGTGACGCCAGGCAATCAAAGTGTGCTCACTCTCTATAAGACATTGTGAAGGAAAGCAGGATTTGGAGCTGAAGACCATAAAGATCTGTCATGAACTTAGTCATCGCAGAGCATTGGATAAAGGAAAGTTTGGAACACTTGACTGTAAAGTCCGTCATGCATCATAACATTTATTCTAACCATATGAACACATATTCTATTAAACAGATATGGCTGAAATATGTTTTACAGTTTATTCCTGACAGTAATGGAAAGGCTGCAGCAGAGTGGTTCATGCAAAATGTCAAACCATGTAATGCGTCTACGTGTAGTGGCTACCTGCTCAAAACACTTCCAGCAGCGGCGGGCGTGATAAATCTGAGAATATGCAGAAATTCAGGAGTTGTATACCATTGGGAGACTGCTTTATTCTTACACAATGAGAACTCCTGTAATAATCTTTATGAATTTTTGGCTTTAATTCTAGAAGAACACATTACCCTGGGGCTTCTAGCACCATACGCCTCCACTACTCATCCTCTCTGATGATTAAGCATGTAGGTGGCTCTCTGTTTTTGAAGTCAGAGTCATCTGTCTTCAATAGACTACAGTGGATAAGTCTCCTGTGTCACTGCTTTTGGGGGTCAGGTGGGACTCAGGTTCCAGATTTGTGATAGGGGGCTTCTTTTTATATGGTCCAGTGCATTAGTCACTCTGAATGAATCAAGAATAACTTATTTTAGAGTACCTAAAAGGTGAGATACAAATCTGCCACAAAGTGATTAGGGTCTTAAAGAGAACTTGTCGCCACAAAATGCAGTGCAATCTGCAGGCAACATGTAATCGAGCAGGAGAAGCTGAGCAGATTGATATATAGTTTTGTTGAAAAATAATCAGTAAAACTTGTAATTTATTAATTTAAACAATTGCTCTTTTTTATGCAACAGAGTCATGTGGGTGGCGTCACTGCATGACTAAGCATACAGAGAAGGCTGACAATCACAGAGTGGCACCACCCACATGACTCTGATGCATAAAAAGAGCAGAGGTTTAAATGAATAAATACAAGTATTTAAGCTGAGGTTTTTTCCCCACAAAACTATATACCAATCTGTTCAGCTCCTCCTCCTCTATAACATGCTGCCTGGAGACTGCACTGCACTTTCCTGGTGAAAGGCTCCCTTTAAGGACCAGTAATGTATATCTGATAGTTACTGTAGCGCTTGCACTGTATAACAATATCACAATCAACCAATAAGCTGCCATAGGAATGAGTAGATTATAATGGTCCAGGGATTTTAACTATTTAATTATTATTATTATTAATAATAATAATAATAATAATTATGATTAATTATTATTATTATATTATTTACAGATAATAATCTGTTGCTCAGAAATAGATATTGTTAATGAGATCAATACATGCTAATACTTTAAAGGACAATTAGTGAGAGCGATTTGCTTGGCTATCCATATTCTGTGTGTAACAAAAATGTCCAACTCAGGAGTTAGACATGTGACTATAGACCATATAAAGCAGGGACCCCTTCAGATTTACATCCTCTATTTCAGTCTTTTGGAAGCAGTCAACACTACATTTATTTTTCAGAAAAATCTGATTGATCTACAATCTGATATAGGAAATTACATCGCTGCTGCTATGCTACTTTTTATTTTATTTTTATTATTCATTAAAAGGTTTTCCGAGAGAAGAATATTGATGGCCTATCCTCAGAACAGTTTATTAATATCTAATCGATGGGGGTCAGACTCCTGGCATCCCCCATTGATCAGCTGGTTGAAGAGGGCCACGGCACTTCATTGAGCGCTGCAGCCTCTTTCTAGGCCAGTGACATCACATGGCCTATGTATTGCTAAAGTGAATGGGTCTGGGTTACAATACCAAGCACAGCCTCTATACAATGTACAGCACTATGTTTGGTATGTAGTGAGGAGGCCGCAGCGCTCACCAGAGCACCACAGCCTCATCAAACAGCTGATCAATGGTGGTGCCAAGTGTTGGACCCCCACCGGTCAGTCCTGGAAAACTCCTTTCATTCCTTAAAGCTCAGTAGGAAACATCTTTATATTCATTAGACAATAACATATATCATAGGCTGACAATACTTATTAAACAGTAACAGAGGCTCTAAGAGACTGGTTGATGTTATGGAGTATTATAACATTAGTTTTATACAGTTTCAAGAAAAAGTATGTGAACCCTTTGGAATGATATGGATTTCTGCACAAATTGGTCATAAAATGTGATTTGATCTTCATCTTAGTCACAACAATAGACAATCACAGTCTGCTTAAACTAATAACACACAAATAATTAAATGTTACCATGTTTTTATTAAACACACCATGTAAACATTCACAGTGCAGGTGGAAAAAGTATGTGAACCCCTAAACTAATGACATCTCCAAGAGCTAATTGGAGTGAGGTGTCAGCCAACTGGAGTCCAATCAATGAGATGAGATTGGAGGTGTTTGTTACAGCTGCCCTGCCCTATAAAAAAAACCACACACCAGTTCTGGGTTTGCTTTTCACAAGAAGCATTGCTTGATGTGAATGATGCCTCGCACAAAAGAGCTCTCAGAAGACCTACGATTAAGAATTGTTGACTTGCATAAAGCTGGAAAGGGTTATAAAAGTATCTCCAAAAGCCTTGCTGTTCATCAGTCCACGGTAAGACAAATTGTCTATAAATGTTCAGCACTGCTGCTACTCTCCCTAGGAGTGGCCGTCCTGTAAAGATGACTGCAAGAGGACAACGCAGACTGCTCAATGAGGTGAAGAAGAATCCTAGAGTGTCAGCTTAAGACTTACAAAAGTCTCTGGCATATGCTAACATCCCTGTTAGCGAATCTACGATACATAAAACACTAAACAAGAATGGATTTCATGGGAGGATACCACAGAGGAAGCCACTGCTGTCCAAAAAAAAAACATTGCTGCATGTTTACAGTTTGCACAAGAGCACCTGGATGTTCCACAACAGTACTGGCAATATATTCTGTGGACAGATGAAACCAAAGTTGAGTTGTTTGGAAGAAACACACAACAGTATGTGTGGAGAAAAAGAGGCACAGCACACCAACATCAAAACCTCATCCCAACTGTGAAGTATGGTGGTGGGGGCATCATGGTTTGGGGCTGCTTTGCTGCCTGGATGGATTGCTATCATTGGAGGAAAAATGAATTCCCAAGTTTTTTAAGACATTTTGCAGGAGAACTTAAGGCCATCTGTTCACCAGCTGAAGCTCAACATAAGATGGGTGTTGCAACAGGACAACAACCCAAAGCATAGAAGTAAATCAACAACAGAATGGCTTAAACAGAAGAAAATACGCCTTCTGGAGTGGCCCAGTCAGAGTCCTGACCTCAACCCGATTGAGATGCTGTGGCATAACCTCAAGAAAGCGATTCACACCAGACATCCCAAGAATATTGCTGAACTGAAACAGTTCTGTAAAGAGGAAAAGTCAAGAATTACTCCTGACCGTTGTGCACGTCTGATCTGCAACTACAGGAAACGTTTGTTTGAAGTTATTGTTCCCAAAGGAGGTTCAACCAGTTATTAAATCCAAGGGTTCACATACTTTTTCCACCTGCACTGTGAATGTTTACATGGTGTGTTGAATAAAAACATGGTAACTTTAAATTATTTGTGTGTTATTAGTTTAAGCAGACTGCGATTGTCTATTGTTGTGACTTAGATGAAGATCAGATCACATTTTATGACCAATTTGTGCAGAAATCCATATCATTCCAAAGGGTTCACATACTTTTTCTTGCAACTGTAGGTCTGTAGCAGGATATATAGTGAATAATCAGATTGTTAGTTGGGGTGGATAAAAGCTACATATTCTTTTTTTTTTTTTTTTTATCGTGTCTGCACAGAAAATTCATGACAAAGTCTATAAGTGTAACTGTGGTTCATAATCTGCCCAGCAGCATGCAACATCAGTCATTGGCAGCCAAAGCCAACAAACTAAGCAGAGGATAAGACTCACGTGCGTAAAGTACAGTCTTGCCTCTATAAAAGTCCATGGTAAGACTTCTTCGGGAATACATGGTGTAATTCTGGTCACCAACTTTCAGAAAGGACATATAAAAGCATTCAGATTTAGGCATTCCTTTCTAATGTATTCAGTTGATCTAGTACAAGATTAACTGATGTTTCATTTTAATATTGTATATCATCAGAATGGGCACACAACTGCAGAATTTCAAAATATTTAACTGATTTCAAGAGGAGAGGACATGATGCAATTTCAAAAAAGAAAACCATGCATGTGTGAATCCTCTAGAGCCGGTTTGATGTTTTTCTCCCCTCATAGTTTTTTTTTCTGGCACCCTATATGTAAATTTGCATTGGTTTGCTAGGGGGAAGGATACCTTGAGTTTTCTCTAGAGGTGGAGTCTTCTTGAAGCGTGTCACAGTGGCAGCTTCAGCAGCGTGATGTGGCTGAAGAACGATGAAGACTCAGGAAAGAACTCAAGGTATGTGCCCTTGTCAAACCAATGGCAACTTACTTGTTGGGGCGCCAGAAAAAAATACTGGTGGTATAAACATCAAACCAGTACCAGAGGATTTATGGATATGAACAAGAATTCAGGTATGTTTTTCATGTTTTAAATTTTTCAAAATGGTCACAGGTTCTTTTTAAAGAACAACATTTTTCAACATTTTCTAACAGTTTTCTGTTTCCAGAAGTGAAAAGCTTTTCTTCACTTGTATTCGCTGCCCCCGTATAAGTGCCAAGTTGTACTGTATGCTGTCTTTTCTTGTATAGATAATGGCTAGTGTGATGTTGTGCTGACCCTGGAGGAGGAGGATGTGCCGATCATCAGCATGGGCCCACACAGAGCTCGCAAACATTGTGGCATAATTGCTGCACCCTGACATTGAGAGAAGGGAACAGTAAAAGTCTTAAAGGGGAGTATTTGGCACCAGAGGAGGGAGTTCAGCATTGACCACGCATGGTGCCTGGGGGACCTGCTGTGGGTGTGCAGAGCATGCTGGCCTAGGTACAGCCACAGTGAGTTAGGCTGGATGCAGAACTTAAGAGCCTGAATGGAGCAGAGTGAAAAGGCCATAGTATGGCAGATGTTAGGTAAGCCAGTGGGCTAAAGGCAGAGACCATGATATTGTGGTAGCCTGAGTAGTGCCATTGAGTATGGCCTCTGTACAGCCCCGGAGACTTTGGGAGCCATTGTAGGGTTGGTGGGGACTATGTGCCCACTATTCTAGAGTTGGAGAACCCAGCCGAGGGCAAGAGACTGACTGTCCTGATGCAAACAGGGAGGCCAGTCCATCTCATTCTAGCGGAGTGAATTGAATAATGGGCTAAGAGGGACAGGAACAAGCCAAGTGCCTTACTGAAATACAAGTTTGAAGGCTATGGACACCTTTAACGTGGAAAAAATGATTTTTAAATATGTTAGTGGTGACCACAAGTAAGAAGTTGCAGTTCCAGTGTACAATTTTCATCCCTTCATTTATTTTCAGACACCCTGATAATTCAGTTTTCAACCTGCTCCTAGTTTTAGACTTTGTGTGCCCAGAATTCTGCTGTCTTCTCCCTACAAGCTGCCTTGTGTGTGATTTCCTCCCTATCTACAGTCTAGCTGTCCTGCCTAAATTATTTCCCTTCTCCATACACATCTGCTGTGTGCAATCTTTTCCCTGTCCCTAATGCTACTGTATCTCCGAGAGAATGGAGCAGTTACGCAGTATAGCGGAGAGAGCAGTTAGAAACAGGAACAGTGCTCTGACAGATTCATATCAAATTCTGCAGGAAAAGCTGCTGGGTGAAAAATTTACACACTCTCTGCAGTAGGAAAGTGGTAAGAGATTTTTACTGAATACTATTTAGACATTTGCATAATTTTTCATTTAGGAAACAAATGAACTCTAAAAAAACATTTCAGTCCAAATATGTCTTTAGCTTTTACATATTAGTGAGTCAACTCTTCTCATTTGTATGAACTGAAGGTTGAAGTGTTGCACTGTGTTCTGAAAGCAAATAATTAAGTGTGTGAAAGGTACACTTGTTATTAGAAGATAACTTGAAGACAGTACCCCTTTCCAATGTGGACTTGAATCGGACTGTGTTACGCACACTGTATCCTAGGGACCATATTTCTATGTTGATCTGAGTATTATGCAGTCGAGGGTAGTTGGGATTTGACAAAAAGTTGTGGCATAGTGGTCATCAGGACCTGCAGAGGCATGGAGCAGTTCTCATAACACGTGTCTGCTATAATGGGGGGTGTAAATATGGTGCAGACTGTGTACAAAGCAGCCTGTCAGAGACTCCTGTCTGCACAGTAGGACAGGTACGTAGCTAGGAGTCAAAGTGGAACGACCCTGGTTCTAAAAAATAAAAAAAAAGCTGAAAAAAGACCGCTTGTAAAATGACATAATGGCCATCAAACCTGGTGCGGGAGGACGGAAGAAGGTAAGTAGAAGCAAGTTTTCTTAGTAAGGTGCTATTTTCTTCTGCCATTTGGTCTAATACCATTGGCCTGACCTCAGAATATGCCGCTAATACAGACAATATTTGAAATGAAGGTGTTAAATAGAATGCCCGAAACTGGAACGTAATGTATCAAATAAATAAATCTGTACACATTTCCGAGGTATTCTGTAGATTACTAAATTTGTGGCAGGCAAGTGAGAAATGACCAAACTGTGCAGAGTATCTTGTTATTATATAGAATTAAAGTTAACCCTAAGCCTAACCCTCACCCTATTTTATACCTTGCCAAAAAAAGATAGGCATTCTATATAATATAGTCATTTCCCATGTTGCCTGTAACACTGCCCTCAAACCACGTATTATACTGACAGATATGCCATAGGAAATCCATGTAAACAGAGCATATGTTTGTCTGGGGGGTGGGCGTGGGGGTGTCGCAGGAGATTTAGGAAGACTAGCAAGGAGGTGTAGACATCACCATGTAATACTACATTTCCCCTGCGGTAGACGCTACAGTAAACTATTCAGCTGTCTACAAATTCCATTGGTGCTAGACATGTTGAGACAACCACTTACGGCTCAGTCTTTAAAGGTTTTGAAGGAGCACCATCTCCACAGAAATATATTGTTCTCTCTACAGTTAAGAAATAGATCACATTTGAAAAAAAAAAAAAAGAAGAACTCTAAGGCCCGTGTCTAGCCCTTGAACACTGTCTTCTTTTTCTTGTAATATCTGGTAGCTAAATCATTTCAGAAGCGCAGTACAAATAGGTGATTGTTATAATAAGAATTTACTTTGCTTAGGAAAACAAGGCAGGCATGTACGCAGGGTTTTCTGAGTGTTATGGGTTTGGGCAACTTCCAATTGCAAAGCACCAACAAAGAGAAATTTGTTCTGGATAGTCTTGGTAAAAACTGTGAAACGTAAAATATAATAAATGGCATAGTCTATTAAACTGTGGTTAAGATACTTCTGTCCAAAATGCATGCCAATAATGAAAAGAATCTGACTTAAAGGGGTCATTCTTACTGATGATCTATCCTTTTGAGAAGTCATCAGCATACCTGATCAGCGGGGGTCCGGCAACTAGGACCTCCTGCCATTAGCTGTTTGAGAATTAGCTGCGCTCACAGTAGCGCCATGGCCTTCTCGTTGCTTCCTGCTGGCAGGTGGCTCATGGATGAAATGCGGAGATGACAGCACTGCCCTATAATACTACAAGAGTCCACAGCCCTATGCGGATTATTATCACTGTAATATACTATACTTTATTCACCTATGTACAGATAAATAATATCAATGTTGATGAGCCTTTGGATGCATTGCATACATTGATACCACAGTATCACCAAAAGTTAATACAAGGCACTCACTAATATATTGTGATTGTCCATATTGCCTCCTTTGCTGGATTGATTCATTTTCCCATTGCATTCTACACGGCTTGTATCCAGGGGTTTTGGCCACTGCTGCAGATCAGATATGAGGTGGCCTGTATGGGAGCTTCTGTACATGCGTGCCTATGCATACTCCCATGGTCCCGTCCACCAGAGAGGCTGGAGCTTATTCCTATAGTGTGCAAGCACGACCAACACTGCTGGATTACAGGGTGGTCGATAAGAGCAGTGTATAACTTTTCCATCACGTTATACACTGCTCGTTTCAATGGTTAGGGTCACCCTGCAATCCAGCAGCAGTGACCATGCTTGCACACTAAAGGAAAAAGCACCACCCTATGCGTACTCCCACAGTCCCAGCCACCAGAGAGGCCGATGCTTTTTTTTTGTAGCCATGGAAACGAGCAGTGTATAATGTGATGGAAAAATGAATCCAGCCAGCAAAGGAGGCAATATGGACAATCACAATACATTAGTAAGTCTTGTATTAACTTTCTCTACATGATAAATGTCATATACTGAAGTCAGACAACCCCTTTAAATGTTGTAGTATAACTGGCAAGGAATTCACTCAACACTGACTATTCGATTTTCTAATGTTAAGAACTGTTGCGTTTCTTTTATTGGGCACAGACAGCGGGGATTGAGTCAGTCAGCTCCTAGGTTGGACAACCCTTGAAAAAAAAAAAATTCAGTCTGCTCAGCCCCTCCTGCTATGTAACAAGCTGCCTGCAGATTGCACTGCATGTCCCCAGTGACGGGTTCCCCATGATACACAACAATAAACTGCTGCATTCCCATATCTTTAAAAGCAAGACTGATCTTCAGGGCAACTGCCCGCCTGCCGCTCTTGAAAGGCCGTTGCCCTAAATGGTATGGATCTTGGCAGTACTAGTCTGAAGCAGTGACTACTGTAGATAAACTCCAGAGAATAACATATGCTGATCTTTTTCATATGTGCAGAGATCCTTACCCCAGTCAGTTTATTATTTGCAGCTGATTTATCTTTTGCCAAGTGAACTAAGGACAGGAGACAGAGTTCGGGTGTCCCTTGTTTGTCAAGAGCTGCTTCCTCATCACTATCCATGCTCCGACTCAGAAGATGTTCATTCTCAGAGGAGGCATCATTTTCACTGATCAAAGATGAAAAAGAGATTTACTTTTACATTGCATACCACTATTACTTCCCAATGTCACCCATTGTCCCAGATGTGGAAATGAGAGTTAGAAAAGAGGCAACAGATATTCGAGAAGATGGTCGGCCGACACATTGTATCCGAATGTATGGGTGAAAAAACAAGACTAACCTTTGCACCTAGATAGATAGACAGATATGAAATAGAGATATATAGATAGATAGATAGATAGATAGATAGATAGATAGATAATATAATAGATAGATATGAAATAGTGATTGATTGATAGATAGATAGATAGATAGATCAATAGATAGATATGAAATAGAGATAGATAGATAGATAGATAGATAGATAGATAGATAGTAGATAGATAGATAGACAGATATGAAATAGAGATATATAGATAGATAGATAATAGAGATAGATAGATAGATAGATAGATAGATAATAGGATAGATAGATAGATAGATAGATAGATAGATAGATAGACAGATAGATAGATAGATAATAGGATAGATAGATAGATAGATAGATATGAAATAGTGATAGATAGATAGATAATAGGATAGATAGATAGATAGATAATAGGATAGATAGATAGATAGATAGATAGATAGATAGATAGATAGATAGATAGCAAATAGGCAGCACTCTCACGTGAAAAAATGGAGGTGTTTATTCACCCATGCTGGAAGCGCAACGTTTCAGCTCTATACTGGAGCCTTTAGAAAGGCTCGCTTCCAGCATGGGTGAATAAACACCTTTTTTCATGTGAGAGTGCTGCCTGATTTCTAATTGTTTGCATTGATGGGCTGTTGTCAGACCTAGGGGCTTGCACCTCTCTTTTTTCCATATACTTTTTGTTCTTGTGCTACCATTCTCTGATTTATTATAGATAGATAAATAGAGATAGATAGATAGATAGATAGATAGATAGATAGATAGATAGATATGGGATATATAGATAGATAGATAGATAGATATGAGATAGATAGATAGATAATAGATAGATAGATAGATAGATAGATAGATAGATAGATAGATAGATATGAGATAGATAGATAGATAGATAGATAGATAGATATGGGATATATAGATAGATAGATAGATAGATAGATAGATATGAGATAGATAGATAATAGATAGATAGATAGATAGATAGATAGATAGATAGATAGATATGAGATAGATAGATAATAGATAATAGATAGATAGATAGATAGATAGATATGAGATAGATAGATAGATAGATAATAGATAGATAGATAGATAGATAGATATGAGATAGATAGATAGATATATATGAAATAGATAGATAGATATATAGATAGATATTTTAAAGATTGGCAGGGGCAGAGGGCAGTATACCAGGCATACCATCATCACTTTTATTGACATACTGTATATTACTGACTTGTCCATGTACTCACTTTTTTTCAGTTTTTGTCTGTGTTTCTGAGAGTTTTTCAAACTCATCTTTTTCAGCATAGATGACGACATTTTCAGCTGTAAAATATTATTCGTTGTTGAGACTCAAAAAGATTACAGCTGTTTTCTTACAAATGTAGTTATTATATGAGCACATATCTCAGTAACGCATGGATCATATTAGACACTTGGCTATAAGTACTGGCAGTATTATATGCTTGCTATACAGTTTCCATGGCAGGTACTGAGGTTACTCAATCAATAAGCTCACAGGAGTTTTCCCACAATAGAAAATGTAACCAAATTTCACGGACAGTCAGAATTGTTACGGACAAATTGGAAAACCCAAAATAAACCATATAGATTGTAAATTCTATGTCTATAGCTCCGTTCGCACATCACAGCTGTTACTGAAAATTTACTTTGCACTCACATTACCCCCACATTACCTTGACAGGCCTAACAAGTGTGGGAGTGCTGTGCCAAATCCCTGGTGTTGGCAGAGAAGTGCACAGGTGCAGGCACTTTCCATTAAAGTCAATGGGTGACATCCAGCTGTGTGTATGGCCTTTCTGATTAAGGCTAGTTCACACTAGTGACACATTCTTCCGGCAAAGAAACAGCCTGTAGGAAGGCATTGTATTCGGCATAGCTGGTTAAGGCTGGAGCACAGGCCGGCCCCATTGACTGTAATGGGACTCAATGGGGATCCGGCCTGTTTCCAGCATTAGTGCTGGGATTTGTCTGGACAAATGCTATTGCAAGCAGTGTTTTTTGTCCACCCTAATCCCGGCACGAATGCTCCGGAAACAGGCCTGATAACCGCCGAGTCCCATTATAGTCAATGGTTTCCGGCTTGGTCAGGTAGTAGTCATCTATGTCGGAACAGCCTGCCAGAAGAATTTACTGCTAGTGTGAAACTAGCCTAAATCACTAAAGTTTCTTATTGTTTCAACTGGCTACTTACCCTAATGGACAATACAAGTGAAAATGCTTCTTTTCAAAGGAGTCTTTTTTTCCCCTTAAAGCATATGTTCACCAATTTTTTTTATTGTTCCAATTTTTCATTCAAAATTAAAAATGACTCACTTTTGTAATAAGTGTTAATAAAAATAAAAAAACACTAGCATTTTGTTTTGCCAGCTCCTGTGCAGACAATATGTCTCCATGGTAACAGACAACAAACACACCTATAGTTCAATCCTGTAGTCAGAGTTCCCTCCATTTGTCCCCTACTTTATGCTAACATTTAGTAGGTTAGCAAGAAGTAGAGGACAAATAGAATTGAGTATGACTGAAAGACCCGACTGTACAGGGCTTGTTTGGTGTCTGTGACCATGGAGACGTATAGGTCTGTATAGATGCTTTAGAAACAACATAGGACATTTTTAATTATAATACATTTTTAATAAAGTTGCTTAATTTCTCTTTATAGATGCATGATTGCAAAGGTAGACATAGCCGTTAAGGTGGATGCCCAACCTCGAAATCCATTTGGTCCAAAACATGATGTTGATTCATTTTTTTATATATATTTATGTAAACCTTTCAAAGTTCCATTATTCTGATGCAGGGCTGCAAACATTCCCTGCACAGATCATACAACCCTGCCTTCTGCCACCACTACAGGGGAACCTTAAAATATATACCATATTATAGGTCTGTGAAAGATATAAAATGATGTTTTACTGTCATGCATATACAAATACTTACGCGGCGCTTCTTTTTTTTCTTCTTGTGGAATGGCTTGAGCTTCTACGTTCTTTGAATTTATTGTACAGCATGCTAATGAACAGACAAAGTGATCATTAAAAAGAGCTGAGTATTTGCTGTCCAGAACATGAAAGATTATAGAATAGTATAGTACTGAAAGCCTCCAAATTATTACTGTTTGGTTTGTATCTTAAAACATATTATGTTCCTCCAGAGACCAGGCTCCTTATTCCCTTTTTATATTAATCACTTCCAATATGTGCACATTTTTAGGTAAAGATATAAACAAAATACAAACAACCACCAAAGAATACTCTATATTTGTATCTATTAGGCTCTGTTCACATCTGCATCGGATCTCCTCCATCGCACATTCTGTAATTTTCACTGCAAAGTGGTGGACACCTCTGTGGAACCTGACAGACCACATTACAAGCCAGTGCGGTCAGCTGAGCGTCACTGGTGTCCATTGTTTGACTTACAAACAGAAGCCACAATGCCGCCAGCTTTAGGATTTTTATCAATACTCAAGTGACACAACAATATCTCCAACATAATATCTTGTTCTTTTCTTCACCTATTGCCATTACCTCGAACGGAAGGCTTGGTCTTGACCATGTAGAACATGATGATGAGGACAATAGCAATGGCCATGATGAATATTGTCGACATTGCGATAATAAGAGCAGTTGCCAAATTGTCCCTGCCCTTGCACGTCCACTAAAAAAATTAGAAATCATTTTTATTTCACATGGTACAGTAGGTGCATCTTTATTCCCTGTTAAACCACGATGATCAATAGAACAAGTCCACTACCCTACTGCTAACAAAATGGCTGTATGAGATGACCCTGATCCATTAGCTGTAAAAGTACATTCCCCCTATGAGCTATATCAGTGAGCATTAATAGAACAGTATGATACACAACTGACCAGATAATGTAAGGACTTTGTTATACTAAAGCAGATAGACCTGTAATACATTCCCATAGAAGGTATATCAAAGGGACGATGAGTAAACACCATGGCCCTGGTCACTTTCCTATCTTACCTTTATGGGCATGCTGGAAAGGAGAGGTAGTGCTGGAGCCCATGACTTTGGTTGAGCTCCCAAGTACGTAATGAGGAGTTCCAATACCTGAGAAAAAAAAATTAACTACTTTAACACTCTGCTTTCTTACATATACACATAAGCCCTAAATAAAGCTAAATATAATGTATTATACTGTGCAGTTATCGAATTCATTACATCACAAAGTATTCACCACCTGTCTAGTAGGTCAGCATGAATTCATTTTTCATATGCCAGGGACATTGAGAATTATTGACTGACCAAAATAGGAAGGGCCTGCATTCATGTAACACAAAGCAATCTACAGCTAAAAATAGCAAAATAGACCATAGACCAAATTAAAGGGACACTTCCATCAACACTGACCCAAGCGGAGATAGACTGCACTCATCGCCTATGGGTTCCTGTGGATATCATTCCATCCAGAGACTGAATTCTATAAGCTGTGATATCTATATCCCTTATTTTTTACATTTTTTTCCTGTAATCTAATGTCTTTATTTTGGAGTTTTTGTACTCTCTGAGCTGCTGTAACACTATGAATTTCCCCATGGTGGGACTATTAAAGCATTATCTTATCAAATGTGTATCACATATTAACAACCTGTATGGGACTATTCTATGTAATAGTCACATATAATGTAATTTTTTAGGCTAGTGTCACACTAGCGTTGTGAGACCCGTGAAACTAGCCCTAGAAAAATGGGTGGATTATTTTTTGGATATAATTTTTTAAGTCACTCCATGTATTCTATTTCCTTTTCTGGCTCTTAATTTCCTCCTTTGTTTGGACTTTTATCGCAGCAAACTCAATTTTAGCACAGAAAGCTCAACTTTCTCAGTCAGACCATAACTATGATCAGAGAGGGACGAGGGATGAGTGACTCAATTACAGTATCACACATTACCCTCTTTTGTGCGCATCTTTATCTAGGCCTATCAGGAGAACAATACAGCTGTCATACTGTTTTCTCAATTCCACACCTATTATTAACATGAGGATTACCCTTCAGATAGTATATTCCCTTCACAGCCAAAGTAAACAGACATTGTATTTCCTATTTATTTAGGAAGGTTAATCATTTGTGGGTTTGCTACAGATAATATGTTGTATTTAATCTTTAATGGCATAGTGCTGCCGAAATGAAAAAAAAAAAAATTCTAAAAAATGTTTTCTTTGTGTTGAGTTTAAAAAAACTACCCCTTTCTGATGGAATCATCCCTTTAAATGTATGTATTTTCAAAGTCTACGTCAGTTAGAACAAATCCATAGGCAAGAGGATCCTATGTTGCAGTGTCTATTCTTTTTTAAACGGTGATGAACTCTCTGCATGTATCTGGGTGTTGAGGGTAGATTTTGGAGGATAACCAAGATAAGCACAAGACTACAAAGTCTCTCCTGACATGTGTCATTACGATTTGTCATTCACATAAAGGGTATCAAAGACAAGACCTAGCCTACTGCACACCTATAAAGTCACATAAAAGCCACTAGCTTGCCACAACAAAATGTGGAACAGCAATTAACGCTCCCCATTCAGTAAGAAACAATAGTCAGATGGCCTACAGCACATCCACAAAATCGGGTAACACAAACACAAGACAATGCATCATTTTACTATACATGTTAAGCTTACGAAATTACAAATAGAAGCTGACAGTAACATTGTGTAAGAATGGGTGGTCTGGCATGTTGTAAATATATCCCCAGTGATTGCATATCTGTAAAAATGAATTGTTATGATCTTTGTTAAAAATGTAATTTAATTAAAAAATTATGAAAATTCCAAGGTCCTATTCGGCAGTGATTGCAGTTTTGCGAACAGAACCTAACATTTCTTGAATTATTACTGGTGCAAATTCATCAAGACCTGCTCCTGCCTCCGGGGTTTTTTGTCTATCTACACATGCTTGTATAGAGGCTGCCATCATACGGTGGGATGAGGTTAAGGAAAACTGGGCTCTATTTATGAGTCCCCTGTATTACTTTTATTACTATTTTACAAGAACAGCCCTATTATTCTTTAAGATTTGTCAGCAGGCTCAGGGAACCTATAGTTATAATATGTGGCCATAAATTTGAGTAGTATATTAATATGACACTATAGTAAATAATCCAATATGTATAATCCATGTATAATCCGGTATAATCATAGGAAAAATTGCCACCTTAAAACTTAATAACATTGCACCATCGCTAGCACCAATAGATGTATTGGTAACTTGGTATTAGTCTTTTGGAGAATTTTAGTTTATCCTGTTTTACAGAAATGCTGTAATTACACATATTGGTATTTGCATTAATGGCTTATTCATGCTCTTGCCACGGCATCTCTGTGCAGGTAATCCAAAAAGTCACTAAGCCATGTTTTGTGATTTTGTAAAAGCCAAAATTCTGGAGTGTAGGGCTTGATAAATTCCTTCCAAAGTCTGATTTTCCAATTGAAGGTAAACTCCACTGGAACTGAGGAAGTCGTGTAACTTCCAGGATTACTTGTGTACTTGGAAAATACTGCATGTATGCCACTTCTTAAAAAATTTATAATTGTTGGAAATCTTCTGTTTGGAGTTACACTACTGATTGATTATGTCTCTGCATTTGTAAACTATCCGGATAAATCTATTTTCACAACTATTTACCCTTTTTTATCTTGATTTAGGTTACGTAGTGCTCATTTAAAAACCCTGTGGTGGTTGCTTAGCATTCATGGCAAGTTACATACATGGTGAAGCTTAAAGGGACACTGACAGGGCCAATAAGCATATTGAGGTATATATATGGCAGTACAGGTCTTATAATGGGTATTACAATCATCTAAGTATTCCCCCTGTCCACCTTATACATACAGTAAACTTAAGTTTTATAACCTGCTCCAACGGTCTTCAATCTGCCCAAGGGGCGGCGTTTCACCTCTCTTGCGCCCAGCCAGCCTCCCCCAACTGCCGCTTTGAAGCGCCGCCCAGCAAACTGAATATTCATGAGCTGGGCGGCTTCTGCGGTCCCCGCTCTGAAGCGCTGCGCTTAACAGTGCCCTGCGCATGCGCCGGATCTTGTGAAGTCGGGGACAGTAAGCGCCGCCCAGCGAAGTGAATATTGATGAGCTGGGCGGCGCTTACTGTACCGGACTTCACAAGATCGGCGCATGCGCCGGGCACTGTTAAGCGCAGCGCTTCAGAGCGGGGGACCGCAGAAGCCGCCCAGCAAACTGAATATTCATGAGCTGGGCGGCGCTTCAAAGCGGCAGTTGGGGGAGGCTGGCTGGGCGCAAGAGAGGTGAAAACGCCGCCCCTTGGGCAGATGAAGACCGTTGGAGCAGGTTATAAAACTTAAGTTTACTGTATGTATAATGTGACAGGGGGGATACTTAGATGATTGTAATACCCATTATAAGACCTGTACTGCCATATATATACCTCAATATGCTTATTGGCCCTGTCAGTGTCCCTTTAAAAGGAATGTGACCTGCTATTTAAATCACTTTTTTATGTTTAACATATTTTTTAATAATGTTTGATGATGTTGTTTTTAATTTTTCATGTAATTTTTTATATTTAAACTAAAAAGAAAAATCCTGCAGTTTTCACACTGGCTACTATGTCGAATAATTGGCGCCATTTCTTGGTTTGTACATATCTCTATACTGAAGTTAACTCATTCTAATCCTGCCTGTAATGATATCACCACTGTGTACAGATAAGGGTACTTTCACACCTGCGTTCGGTGCGGATCCGTCTTGTATCTGCACAGACGAATCCGCACCGATAATGCAAACGCTTGTATCTGTTCAGAACGGATCCGTTTGCATTATTCTTTAAAAAAAAAGTCTAAGTCAAAACGGATCCATCCTGACTTACATTGAAAGTCAATGGGGGACGGGTCAGTTTTCAATTGCACCATATTGTGTCAGTGAAAACGGATCTGTACCTATTGACTTACATTGTAATTCAGGACGGATCAGTATGGCTCCGCATCGCCAGGCAGACATCAAAACACTGCAAGCAGCGTTATGGTGTCTGCCTTCAGAGCGGAACTGGAGAGCAATGGAGACAAACTGATGCATTCTGAACGGATCCTTTTCCATTCAGAATGCATTGGGGCTGAACTGATCCGTTTTGGGGCCGCTTGTGAGAGCCTTGAAACGGATCTCACAGGCGGACCCTGTGAAGTAGCCTAAGAAAGGATCCTCCATTCACAATTATTGATTGTCAAAGCGTAACTATTGTTTCCTTGTACAATGACCTCTGCACAGGTCACAGAGCATTCCTAGAAAATTCTGCCATAGAAGTCAATGAGGTCTACTCCTGTCCATTGTGTCTATGGCTCATGAGGCTGCCGTAAAGCAATTTTTTAATGCTATGTAAATGCTGTTAAGAACAATTCAGGGAAGATGGCCGCCCCCATAATAATGTTCAGGAAATAAAATAAAATAAAAATCTTCAATCAGAAAATAAAAACAGATTAAAAAAAAGATGTGTTACTATCAGTTTTTTTGTGTGGTGACACATTTCCTTTAAGGTCTTTTTACATGGAGTGGTTTGTTATGTAGTTGTTAGGTAATTATCGGGAACCAACCAGATGTTACCGATAATTGTCTGATTGTCAGTAGAGATGAAGGCAGCAATCACCTCTGCTGTGAGGGGACACAGAGATGCTTGTCCCCCTAAAGCCCCTCTTTAGATTGCTCAATCTGCTGAACAGAAATCCTGATTTTTGGTGACATACTCACCCAATGAACGAGATGAGCGTTTGCTCGTTCATAGGGTGATAGCCAGCATCTTTTACACGGGCCAATTATCAGGAATAAGTATTCATACAAATGTTTATTCCCAGTAGTGGGCCTGATTCATTATTGGTCTGTGTAAAAGGACCTTCAGTTTCAAGTAGGATTTCAAAGATCAGCATGAAATTGTAGGAATAAATAGTTGTACATTTTGCAGTTGAAAGGAGAGTGAACCAGTCAATACATTAATGGAGCCCATTTTGTCCTATGGCTCATAGATAACAGTCCCATCAACAACTGTAATACTCAAAGCTACAAAATGCAAAAAAGGGGACACCTAGGAAAACTTTTTTCAGAGTTGAGGCCATAAGAATTGAGGCCCATTCTGGGTATTTAGATATTTGCCAAGAGAACAACAAGCTAATGCATATGGTGGCTAAATGTCCTCTGATGTCTCCCATCGTATTTATGGGGGAGTCAGGGAAAATAGTCATTAACCAAATACTTATTGAAATATTCAGAGTAGAAATCATTTAGAATATTGAGAAAACATAAGTCTCTGAAACAATGAGCCTAAAATCATCAAGAAACAGAAATAATGCTGCAATGAAAAGGAATTCCCTGTACAAAGGAAGAAAATAATTAATTTTCTTCAAACATGTGGGTCTACCATGGCTAATGGTTCACAGGAAAAGTGTATTATGTTCAGCAGGTGCTATGTAGTATGTGATCATGCTGTTGATGAGATCAGCGGGAAGAGTCATCAGACCTAATAATGTAATGTAATGTACGTTTGATCTCAGCCGGAACACTGGTGAACTGCACTGTGCAGCCTGTTAAATGTGATAGCAAGTCAAAGCACGCTGGTAACATGAGAATCAGACAAAACATCAATTCATTTGAGTCTGATAATTAAAGGAAATATGAGGAGATAGCGACGGCTTGCTGTGGCCTGAAAGACTTGGTTGGCAATTTTAGATTTCTAAGACTTGGCATGTATCACCTAGTAACATTTTTGTGGAGAGTGCAATGGCGGCTGAAAGCCAAAGTTTTACTTTACCTGGCTTCCTTATAAAATGTTAAAACAATGAGCTGATCAGTCAGAGAGCTGGTACTCTGGTCATCAGGGGAAGGGCAGACCACTGCTGACCCAGGTTTGTACTTTCACGCACAGTATTAGCACTTGGCTAATATGGGGAATGGTAAGAATGAGGCATAAAAACTATGCACCTACTGCCAAATTTTGCACAGCAAAAAGTACCACAAAGTTTACAAACAATACCTCCATATAGGGATAAAAACAAGGTATACGTAATAATTGGAACCCATGTTCGGTTTAGTAAATCGAATTTCAGATACCCTATTAGGACATTCACAGCTGACAGAAGTTTGCCACTGAAGACATTCATCTATTAGTCAAAGAGAAGAGCGACTTGATTTTGAAAAGAACTGTATAATGCCTATTTTTCCCCTGTAGTGTAACCGCAGGACAATGAACACATACAGCAGAGTTGCCTCCTGGATTACAGCAATCACTGGAGGTCCTAGCAGGGGAGCTTATCGCTGGGGAACCTATAATCAAAAAAGGATTGTTCGCAGAGGACAACCCTTAATACTGGATGGCAAATAGTGAGATGCATAAATATATATATATATATATATATATATATATACACACATATATTCATCATGGAAAAAAATAATATGTAGTAAATGAAAATAAATAATAAATTGTGGGCACATAATGGTTCCAGGTTCCATTGTTTTTATGGTGAGATTACGCTGGATGATAATGTTTTATTCTAAGGAAACAGATTTTCCACTAGAATTACTGTTTTTATAAGATTATATAAAATGTTTTTATTGAGAAATTCCCAGCTGGATTTTTGTTTAAACATGGTCAATATGCAGCAGAACATACATTTCATGGAGAAAGTAGAGCCTTGGGTTTTTTATTACGCTAGGCTGTAGGGTAACATTAGTGGAAATGATAAGTCTTCACCTTTGATAAACATTAGTAATGTAGTCAACTAGTAAAAAGGCAGAAAGAATATGCTGACTTGAAATGCTAGCATGATCTGGTAAGAGTCTTATATATCTACTTAGACATATGGCTGTTCATGTGATAATGAGACAAACGGTATTTGGATATTTATTTGTGAGCTATGTATTTAAAGTGACTCTCTGATTTACGGAAAAAAAATCACATTAACTGGGGAATGAACAGAACCTTTACATCTTTTAGCTGCAGTTCCATCAATCCCTGTCCTTCTTTTCTACTATTCAAGATGGCTGCACCACTTCTCAGACTGCCTGATACACACGTGCGTTTGGTAGCCCAAGGCACTTTCCGCTGGTTTTGGACTGACCATCACTGCTCACAGTGCTGGCCAATCAAAGTGCAGTCCTGGACGAGTAGGAATTATCTTGGGCCACCAATGTACAGCTAGCATCTGTTCTGTGAAGTAGTGAGGTCATCTTGGATGGAAGAAAAGGAAGAAGAAGAGGAGGAAGAAGAGGATTCCAGGAAATAGCAGATCCACAACTAAGTTGATGAACAGGAGGTCACCAAGTGTTCTGTTTGTTCCCCAGTTAATCAAAATTTGCTTCTTGTATTATATAAATGAGCCACAGTCCAACAGCACATATTATTCATTCAAAGTACAACAATAGTCAAGGCTCATTTTAAAAGCCGCAAGATGAGATCACACTGCAGGCAGAAGCATAGCCATAATGTCACGGCGAGGAGTGGGGGGAAAACCCCCCACCGTGCGGTGTCAAAAGAAAAAGGGGATCAGCCTGGCCAAAAGGAGTGATAAGAGAGCAGGTCACCTCTACCGCGTCCCTAATCCTCTTCCCTGACTCCTCACCGTATGAGCGGACCACGATGGTGGGACGGCTCATACACGGGATACCTAATATCCTGAGTCGCCCTGGAAATCCCTCACATAGGAGCAGGGGAGAGACTACCTGTTCATCCTCAACACGGAGGAACAGGAGTCTCTAACTAGGCCAGGCTGCAAGCAGAGGGGAACACATACAGCATATGGAAATGGCAGGTAAGTGAAACCAGCAACACACTTACCTGCCACAGACACACTGAATGGAACCCGTGCACAAGTGCTTAGTGTCCACCCAACATCAAAGGACACAGCACACACACCACGACCACACAGGGACCCAGGACATCATAGCTGCAATAAATGTGAAACAGGGAATGTCTAAAAAAACATACTGGACACCAAACACTACCAGACATGCAACACCAAAAATAGACATACAACACCCTGATCAAAACCCACTCCATACACAAAGGGACAGAAGGGAAGGAGACACCGTGATAACATTGATGACCACAAGGGTGGCCCTCAATTGGACAGATGGAACAGAGAACCACCAGCAATAGACCAAGGCTGGAGGAACACTGGGCTTCAAGCATCCAGCAAAAGACTAAATAGCCCAAGCAGCACACCCACACACACAAGACACTAGGCAGGGAGTTAACCCTTTCCAACACCAGACAAGGGAAGGCTACAACTTAAAGGGGAAGTGCACACACAAGCCTACTAAAACCACATGTTACCACGGCAACAGCATGCGTGGCAACCATGTCACGGCAAATCACCCAGAAGACCAAGACACTGCCACTGCATGCTCTCACAGCAACACGTTGCCGCGGGCAACCGCAAGTGTGGCAACAGTGTCACAGCGCAAACCAAAGGCCGTTACACATAAGGGGTATAGAGGTAGCAGATGCACCCAGGCCACATAAGACACTAGGATTATAAAATGTTCTGTTGGAGACCTAGTTACAAATTTTGCAGAAGCTCCCAAGTTATGCCTGGATACAGATAAGTTAATACCAGAGAATAGACCAAATCAAAATAAATAATCAAACTTGTGGAATAAAATAACTACTATACTTTTATTTTGTTATTAGGTGCAGTGTCTCAAGCACAGACCCTCTACACTATGGCACTTGGAGAACCTATGAATCCATGTTACAAAGCCGTAGACACACCATGTGACACTTCCATACTATGCTATGTACAGTAGTTTGAACATGCCACTTTTTCTTCTCACAAGCTCATACAGCAATCTTGTCTGTGTCTGAAATCGAAGACCTGTGGAAAGTACAATATGGTCTTTTGGGTTCTGTGTCCATACAACTAGGATCCATAAACATACTACCATATACGTGAACTGAAGCTCATATAAAAGAGGCTACCAGAGATGAGCGAATTTAGTTTAAATTGAATTTGACACAAATTTTGCAAATAAATAATTTTTTTTAATTGATTTGGGCAAGTTTCTCAAAATGGTGTCAGTTATTTGTCAGATGCGAAGACAAGAAAGATGAAGAAGATGGATCACCTAAATCCAGGAGGTCTCTGTGCATATACACAGGCAAGCAATTTGTGCCAAAAAGTGAAAATTTGCAGACTGCTTAAATTTATTTTTTTAAATAGGATGTTACCACCAGCAACCATGTATTTGTCCTTCTTTAGCAAATAGCATTTATTATGTAGATTAAGTTAATACAAGCTGCTTGCTAATGTATTGTTATTATCCATATTGCTTCCTCTGCTGGCTGGATTCATATTTCCATCACATTATACACGGATGGTTTCCATGGTTAGGGCCACCCTGCAATCCAACACTATAGGAAAAAGCACCAGCCTATGCGCACTCCCACAGTCCCAGCCACCATAGAGGCTGGCGCTTTTTTCGTAACCAAGGAAACGAGCAGTATATAATGTGATGGAAAAATGAGTCCAGCCAGCAAAGGAAGCAATATGGACAATCACAGTACATTAGTAAGTGCCTTGTATTAACTTTCTCTACATGATAAATGCCATTGCCTGAAGTGAGACAACCCCTTTAAACCAGCCAAGTCTATTCGACAGCCAAGACAGACCCTGCTATCTCTTGAGATAGGTAACACGACTCACTGCCGCTATATACAGTTGATTCAACCTTCTCATGTGCTTCCTTCTGTAAAAATAGTCATTTTTATGTAATATTCAAAATGGAAAACACAGTAATCTGTTCAATGGTGTCTATAAAGAAAACCACATGTACTGGAAATCTATCAGATTCCTGTTACAAAAACGGCAGTCAATATTTTACAAGTATTAAAACTGTGCCTTCCTGCTACAGTACTGAGAACACTGTGCAGAGATGGAGAAAGAACATTTGTTTCCTGAAATACGCACTTTGCTGAACAGGGTGGATTGTGTTACTGTCTATGATATTGTAAAAAATATGTCAGGCATAGAAATTGTATTTTGTATACAATAAATATATTTTGGACAATTTATTATAGAAGACAAGATCAGGAGGACTTTAGAGAGCCTGGGAGGTGCTGAGCAACACGACTTGAGACAAACAGCTATCTGGGGGAGAGGGTGTGAGACTTTAGGGGCCATTGCTCAGTCTATGTGGGCTGTGAGTGCACCATCCCAGAGTAGGGTGACCAGCAGATAGTGGGACTGGCTGCCCTTGAGACTACTGAGGGTCTGTTCATCCATGCCTAGCAAAGGGAGTTCATGAGTGGCAAAAGAGGGACCATAACAAGCTAAGTGTGTTACTGGAAGATAAGATTATGTAGAAGTGTGTTATCCCTCCTTCCGCATCTAGGGTTAACGTGTGGCACAGTGGTTATGCAAGCAAATGATATCCTGTGTTAAAATTTTAAGATGTATTGTTGTTATAAGTTTGAGTGACCCTTGAAGATGTTGCCCCTTTCTAAGGACTAGGAATGTTTAGCCACACTGTGACCCTGTGCTGCGAGGGGTTTTATATGCTGCAGTGGGTAGCTGGAAACCCACAAAAGTTAGTGTTGTTGCAGCAATTCCCATACTAAGGGACTGGTTCAACTCTGCAAGTGGGGTACATGCGGGGCAGGCTGTAGCCGAGACCACGGTTGCATAGTAGGATGAGCTGATAACCAGTAGTCAACCTGATTTGGTGTCATGTCAAGTATAAAGTGAGGTCCTCAACTCGGAAAGTCCTGCCACTGTTGTAAAAATAAAGTTATTCTGATCATCTGTAACTGCATTGTGTCATCTTAAAAGGGAGCTCAAGTATCTATAGTAAATAAGAGAAAGTCTGATCCAGGTAAAGGGGTGGTCTTCTCAACGAGATGGTCTTTAGAAAAGTTTTCACAGCAGATACCCAAATTCAGTACTATAACTGCAAATCTTATTTAGACACCAATCCAATTACTGCTGAGAAGGTGCTAACAAAAATAGGCAACAAGGGCCAAAAACAAATACTTCTGGTTACACAAATTAGAGAGAATGGATTGCACGATGAAATTAAGGAGGTATTTGGCCCCTGAGCGGCATTTAAATACCATCACAATATGCTCTGGCATCTATCCATGACTTGGTCAATAACTTACATAAGGCTCCCAGTATTCATTGTTGGCACCAACTGGTATTAGCAAGCATTTGCCCAAACCACAAAACTCATTCATTAGCAAAACGGGAGTAATTTCATCATAAAAAGTAGTGTAATGAGGGAAAGACACAAGGAAAAGGATCATCAGAAATGGAAAGAACGATTGGTCCTAGCCATCTACATTGGGAAGCAGGCTGGGTACTAGTCATGGGCGTAACTATAGCCATAGCTGCAACAGTACTGGCTATGGGGCCCAGAGGTAGAGAGCACCAATCAGTGTTAGAACATTGTACCTTATAACAATATGAAGATTTTTTGCCATAATGTAGGTTTTCTTATATATGGTGCTATTATAAATAACTATAATTTTTGCTATTTATGCTGTTGTTTACATTTTCTTACACTAGGTGGTGAAGACCCCATATTATTTTGCTATGGGGCCCTATGAATTATAGTTACGTCTTGGTACTAGCATCTATGGATATTCCATATACTATAAGGGATTATGCTTTCCTGAGAATTTTTACCAGAGTTGTATGGTTGGGGCATTTCTATAACAACATGTTGTCTTACGTTGTTTGGTTTACTATCACACCAGAATAGATTTTGTTGCCAAATCTAGCAAATATAATAAAATCATGGCATTAAATGAACAATGAGTTTCAAAGCAAGGACAAAATAACTTGCGATCAAAGCAAGTGGAGGAAGAATTTATGAAACTGTAATAAAGTCCACGTGAAACACATGTAAAACATGAAGAAGGAACAAGTGGAGGAAATGTTACACTTGTATGTTCCTGGAGCTATAGCAGCAAAAACACTTCAGATTCTATAGATCTGATCTCATCATTAGTGAATAAAGAACTGAGGAAAATTACTTAATATTTAAATAATCAGTAGGTTTCTTTATAGAACAGAGCTACAAACCTATACACAATTCTAGCCTTTCCTCCCCTCCTGTTCCAGATGAAAGCAACTGGCCAGAAAAGAGAAAATGAAAGACAAGAAAGAACGGAAAACATATGCCTACAAAGAAAGCCAATGGCCGGGAATAGGTCCCTCGCTTCTTAAGAATTAGCAAAGAAAATTCTTCATATGGTCAGAAAAATATATAGCTAATAGTAAGGCTTCTTTTCAGCTGAGGTACAGTGTGAGCTCCAGCAGCAATACATGCTATTGAATATAAAGGGTATACTCTGTATATTGGTTAAATGTAAAGAATAACCAAAAATGTTTTTGGATTTGTAGATCTTGTATGTATAGGATCTATCTAAATGTCATGTTGTAGTTTCTGGCACAACTGGCTGTCTGCTTCACAATCTTTCACCTCCACTTGGAAATTGACAGCGCCACTAAAGGCTCCACTTATATACGGTATGTTGGCTTTTTTGTAAAGGGACAACTATCTTAAAAGAGATTTCCAATGCAATAGGGAATTCTGGAGTCCCTGACCTTAGTACTATGTAACCATAGGGAATTAGTGTGCACCATGCAGATCCTGGGCACACCATTCATATACTGTACATGAGACGTTAGTAGTAATCAAAAAGTGTAATGTTCAATCTAGATGAATGTAAGGTTATGCATTGGGGTGAGAAACAATCTATAAGCCAGGGAGAAGGAGACGCCTACTGAGAAACGCGGCCATCTCCTCCTCCTTGTACCGATGGTATGGAATAGCAAACCGGGCAGGAAACCAGAGCGAGGGGCACAACGGGGGAGCGGAGCAGATCATTGGAAAAAAAAATAAGCGCAAGGACATCTCCTCAACATACCCTACACTGCCAGGTGCCTATATTATATGTCAGGATCGGTGAAAGGTCCTTTTTAAGCAACCAGTGCCAGACAACTGCTGCCAAGGTAAATGAAATCATGGGATGCATCAAAAGAGGCATAGACATATTCGTGTACAGTTTTGGGCACCTATTTATATGTAGAACAGAGCTGAACTAGAGCGGAAAGGAGACCAAGATGGACTGGTGAAGTTGGAGCAACCAAAAAGATTATAAAAGTTGACGTAAGGCTTCGTTCACATCACCGTTCTGCCTTTCCATTCTCCTGCTCCGTCTAGGAGCAGGAGAACGGAAAGGACGGAAAAGGCACATAACTGACGCCAAACTGAGTTCCAAACGGAGCCCTTAGGACCCCATAGATTATAATGGGGTCCGTAATGTTTCCGCTCAGAAGGAGACAAAAAGTTGTGCATGGAGGAATTTTTGTCTCCGCTTAAAAATCATCTTCTGAGCGGAAACATAACGGACCCCATTATAATCTATGTGCCTTTTCCGTCCTCCTGCTCCTAAACGGAGCAGGAGGACGGAAAGGCTGAACGGTGGGATGTGAATAAAGCCTTAGTCAGTTTGGAAAAGAAACAGCTTAGGGGTGATTTGATTTAAATACTGTGTACAATTAAAAGGGTCCTTTTACATGGGCAGATATTTTGCCCAGGGCCAGCGCTGATTGATAATGTAGCATGTCAATTGTGCTCGTTTAGCTCATTTACATGGAGCATCTTTCTCTGTATGTGACTGAACGGTCGTTTATGGACATACAATTTCATTATTGTCAGCAACACATCACTGTTTATATGGGGCAATGTGCTGCTGATAACCAATGATTTCTCATGCCGCATAAAAGATGTGATCATCCAACAAACAAGTGGTATGCTGTTTGTGGGGTAGTCAGTGCGTGTTTCATGGGGAAATGATCAGGAATGAGCATTGTTGGTTCCATTAGCCCATGTAAGAGGATAGAGGGTTATTGCAGGACTGGGTCCTGTTTTTAATTAGGCCCCCTAGTGTGTGGTTCCCATGGAAGGAAGCCCACTCACCTGCTCCCCTCTGCTCCAGTCCGGCACCCTGACTCTGTTCCGCTCTGTCCCCTGAGTAGGGTACATATGCACTGCTGCAGCCAATCCCTGGCATCAGTAATGATGTTGTTCCCGAAAGGCATGATAACCGCTTAGGTGAGTTTATACACCAGAGACTGGAAGGAGCCAGACAGGACCCTCTGTACTGAAACAAAGTGGCGGGGAGCAGTGCCTTTTTATGTTAGGTACAGCACAGTCCAGGCCTACATAATATTGGGGTTGATGCTGGATAACCACTTTAAGTATTTCTAGGTCTGCTAATTACTGCTAGGTATATCAAAGGCCAGTACACATAGCAGTGTAGTAATCTTTTTTTTCATAAATTCCCTCTAATTGTTAAATTTGTTGCCAGGAAGTAATTTTCCACCTTACTATTGGGTAGTTAGCAAGTGCCTCATATACATTTTTGCCTTCTTCTAGATCAACACTGGAAATGGGGTTGCTGAAATCTACCACACTTATTGACACTTAACACCTGAACATTTTTTGTTAATCCAATTTTTCTATATTGTATACATGATTTCCAATTAAATTTCTATGTCTCCCATTTATTTTTTAAAGATGACCACCCAAAATCTAGTGCAATCTGAAAGCAACATGTTATAGAGCAGGAGGAGCTGCGCAGATTGATATATATTTTTTGTGGGAAAAGATTCAGTAAAACCTGTAATTTAGACATTATTAATTATTTTTTGCATTTTCCACCTCCTGTGAACAGCTATCAGGAGGGAGGGAGGGGTTATCAGTGATTGATAACATTGTGTGTATATGTGAGCATAAGAGATAGCTGCCAGTCACTGATAACACCTCTTCCTTGTACCGATAGCTGTTCACAGGAGGTGGAAAAAGCTAAGATATAAATGTATAAATTACAGGTTTTATTGAATCTTTTCCCACAAACATATATATATTAATCTGCTCAGTTTCTCCTGCTCAACAACATGGTGTTTTCAGATTACATTGCATTGTGTGGTGACAGGTCCGCTTTAAATCAAGGTCCCTGTTCTAATGAATTACACGCAGAGCTTTTGTTTTAGGCATTTCTATACAGGTCCTGACTGTGTGTGCGGTTTTGCACTAGCTGCCAAGCAAAGCACCTGCATAAGGAGGTAAACACACAGCTGCTACCCCCTAAAATTCTTTGTGAATGGCCCTGTGTTCCTCACATGTGAATAACAACAAAACCCAAGGTTTTAAGGGATGAAGAAAATAAGATGTGTGGCTGCATTCTTCGCAGAACAATGTGTGCCTTGAAGATGGGAGGAGGGGTCACGCCTCAATAAATTCCACACCGTATGGGCATACTAATTACAGGTTCCAGGAATATTATGTGGGGCATAATTTGTTGTGTGGTAAAGTACAGGCAGATTCCAAACAAAAGATGAAGATATTCTAGATAGGAAATGTTGATGTTTCTTTTGCCCACAAATCAAAGCAAATATATAGCAGGTTGCAATGAATGATATGCACACACCACTGACACCCTATTTATTAGCTAGCGCATAATATGCTTCTGGACTGTAGTATGCAAGTTATCTTTGGTGTAATGTATTATATTTAAGAGAAAATAACTTAATGATTCTCTACCCCTATGACCTGTTGGACCATAATCATCATTTTAGTCAGTGCCGCCAGTTTATTTAAGTACAATGAGGTGATAAAATTGCGTAGGAAAGTGCCATCCCACTTGTAGCTCTCCAGCTTTTGCAAAACTATAACTCCTGAGTCTCAACATGCTCGGAAAGCCACAATGTCTGGGCATGATCGGTGTTGTAGCCGCACACTCCCTGGAGAGCTAAAGGTTGGAGACCACTGGTAAAGGGCTTCATGTTTGAAACAGTCCAGTTTTAGATTAATATATTGTGTAATGTTAAGCCTACAGCCAGAAGGAGATAGTGGTCACAATATGGGGCACTATAGACCTCCTAGATATCAGCACTCAATATGTGTATAGTCAACATTTGCACTGCTTTTGTGTGGAAACACTCATGGTCCAAGACGCATCACATCTAACTGAGCAGTCTTTATGATTAAACATAAAACCATATTGAAATGGTATGTCATGGGGGCCTTAAATTTACTTCTTATGTTGTCTACCTGCTGGTTTTTAATATACATTATCCTCCAGGAGATAAGCGTTGCCAATGTCTAAATTATGTGAATTGTCACCCTCTCCCGATTGAAACAAACATGTTTACTTGACTGATCAGTGTCTCTATGGGGTAACATAGTGGACCTGAGGCTATGTTATGTGTATGGTCAGCTGTATGGTCATGACATGTTCAGCTGCTGATTTTTCATAGAAGAACTTGACTGTTATAGTTCCTTTTACATAGGCAGGTTTCTCCCTGGTAACAAGTGGCAATTGACGATATAGTACATTGATCAACAATTCTTAAGGATCTTCATGTGGGCCAATAATTGTCCGAATGAATGAATGGCATGAATAATTGAACTGCTTGTGCACCTGCTCAGCAGCATATCTCCAGTTTACATGGGGCGATGTGCTGATTACAAAGGAAAATCAGCATAAAAGATCTGATCTGCTGACAAACAAGTGCATGCTTTTTTGTCTGCTGATTAAATGGCATTTTACAGGGGGCAATGAATGAGAACAAAGAAACACTCTGGGTATAGGAGGTACTGAATGATAGGAGCGTCCCACTTCAAAAAAACACAAGAAGTCAAAGCATTCTCCAGAATGATGCCAATAATATGACATTTTTATTGTAAATTAATTTTAACACTGGCTCTCACTATATTGTACTGTTATTTACTTGGCACTACTAAATGGCAAAAAAAAATGATTTTTGAGACCAAGTTTTGAAAATTGATTTAGAATAATATTTTCATATTACTAGCATCATCCTGGAGGAGTGCTAGGATTTCTTATCCAATGATCGGGAACAAGCATTCTTTAGGCCAATAATCATCCCAACAAAAAGGTCCGTCACACATTCTTAGCTGGATTACCTAGAGCTGAGTGGGATCCTTTATATCTGGTATCGTTCAGAGACAGATAGTAAAAAAGCCTAAATGAACGGAAATGTAGGCTTTGTCTTATTGGAATGCTCTAACCCAATGCAACTTGTATTGTTACCGATTTCTAATTATGAAGCTGTAACCAACTAAAGATTACTTTACAGACTAGGAACTGAAGGAAATTGCACATACTATATTAGGATTTATAAAAAAGGGGCCAGAAAAACATTTAACTAACTTTGAATTCTGCCCTTGTTAACTCCAATGTTAATCATGTATAGTATCCTTATGGAGAACACCAAGTAGCTTAAGGAATCTTATTGGCCATGAAATGGACCAAATTAGCTGCCCTTTCCAAAAATGAAAAGAACACTACACCTCTGGTGCCACCCGTTGGAAGGCAGCTATTCTATAAGTCAATTTTAAACTTTTTAAAACAGGCCTTGAGACATAATTGAACTTGACGAGAGGCCTTTGTTGTGGATCCAGGAGGGGTACTATTTCTCCTTGGGAGGATGGCCTAGCATGTGTGAGTATATTATAGCTTTCTTTTCATTTTGGAAAGAGAGACAATTTTCAGACCTTTTCTCCAGAATTGCATAGCTCATAAGACTCTTTATGTGTACTAGGCGCTTTCCACAAGGAGAAACAGTACCCCCTGGATCCCTTACAAAAAGGAAAGCTGTTCCTCTGGTGCTCCTTGTAGGAAGGCAGCTGTCTTATACATCAATATTTGACCCTTTTAAATGGGCCTTGAGACATAATTTAGGATTAGTACTTTGTCTGCAGATAGCTGCTTCAGGGTGATTGCCCCTCATTAATGCAGAGCATCGCAAACTAGCCTCAGACCCAGGCCAGGTTTAAAAAGTGAAACACTGTCTTATAGGATAGCTGCCTTTCAAGGGGTGGCACCAGAGGTACAGCTTGCTTTTCATTTTTGTAAAGAGATGTAGTTGAGCTTTAATGCCAGACACAGCCAAAGAATGGCACTGTTTCTGGAAAAAAAAAAGCAGCCATCCTTTTCTAATTTGTTACGGCCCTTTAAATTTTGTCACGTTGGTATGTGGTCATTGTATGTGCAATGTTTCACTTGCAAATGTATTTCTTTGATGTTTGCATTTTAATGATTTGAAAGTCTAGCATTGTAATATTGTAAGAATAAATGTTCTTTATTGATTTTATACAGAATGGATATTTATGCTTGTAGCCTGTACGGAGAACATTGTAATGATATACTAATTACCTCTCTAGTCTCTTAAGACACTGTGCTGTGAATCGTCATGAAAAGATGCATATTTATTTATTGCTTACAATATTTATAATATATATAGCGGATGAAAGATTCTGAGTTGATTAGCTGCTATGGGTTAGTATTATTAATGTTATAACATAGTGCAAGATGTGTCGGGCAGTCTATAAAATATGGAATGTGAGACAAAGACAAACAACAATGATGATCTGATTTTCAGTCGCTTTCAAGACACTTTAGACGTTTGTGTGCTCTTTTTTTTCTTCTTGGAACCTGAGAAGAAAACAAAACACATGCAGTGAGGAAGTGTGGGGTCTGTTAAGAAGTGGGTTATCTCCGGAGGTGACTATGTGCACCTGAAAGACTTTCACATGCTTTGTTGTATTTTCAAGGTAAAGATGCGTGGAACGTTTAAGAAAGTAGGGAAGAACTGGTGAAAGGTATGATGCAAAAAGTGAGTCATGATTAGAAAACACTCATTCCAGGCATGCAAGGTCATATGTTGCTTGACACGGTTACCAATTGATGTAATTACAAATTTGCATATTTTCTGTTCTACTGAATTATTTTAAAGAGCTTACAAAAAAGAAAAAAATTTATAACTGTCATGTCCAGCCTCCTTGGAGCACCATGGTCAGTTGGTATTTCGATTCATATATTAAAGGGGCTGTCCCATACACTTTTGAACCTGCACCTGGAACTGAATACGTTTTATAATTGCTTGTATAGCTGCTGATTACTTAATAAAATCTATCTATATAGTGCCACCTGCCGTTCCTGATTTTCTGTCCATCTCGCTTAGGTGGACATTCAAACTCAGCTCCATCCTTTAACTGCCACCAGCCATATCTTCTGTTAGAAGTTGTGATATTTACAAGACGAGAGCTGCAGCACCAAGGGTATGTCCCCTGAGAAAGGAGATGTCCCCTGAGAAAGGAGATGTCCCCTGAGAAAGGAGATGACCCCTGAGAAAGGAGATGACCCCTGAGAAAGGAGATGACCCCTGAGAAAGGACCTGTTCCCTAAGAACAGACATGCCCCAGAACAGATAGCCTGAAATAATTTCAGCAAAGTAATTGGAGTAATGATTGGAGAGAGCTCTGGATCCATGTGAGGTTCAGGGCTGGTCCTAGCTTTGTCAGAAAGAGATTGTCGTGTACAAGATGATATCTGATTTTCATTTTTTATATCATGGATAAGACCTTACATTTTGCCCACATTCAGCCTGTGCACATTATATTCATTGTCTTTTGGATATTTTATCTGTTTTGGATGGAAAGAAGTAGAAGTTTATCTGTCCGAGATTAATCTTAATCTTGGAAGAAACTTTTGGACCTTCATTTGAATATACAGTCATGTTTCAGAGGTATAACATTTCTAAATGACAATAGGTTGTAAAATTTTGGTCATCTAATTAAAAAACTGTATTAACTTTAAAATACATAAGATGACCTTAGCTATGCTAAGATTTTTAATTGGTTTGTGCATGCAATAAGCTAAAAACTGAAGGATGTCCAGACAACGTGCTAGATAGTGACCGACCCCACCCATGCTGTATGGATATATATTGTGCTGCAATAACAGTGTGACCCTAGACCATTAAATTTAATCTCCAAGCTACAAAGAAAAATATTTAATTTGACCAAGGATTGACCTAGTTGTCTTGTGCCAGGCGAACAAATGAAACACTTGAGAGTTATGCACTGCTGCCTCAAAACGTTGTGTTAAACAACCTAATGACATCCAGATTAAAATGAGCCCTGTCCTTCCATCTGATGACAGCCCATATTGCATGAATCACTGGTGGAGTACGTGCAAGAATTATAAAATGGGGCAATATAATAGCATTTCTTATATTGAACTCTTGATGTCTGTATCTCATCAACAATGAAGACCATAAAGTTAGCTGCACGCTTACCAGAAGAAGTTTTGGGGTTCATACAGTGATGAATGGCATACAGTTCCTCTCCGATTATCAGCTGTATTGTCCTTTATGGCTTACGTGCTGTCGAATGTCCATGCTTTATAGGGATCCTACTCTGATCTACTTAAAATAAACTCTTGTCTATAGCCCCTATAGTAATGTCACACACATGCTTAACACCAGTATCTACTCCGCCAGCATTTTATTCAAGTGTCTTTGTTTTTATTTAAAACTGCTAAATTTCTTTACCGTACTTCTAAGTCTCTTTTTAAAGTGCTTTTAAATTTCTCAAGTACACAATGCTTTAAATGAACGTATAATCATCACATGCAAAGCATAAACCCTGTACTTCTTTGTGTACATGTTACAGAATGGACACTTAAGACATTCACAGATCACTGTGCATTCTTAATGTAATTGTGGTCGAGATTGCCGTAATTACGTATAGAATCTAATCCATTCATGCCTTTTTATGCGCTTCTCAGAGGTGGTATCGAGCATGGGGTAATGAGCTTTATAATAACATTTTATAAACTGGGCACACACCGGTGTGTGGTAATATCCATGCAAATAATATATGTTATATTTTGTAGAAAAATTTTTACTTCTTGAAAACCTTGGTATAAGTTCCTAGTGAACCAAACTAATCATCTTCTTCTAGCGCATAAAACAATAAAAGAGCCATTCTATTCCCTACCATTCAGTTACCCCCTGGCATTGTTGCACACATCAGTATTGGAGCAACGTCACATTCCAGAAGAAATAAGTACATATCACAACGTGCAACATTAACCACGCGTGTAAGATACCGCATAAAATAATTTTGTGTGCTAAAAGCAATGCACATATATTGAGTAATGGAATGGTTTTGTAGATAACACTAAAGACATGTGAATACAATGAAATGAAAAGAATTGTCTTCGTAATGATAATGAACATATATAATACAGATCGTAGAATATTCTGAACTTCTTACCTTGTGGCCAATGTTCTTTATTAAAATATACTACACGGTTAACTGTATATATGTACCTGTTTCACATATAAAATCAATCCTGTGTTTCATGTATGGACTGGGTGCATTATAGCCGATATAAATGCTTATATTATACATCTGTAATACATATTTAAAGAGGACCTGTGTTACCAGTTGGAGGTATGTCCTTGCACAGTCTGAAACTAGCCAATCAGTGTCGCCAGTGTCAGACTGTGCAGGGACAACCTCCCAATTGGTAACACCTATCTGGACCTTCATTGCAAACTGCTAGTAATTCATTCATAACTTATACCTAAGTCATAAGAATAGATGCTCCAGAATTGTTATTACATGAGAAATGTAAGTACTTACTAAAACAGACATGTCAGGAGAGGTGACAGGTCCTCTTTAAATTCATTGTGGATATGTGTGCATTTTAGTAAGTCCTCTTCTGGGCATTAATGACTATAAAGGTATGGAGATAGCAGCCCATGTGCGATAATGCTCGAGTATGCTCTTACTACTGCATGTGCCATCATCAAACAGCACAGCGTTGAATGTTCTAAATTGGATCTAAATGATTGGACATTTTCAGTGCTTATGATAAACCATCAATGGGACTTAAATAATAAGCCCGGAAGTCAAGATATATTTTCTTTATACAAAACCCTTAAACACCCTTAAAAAATCAAATTAGTTTGATTGGCTCCTTACTACACAGCATGCTTTTATTTTATGTCCTTTGATTAGTGATGAATTTGGGAAATAACATTACATTATAGAATATGTAAGAGAATGTGGGTTTACTTACACTCCTTGACGTTGGGAGGTGCTAGGGAGCAAGAGTGACAAACCATTCCATAAATGCTTTTAGGGCGGCTCTCTAACATGTAGAATCTGGTTTGAGGATCAAAATGTTAACATTTATAATGTATGTCAATAAAGATTATATTCATATAACATACGGTACATGGAATATTAGGGTAATCTTCAAAAGCTTGTATAAAGGTGTTGTCCAGGTTAAAACATAAATTGTAAAAAACATGGCAAGGTAGTAAAATAGTAAAACAAAATATATATTCACTATTTCAAAGTTCTCTGTTTCACAGCCACTGCTCTGGTCATTCCCTTATCAACAGTCTCATGCTGTATACCAGTGATGGCAACTGTAGCCAAGACGTCATGTTTTTTGCTGAAGTAGTAGGAAGGATTGGAGCAATGGCGCTGGAGCAGAGGGCGTTCAGAATGGTAGGCAGACATTTATTTTTTTATTATTATAATGCCTTTCCTGCCTTTTACAGACATTTCTTAAGTTGGACAACACCTTTATTAATGTTTCAATTCATCTAAGAGGTGAATAAGACTAAATGCGTTTAAGCAGAAGATGAAGAGCAATGTAGAACCTTTATTGGAGCCGGAGTCCTAGAGGTCATCAATTAAACATTGGTCTATCCTTAGCACAAGACATTAATTTGGAAGTGGTGTAGAACTCCCTTAATCCATTGTAGGACACAAATATCCTACTTAATGTACTATATCATTCTTTTTGTGAACAAATCTAAAATCTTGCTCTGCTTACAATTAAAATGTGCCCATAGATAAAGAAAGAGACTATCTGATCTGAAGATACATATTAGGGAAGAATTTACTAACATCCCTTTTCATGCTTTCTGCTAAGCCACATGCCTTTTCACACTATGCAGATGTTTTCTTGAAACCTAAGTGTTCCAAATTGTACCACGTTTTGCACCAAAATCTAAGTGGACTCACATTAGTAAATATGGCCTACGGTACTGTTCTAGAAAAGGTCTGTTGGTTTTCACAAACAGCGCCTCTGTAGTTGACGAGTTGTGTCTGTTATTGCAGCTCAGCCCCATTTACAATAACCATTTCCATTTGGAAAAAACAACCCCTTTTCAACCAAACATTAGTCAAACAACCGTTGCTAATACCAAATTTTTGGTGTATTCTATTGACTCTAATTTTATGACGTTTCTAGAATGTTTCCTATAGACAGTATTTTTTGCATTTAACCTTACCCTGGAAGGCAGGGTCCACATTCAGCATCATTCTTAGAATCTCCTGGAGTCAAAACTGTTGCTCGGAAAAATCCATCGCAATCCTTGTGTCTCCTGCATATTTGGTAGCCTCCTTTAGAATATTTGCCAGTTGGACAGGAAATACAACCATAATCTTCATCTTTCATTCCATATCCACAAGACTAAAATGACATAGAAAAATGATATAAAAGGAGAAAAGCAGCAAAACAATATTTCATTTGCTGGCTCCGTGGGATATACAGTCTCTGTTTCAAAGAAGTTTTCAAAAAGGTTTCTTAAACTTCTTATTTCAGGGCAGCACAGGATAGAAAGGAAAATGCTACACAGGTTCCAATGATTTGATTCAGTATATTCGTGTAAAAAGCTTTTAACTGCTGCCGGGGTTACCATCATGAATTTCTGGAAAACTGTGTTAACAGCAACCTTCCCCACCTCTAGCCATTCTCACATTCATAACCATAAAAGCCATAACTTTTTTTTGTGTCTAGCCATTTTGCCATTCACATTGGTAAGATTTTAATTTCTATCAACTTTTAATATGGGTTAAATGAACAGGTAAAAAATTGTGCAATTTTGATATTATGCTGGTTACCGATCACCATAAATAATCTGTTCACTCTATTGTACAGGTTATTATGAGTAGTGTTGAGCGAACTTCTTTAATGGCTACCACGGACCACAACGGAATTCGGAATCCATATTGGGATTCTTCGCTAACCGGAAGCCGAACTTTAGACGCCGAACTTAAAACAGAAGTTCGCTCAACACTAATTATGAGTACAGGAATGCAAAATACTGTTTTGTGATATCTAATAGTATGTTACAAAAACATACTTATTGTAATGGCTTTTTCTCCTTTATTTATTTTTTAGTAACATTAACTTTTGCAGAAAAAAATAACTTTTACCATGCAAGAAAAAAGCTGGAAAGTAAAAATTTTACAACATTTTTTCATAACTAGTAAGAAAACTAATTTCTCAGTGTATCTATTTACTCTACAGGGAGTGCAGAATTATTAGGCAAGTTGTATTTTTGAGGATTAATTTTATTATTGAACAACAACCATGTTCTCAATGAACCCAAAAAACTCATTAATATCCAAGCTGAATATTTTTGTAAGTAGTTTTTAGTTTGTTTTTAGTTTTAGCTATTTTAGGGGGATATCTGTGTGTGCAGGTGACTATTACTGTGCATAATTAGGCAACTTAACAAAAAACAAATATATACCCATTTCAATTATTTATTTTTACCAGTGAAACCAATATAACATCTCAACATTCACAAATATACATTTCTGACATTCAAAAACAAAACAAAAACAAATCAGTGACCAATATAGCCACCTTTCTTTGCAAGGACACTCAAAAGCCTGCCATCCATGGATTCTGTCAGTGTTTTGATCTGTTCACCATCAACATTGCGTGCAGCAGCAACCACAGCCTCCCAGACACTGTTCAGAGAGGTGTACTGTTTTTCCTCCTTGTAAATCTCACATTTGATGATGGACCACAGGTTCTCAATGGGGTTCAGATTAGGTGAACAAGGAGGCCATGTCATTAGATTTTCTTCTTTTATACCCTTTCTTGCCAGCCACGCTGTGGAGTACTTGGACGCGTGTGATGGAGCATTGTCCTGCATGAAAATCATGTTTTTCTTGAAGGATGCAGACTTCTTCCTGTACCACTGCTTGAAGAAGGTGTCTTCCAGAAACTGGCAGTAGGACTGGGAGTTGAGCTTGACTCCATCCTCAACCCGAAAAGGCCCCACAAGCTCATCTTTGATGATACCAGCCCAAACCAGTACTCCACCTCCACCTTGCTGGCGTCTGAGTCGGACTGGAGCTCTCTGCCCTTTACCAATCCAGCCACGGGCCCATCCATCTGGCCCATCAAGACTCACTCTCATTTCATCAGTCCATAAAACCTTAGAAAAATCAGTCTTGAGATATTTCTTGGCCCAGTCTTGACGTTTCAGCTTGTGTGTCTTGTTCAGTGGTGGTCGCCTTTCAGCCTTTCTTACCTTGGCCATGTCTCTGAGTATTGCACACCTTGTGCTTTTGGGCACTCCAGTTATGTTGCAGCTCTGAAATATGGCCAAACTGGTGGCAAGTGGCATCTTGGCAGCTGCACGCTTGACTTTTCTCAGTTCATGGGCAGTTATTTTGCGCCTTGGTTTTTCCACACGCTTCTTGCGACCCTGTTGACTATTTTAAATGAAACGCTTGATTGTTCGATGATCACGCTTCAGAAGCTCTGCAATTTTAAGAGTGCTGCATCCCTCTGCAAGATATCTCACTATTTTTGACTTTTCTGAGCCTGTCAAGTCTTTCTTTTGACCCATTTTGCCAAAGGAAAGGAAGTTGCCTAATAATTATGCACACCTGATATAGGGTGTTGATGTCATTAGACCACACCCCTTCTCATTACAGAGATGCACATCACCTAATATGCTTAATTGGTAGTAGGCTTTCGAGCCTATACAGCTTGGAGTAAGACAACATGCATAAAGAGGATGATGTGGTCAAAATACTCATTTGCCTAATAATTCTGCACGCAGTGTATATTGTGCTGGTGAAGAAAAAGTATTAGCACTAGGCATAGAAAATCCTATCTTTAATTCACGCAACCGTGGTTTTGGTCCGCATCTGAGCTGCATTTTTAGCGGCTCGGGTGCAGACGCATTCACTTCAATGGGACAGCAAAAGATGCAGACAGCACTCTGTGTGCTCTCCGCATCCGTTGCTCCGTTCCGTGGCCCCGCAAAAGTTATGAGTCATGTCCTAGTCTTGTCCGTTTTGCGCACAAGAATAGGCATTTCTATAAAGGGCCGTCTGTTTCGTTCCGCAAATTGAGGAAGGCACACGGGCGGTATCCGTGTTTTGCAGATCCGCAATTTGCGGACCACAAAACACGGCACGGTCTTGTGAACAAGCCCTAATACAGAGCTTTTCTATAGAGGAGCGAGTAATGCTGCTGCCTACTATACAGAAGGTTTGGGGTTCAAATCCCATGGTTGACCTATAAAATAACTCTTTTTAGTAAAAGTTATGGCCGAAAAATATAATTCTTACTTTCCAGCTTTTTTTCTACTAAAATCATTACAATAAATTTGTTTTGTAGCACATTTACTATTAAATATAACAAAACAATATTTAGTATCCCTGTAAACATAATGGACTGTACAATATGGTGGACACATTATTCATGGTGACTGGTAAATGGCTCTTTTTCCCTTCATTTCAAATTCTTCTGGCCGGCTGTTCTGTCAGAGGAAAGGAATCGTATCCAGCGAAGCGGGAAAAGGCCGGATCGCTGATAGGCCACATTGACTATAATGGGACTTGGCGGGGATCTGGCCTGTTTCCTGCATTAGGGTCGGGAATCGGCTGGACAGATACCACTGCAAGCAGCGCTTTTTTTTCTGGTCCATTCCCGGCACTACTGCCGGAAACAGGCCGGATCTCCGTCGGGTCCCATTATAGTCAATGGGCTCCAGTGGGGTTATGCCGAATACAATGTCTTCCAGCAGGATGTTTCTTTGCTGGAACAGCATCCCCGGAAGAATTTACCGCTAGTATGAAACTAGCCTAATGCTATGCTTGTGAAGAAAATTGCTTTATAAAGAGACTCTGTAAACATGATCAACTCTACTAAACCAGACATTTTGCCAGGTACAGTTGATCATGCTGATTAAAATGAAACTTTTCTTTTGTTTGTGATGCTCTGTGGCTTATATGTGGTTGCCTGCACTCATTGGTGGCAGCGGAGCCTCAGCAGAAGGGAGAGGGCGCTGTGTGGGGAGGAGAACATATTTACCTTGGGATGCTCCTAGCCACTGCCGGTGTCGTCAGTCCACCCAGAATAGGTGCCGGCTCCACAGGCAGCAGAGGAGCACAGCTGCTGGGAGGATCACAAGGTAAGTATTTTCCTGTCCCCATACAACATGCTCTGTATAGGTGGCACAGCAGCAGACATGAGAAGACAGGGCTATCTCGTCTAGTCCTGTCAATCAATGGGTAGGGGGGAGTGTACTGAGCATCGAGGGGCAGATGTCATAGAAAATCTTCTGTCTGTTGTATTGAAGGTCTGGGGTTTAAATCCCAACGAAGACCTGTAAAATAATTTCTTTATTAAAAAATCTATCTGCTGGGAGAAGGCCCTTCCCCAACCCTCATCCAGCACGGCTTCATTAATATTTACTGCACTGAAGTGAAAACGAATGAGTAGGGCTGAGAAAATCGAGCTTCGGATCCTAGATCCGAAGTTGATTCATTCAGAACGTCGTTTGAATGCTTTGAAATGTATGGGCTCTGGTGAGTCAAATTCGCTATCACCAAAGTCTCGCAGGACTTCGGTGAATAACTTCGGGATTTGATTTTCAACTTTAAAGTCATTTTAAAACATAAATCCGAAGTCAGCTTTGTTGGTAACAATGCATCTTCGGATCCATGCTTTAAAATGGTTTTAAAGTTTAAAAGTTATTCACCGAGACTTCAATGATAAATCTGTTCACCTCACCGGAGCCCATACATTTTAATGCTGTATGGAGACCAATCAGGCTTTCTGCATAAATCTGTGCAGCAGTTAAACAGCTACAGCCTACAGACAGGGGCATGTGCCCACACCTGTGTAATCTGTACATATATTAGTATTCACCCTGCGGTAAACGGAATCATATATATGATCTCTAAAACAAAATAATGAGGACAATAAATCTAGGATCTTTAAAATAAGCAAACCTCGCCCACTTAGATGGTATATGATGTTTGATGGCATTATAACAGAGAGGCATTGTTCTGACTGGCCCAATTACTTACATTATATGGCTCTTCCCCCGGTTCACACTCTGGACAGCTATGGCACAGACCTGTTGTCTGGTTATAATATTCATTTTCACCACAGTTCGAGTACTCGGCTAGAGCTGAATACACCAAGGACGCCTGCAGTAGTAAGAGGGAGTAATCAGCTTGTACGTCGAGATTAAGATTTTCTAGATTCTACCACTGACATCTGTGCAGTCTCAGACATGTTTATTCCATTACATATCAATCTTTTCTAACAAATGTTAAACTTCTTTAATCCAGAGAATCTTATAACAGAATTGTGGCTTCTACTTCTGTTGATCAAGCAAAGGTTTATAAGTGAAAGATATAGACATAGACATATAGCATAAACCCTTTAATCTTCTTCATATTCCCTAATATATACTACATCCTCATGTTTAATGTGTGAGAAGGATCTATACAGACTTGATTATCATAAAGCTGTAATGAAGTACTGTAGCAGATAGCACTTCCCGTGACCACCTTTACGCATGTGTTTACACGGATTCAAACTGTGGTCACCGAGAGAAGGAAGTCAAGTGATTGCTAGGCAACTAAAACTCACACCTGCAGAATACACTGGGGTTGTCTCATCATAGACAATGGGGGCATTATGCTAGGATATGCCCCCATTGTCTTATAGGTGCAGGTCCCACCGCTATATCGAGAACGGATCCCTGCGAGGTGGTGGCTGGAGGACACCGGTCCGGCCACCACCAAGCCGACTCCACATAGAAGTGAAAGGGAGCGCACCGCGCATGACTGGCCACCGCTCCCATTCACTTCTATGGGCTCGGTGGAAATAGCCAAGCCACTTTTGGGGCTCTGTTCTTGATATAGCGATATGCCCCCATTGTCTGTCATGAGACAACCCCTTTAAGATTTCATTGTGTTATATAAGCATGTTATACATACCATCAGAAATGGGACTATACGGGTCAATTTTCTGTCACCTTGTTTGTTCATATTACAGCTATGATGTGCCACACCTTTAAAAAAAAAAAATAGATTTTATTACCTAATAAGGAACAATTTCTTGGTGATGATAACATTTTCCAATTTTTATCTAAAATTTTACATTTGAAAGCATTTGGCAATTAGCATATTTATGCAGAGTGTTATGCAGTGTGCCTCTTACATACATTTGTCTATTTCTGTTGAAGGAAAGTGAACTGCGACGCTGCACCAGAAATGATTTAGGCTACTTTCACACTCGCGTTTTGGCTTTCCGTTTGTGAGATCCGTCATGGGCTCTCACAAGCGGTCCAAAACGGATCAGAATGCATCAGTTTGCCTCTAATCCATCTCCATTCCGCTCTGGAGGCGGACACCAAAACGCTGCCTGCAGCGTTTTGCTGTCCGCTTGATGAAACTGAGCCAAACAGGTAGAAAACGAATCTGTCTCCTATTGACTTTCAATGGAGTTCATGACGGATCCGTCTTGGCTATATTACAGATAATACAAACGGATCCGTTCATGACGGATGCATGTGGTTGTATTATTGTAACGAATTCATTTTTGCATATCCATGACGGATCCGCCCGAAACGCGAGTGTGAAAGTAGCCTTATTTAGCAGTTTGTATGATGATGGCCGTAATGGATCTAATAAATATTCGAGTTAAAATCAAACATTTACTGACATTATCCTTCCGAGCTGCCTTTCATGTGGGATCAACTTGCATTCTGACTATAGTTTGACTTCAACCGACACTTTGCTAGAATGAATTTCCTTCCATCTTGCTTTGAGCTATGAAACTAGTTACGACAGGTAGATAAGGTAACATTAAACAGTTCGGTAAGCCAACTTGTTGAAAAGAAATTACTCTTGGATTGACAAAGGGCAAGAGAAGCCAATTCCAAGCTTCCTATCAATTTTTTCTCCCTTTTTTTTTTTTATAGTCTTCCCTTCATCAAAATGTAAATTGTGCACTTATTTGACAGACGCTGCGAAGGGTGTTTAATCAGGCTAATGTCCGTACCCACCTAAGGTTGATTATATTGAGACAGAGCCAAAGGTGTGTAATTAACAGATATTTGCTTAACACATGCACTACAAAAAGACAAAAGAGAATAAATTTGTGCTTTAGTGTTATGTAACCCTGCTAACTGCCTGTGTGCTTCTGATCTACCCTCAACAAGTCCTGACAGTGCTAGAAATCTGGTTAAATACAAAAAGTCAATGTATCTCAGAATATACAGCACTTCCCGGGCACTACTGTTACCTATGGAACTGACACACCAATCACATCCGGCATTACTTATATAGTAGCCTGCAGTGATACACAGATAATGAGCCTTAGCAATCTCTGATTTATGTAGGCAGTGTGGGGGGTAACTACTATGTAAACCTATACCATGTATATCTACACTAATAGCCAGATTTTTGGATTAGGACCAAAGCACCAAGGCAGGAAGTTGTGGTGACAAAAAGAACACCCTTGAGGCATAAGGTAAATTCCAGGTGCGTATCAGTAATAGCTAAGAGGCAAGTGCAACCCACGCGTCTAGCCACGACTGCTCAGTGTGCCTGCAGGCATTCTATGTTCTGATAAGACTACCGCTTCTTAAAGAATAGAACATTGTAACGAAGATACTTCTCATCGTGCCATCACTGACAGGGTACCTGCATAATCTGTCTGTCTGTTTCCTGACTATAGAAGTAATTACACTAATCGTTTACATGTAGCTTTGTAGCCACTGACATCTTCTCACATGACATTGATGTTGACATAAATGCTCTACTTGTACCCACCATCTAATGTTTACCCTTTCTTATGCTACCAATCAACTTCTTACTAGTTGGTGATCGGCACCACTGATACAATAGTGCTGTTTGAGTACAAGCTTGGGTAAGGATAAGCAGTGTAGGAAAGTCATGAACAAGTATTAATAGATGGGTCACTTACAAGGCAGGACCCTGATTTGTCTCATGTCACCACTCATCACCACCAATTAGCAACATTTGTTGAGTTTACTACTAAAGCTGAAAGTCACATCTGCATGATAAACAGTTGCCTGGGACTCAGCCTAAGGGTATTCTTCTCTGCATCTTTAAGGGTAAAGCCACATGGTCAGGTTTGTAAGCCAAAATCAGGAGTGGACAGATATGACTTTCCCTCTTTTTTGAACTCACTTCTGGTTCTGGCTTCAAAACTGCATCAGTAAACCTGACGATGTGTTTGCACCCTTACAGTTGCACCAAAATAGGCCAAGCTCCTCCCTCCATGTTCCTTTATTGCCTAGGACGAAGCAATATGTGTGCCTTTATTAGCCCAAACTCACACAGTAGCTTGATGACCACAAAAACTCTACGCACTCGATTACATTTTATTATCTCTCAAATTGTAAAGTAGATGGAGTTGTCTGTTTCTGGCACCAGAACCATTGCCAAACAGCTGATCATTTGGGGGGGGAAGGTGTCAGACCCCCTTCGTTCAGCCAGTCTAGTCTAGTTAGGTCAGTCAAAATAAAAAAATATCACTGGAGTGATCTGCACCAAACTTATTAAAAGGTGATGGTTATTACAAGTGCGCAGTAGGTTTACCTGTTTCATGACTGTGTAAGTCTGTGCCCAGCAGGGTGTATGTGCAGAAGAGACACTGCTCTGTGCCTAGGTGCACCCTCCTTTGTGCCTTGGGTTAGCTTTCTCAGAACGTTCAACACAAATGTCAAAAATGATAAGAGATCAGAGAATATACTGTACACTGCCAGTAAATTGATTTGGCAGTGGGAATATTTTTCTTGATTCCTTTGAAGAATACTGGCTTTTTACCTTAGGTAATGCTTTAATAAATACGACCTAGGACCTGAAATCACTTGTGTAGCTCAGTATTAAGAGCTTTTATAAATATGTAAGAATAAACCTCGACAATAAAGGTAACATATGTGAATGAATTAACATATTCCTGCATATTATATGACGTTCTTTAGAGATCATTAGGGCAATCACATAACATAATCTTATTCTGGGAATTGCTGTCTATGCAATTAGAAGTTGCAGGAATTTAAAAACCTTGCTTTCCCTGCAGAAGAAATTCATGGATGAAGGCCTCTTTCTAAGGCTACTTTCACACTTGCGTTTGGTGCGGATCCGTCATGGATCTGCACAGACGGATCCGTTCAGATAATACAACCGTCTGCATCCGTTCAGAACAGATCCATTTGTATTATCTTTAACATTGAACACCATTCAAAGTCAATGGAGGACGGATCCGTTTTCTATTGTGCCCGATTGTGTGTCAGAACGGATCCGTTTGGTTCAGTTTCGTCAGACGGACACCAAAACGCTGCAAGCAGCGTTTTGGTGTCCGCCTCCAAAGCGGAATGGAGACGGAACGGAGGCAAACTGATGCATTCTGAGCGGATCCTTTTCCATTCAGAATGCATTAGGGCCAAACTGATCCGTTTTGGACCGCTTGTGAGAACCCTGAACGGATCTCACAAACGGAAAGCCAAAACGCGAGTGTCAAAGTAGCCTTAGACGTAGGCAAAGGCTATTATAAAAGTTGTCACCTGATTAGGACAGCCTGTATTTGCAGTACAATACATGGACAATAATAATAATAATAATAATTCGCTATTTAATTTTTTCACAAGAAAAGTATATAATATATGCCCTTTTTATGTGAATTTGACAATTTGTAGCTACTAAACTCTCTTAATTTTGTGTTTATCTTCAGATATTAGACTATAAGGCCCCATTCACACGTCCGCAATTTTGTTCCGCATTTTGCGGAACGGAATTGCAGACCCATTCATTTCTATGGGGCCGCACGATGTGCTGCCCGGATACGGAATTGCGGTCCGCAATTCCGTTCCCAAAAAAATAGAACATGTCCTATTCTTGTCCGCAATTGCGGACAAGAATAGGCATATTCTATTAGTGCCGGCGATGTACAGTCCACAAAATGTGGAACGCACATTGCCGGTGTCCAGGTTTTGCGGATCCGCGGATCCACAAAACACGCTACGGACGTGTGAATCGACCCTAAGTCATATAATACAGTTGCTAACAATAGGCATAAAATATTTTTACATCATAAAACTACATTATGCTCATTGGTCAACATTTAAAATTAAGAAAACTTATTCCTTTAGGCACACATGATAAAACATATATATTGAATTATCTGCATTAAATCTGCAGCTTAAGAATTAAAGGCTTTGGACACCTTGAGGGATTTTTTATTATTTCATTCTACTCATTTTGGGCAAATTTTTTTTTTTATTGGTCTTTATTAAAAATTTTAAACAGTTTTTCTTTTACAGCCTTCAGTTTCAGTGCATTTGTAGACCTACAATCTGAATCTATCAAGAATTCTGCAGGCTTGCTCTCTAGCCCTTATCTCAGAACTGACAGCTCATAAACACTCATTTCAGTTAAATTCTTATCAGTTTCATGAGAATTTAGCTTAAATGAGTGTATAGGACCTGTCAGGAGTTCAGAGATAACGGCTACAGGTTGAGCCAAAAGAGAAGTTATCTGATGGGTTCCGTGAAAAGCAGAGAGCCTGCTAGTCTACAAATGCACTGAAACTGAAAGCTGCAGAAGAAAAACTGTTGAACATTTTTAATAAAGACCAACTAAAAATGATTTTTAGCCTAAAATGTGTAGAATAAAGTAATACAAATTTTCCCCCAAACATATACACTGTCTTGAGTTCCAGTATAAACGCTTTTGGCAATAAAGGGAGTGAAGACAGATTTCACTAACTTTCTATATAAAGAACAAATGTGCCCTCCTCCAAGTGCCAACCTGTCAGTCATAAAGGCTTATGTCTTTATAGAAAGCAATACTACTAAATCTAGTCCCATTATATATTTATCTAATCATATTTTGCATTATTACTATCCCATAGATATACTTAGACTATATATTATACATATAATAGCTGAAATAAATGCAACATCCCCATGACCTGCTGCTCAAAAATACTTACACAAGCAATTTACAGAAAGAAGATACAAATCCTGGATAGAAGGCAGTGCAGGCATTTATCCACTCAAGTCAATAGAATTTTGGGGTTTGAACATAAGCATTTATTTCCTTTTATTGTCTCTGACTGGTGAGGTGAGGGATCTGGCAGCTCTGCCTCTTTTCCACCCACATAAAAACTTAGCAATTGAAAAACACAAAGGTCTTTGAGCAACTGTTACTTAACTAAGAGAACCTGCAATTAACCTGGTGTTTAGGAAACCATATGTCCTTTAATGTCTTACACTGTTGGTAAGCATTGCTCTAGGCATAGTGGCACCATCACTACAGCTTCTGGACCATTTGTGATTTCACTAGTAAATGATACTCAAAGGAACACAATGATAGACGTGTCTGCAATGTCAAGATAGATTACTAGCAGGGAGAATAAAATTGCCACAAATATGCCACATTGTACAAATATTTTATCCTATAGAGTAGAATAAGCACCAGTGAGGTGAGTACTTACTCTGCAGTAGAATAAAGGACAGTGCCCAAGTAGCAGAAGTTGTGGTAAGATCTGAGGCAAGTAACATTCTGGCACTGCTCTGCTCAGAAAAGTATTAGAGTAAGTTCAGTAAAAGTGAGCCGAAACCACTCCATTTATAGTCAGTCATTCATTATCATTGCACAAAACGACTTGCCCGACAAGCCAATCAGTTTATAGCACCACAAAAAGAACATATGGTCCAAGGAGTTTAATACATGACAGCAACCGGCGATAGAAGTGAAGACATGGGGATGACACTTCAAGGACTTTATTTCATGCTATAGTGAAGTAGCACTGACAAACAACCACATGAAAATGATCTATCCCAGGGTACAACATCTGTCTACTGAAATGGAGGCCACTTTGAGCATATGACTGAAATACCTTTTCAAGGGTCCGAAGTTACAAGCAAATCTATTATGAGATATAATTTTACATCTCTATAGTGTAACTCCACCCAGAGAGTACATCATGTCTGTACAGCAATCAATTTGCCTTTCATGAGAAAATGAAAATGTTTTCAATTTTGATCACACAGTGAAATGCAATTAGTTCACACTCCAGGTATACTATAGTCACGACTTCCCTCATCTATTTATTATGATGCCATTCACCTTTTAATAAAAGCACAAGCTTCATGAAGCATTCATCTGACCTAAACTTGTTACTAACCTTGTAGTAATATAGTGGTCTATTAAAGGAACTATCCCACAGGATAGGTGATAAGTGTATGATCACTAGAGGGCTAAAGGTCTGACAACTTGGACCCACATCATCTCTACAAGGTGTCCTGATGAGCAAATTGGTTCTAAAATTTTAGAAATTGGCCCAAATATTCCAATAAGTTTAGGTTTGAATGATTCAAATGTTTTGTGAAGTTCTTTGGGATAATAGAGAGAGAAGGAGAGAGAGAGAGAGAGAGAGAGAGAGAGTGTGTGTGTCTTAGATGAAATTTATTTGGTCTATTTTAACCCAAATTGAATTTTAAGTGAATTGAAATTTGCTTATCTCCATTCCAGATGTATTTGAATAGAGTGGAGATCAGGCATGCATCCTGATTCAAAGTCTATGAGACTGCTGAAGACAGCATAGTGGCACTCTCTAGTGGTAGCAGATGGACTCCTGGTGATCATACATTATAGTTATCACCCCCTTGTGGATTGGTGGTGTGTGTTGTGGAATAACCATGTTTTTTCTTCCAAACCATTGCTCCAAAGACCAAAATTGTTGATACCCATGACTAGTGCTAGATTTCTACTTAGCATTCCCAGCACAACATTTATCTGCTTGAATCGCAGCTTAATAGAAGTGTATGGGGAAAGGTGTACATTAATCCCATGATTACTTAGGACCCCTTAGTTCTATTGGAGAGCAACTATGTCAAGTCTAAAAGTGTCACGCTGCAACAACTGTACATCTCCTGCATGCAATATATGGCTGAAGACATTCTTATAGATGCCTCTAAAGTTGCAAAATCTAGTCCAGCCTTTGAGACACATGAAAAATTACATTAAAATGCAATATCAAGCCACCCATCTCTGAAACCCCCCATGGGAATTGCGGATGCACAACCTCCACAGTACCAATAAAATTGTCAATTGCTGATGTCTTTTTCTTTATTATCCTTTACGGTGGTCTGGTAAAGACTAATGTTAAAATAAATAATTATAAAGTAGGGGCATTGTAAAGTGAAGGACCACCAAAATGGATTGAAAGAAGTTGCATGACATAAGAAACAGTGGCACTACTGTCATGAGCGATGTCTTGTAGTGCTTCCCAGTCTCATTCACTTGAATGGATCTGATCTGTAACATCAGACACAACCCATGGACAAACAAGGTACTGTTTCTGGATAAAGAAGACCCTTTCTTCTAACCGCATAATTTCCTTTCAGTGCAAAAAATCATAACCACAAGTGTCCAGAAATGTGATATTTCGAGGGAAACCTAAAAATACAGAGAGAGAGAGAACCTCTTAAGACCGTGTGCAGCAACAATGGTGCAAACATACAAAGACAGGTGAAAAAGCCAGGTGTAACCTTGCTCACCTATGTGAATGGTAGACACAACAACCAGCATATGCATCTTGCATAATCACTGAGCGTGCAGCCACCTGTGCTTGGGTCTCTAAAGATATACAGGTGGCCTAAAACCACACAGATAGGTCAAGAAGAAAAAGGCACAGGCTTAGCGCTACCCATCTCAAGCAGTCATAATGGATACAACCCAGGAAGGAAAGGAATTGTAGAGTTTATTGGTCTTAAAGGCTTATTCCACTACAAAAAAATTATTTCCATGTCTATATTGGTAATAAAATAAACTTGCTGACACCTCAACAGTGCTGCTCCAACAATGCAAGGTCCATGCAGTGCTCCATCTCCTGCTTCTCAATATGGCAGGAAATCCTGGCTGAGGTGGGTCATTGCTGCAGCTAGTGATTGGCTAGGCTATATTCCAGCCATGAGACAGGAGCAGGAATTGGAGCACAGTGGAGACGTGGCATGAAGATGCGGCAGCAACGAGGTGAGAACAAGCAAGCTTTGTTTTTTAAACCATTTTATGGCCATGGGAGATACTCTTTTAACTATCATTAAACTCTAGTTCCTTGACTTTTTAGATTGCGGGCTGCTTGAAAAGGGTACTGCCGAACCTCTTTGAACTGGCCTGGAAGTTGTGATAGCTGCTGTTTGAAGGGTTATTGCACCAGAAGATGACCTGAGATGTCCTCAATTCAGTAAGTAGAAGTCACATGGAATAAACTAACAGTCACTAATGAGTATCTTTCCTGTTTTTCTTTTATATGTTAAAATTGTTTAAATAAAGAATGTAAAATAGGTCACTAATGAATTTATTTCCCTAACTGTCAATGTAGTGTGTGTCTTTAGTATGAAGGATTCCATACAACAGACCAGATTTCAGCTTTCTAGACCCCTGTGAATATGACTTTGGGAATGTGGAAGGCTGGAGTTAAATGTAGCCAAGACGAAATTTTTAGATGAGGCTAAATGTGAATGTATAATTATATGATAATTTCACCCAAGATGTTCCTTAAACTGATTCTAAAGTTGGCCATACACATTTAATAGCTCTCGGATGAACAAATGTTTGTCCGACAGTTATATCTCCCAACTCCCTCATACACATACATGCTCAAGTCAGCCGCGTGTGTATGTGAAGTCAATGGGAAGAGAGGTGGAAACCGCTGAAGGACACTCCTGGAAGAATGAAAGGATGGGGCAAAAATATTCAGTTTGCTCAATCTTTCTCACTCCGACATCATCTGTCACAGGAGAGTTGGGAGCACCCTATACACATTAGACTGTTGGCCGAACCTCTCGTTCTTGGTAGATTCAGCTGAAAATAAATTAATGTGTATGAGGGCTTTAAGGATGGAAAGCCACTTGAGAAAATGGGCTTTCCCTACAGACTGTTCTGTGACTGGAAGTGAGCAATGTGTCATAATTTTACTATATTGTAACAACTTCACATTTATCTATTTTTTCACACTTTGGAATATATTGTAATTTTAGTGTGAAGTCATCAACACAGAAAATAGAACAATGGGTTTTGTCTGCATCTAGTAAAGGTCAATAGTGTGATAAAAACGGAGAATTCCACGACTAGGGATGTTGTGTGAATGATGTTGCTGGCCTGGGAGGCATATTATATCTGGATGAATATGAGATTTTATGATCAAATAAAGCAGGCTTATAAATTGAAATGCTCTACTCACATCCTATAAAATGCACACATGCCAGATGTTAGGATGCACCAGGGGCCTCAGGATGTTAAGCCATTGTCATTGCTCATTTGCTGAATTCTATTAATTGAATTTTCCTTAGAGCAAGCAACAAGGGACGAGCTCGATCAAATGTCATTAGCAGATTGAAGAAATTAGTTTTGTCTTTTTGTATAAATAGAATTAACATGAAAATATCTCAACTCATTCAAAGTCTTTCCACACAAGCCAATGAAGGTGAATTGCATATCAATTTCAGATTTGAGAAATGTAGGTAATATACTGCTAAGCAGCTATGAGCCACGCCAGAGCCAGAGCCTGGGCATTAAAGGGGTTGGACACCTTTTTGAGGGGGTTGGCAAACTCCCTACCTGGGCAGTCCTGCAAAGGGAAGCATGCTTAACTGCTCCTAGCTGCTGGGTCCCTGCTCCTTTGCTGCCCAGCCTTGGCTGCCTTGCTTGTGCCCCTCGCTGTCAACATCTGCCTTGACGCCACTGCTGCCAGCTGCTGGCTGCAGCAGTGACCTGCTCCTCTAGCGTCATGTCAGTTGGTCATATGATGCAAGAGGAGTAGAGCACCGCTGCTGCCAGCAGTTGGTGGCAGCAGTGCCAAAGTAGATGTTGACAATGGAAGAGGAAGACTCGAGCGAGGCAGTCAAGGCAGGGGTGCAAAAGAGCTAAGACCCAGCAGTGGGGAGCAGATAAGTACACCGAGGGTACATAGGAGGTACAGTGCAACAAAGTTAACAGTCACATTGATAACGCGTTAACTAAAAGTGATAACTCACCGAGTGTGTGCGTTATCTGTAGGGTTACTTTCAAGTGCTCTGTATCCTCATATCATCTCATTAATACCCAACATATAGGCCACTTGTCACCAAACTGCAGGAGAATATTCACCTTTTACCTATAGCATATTGGATATATTCCTGTAAATACATCTCTCAAGGGTAGCATAACTGAACAGGTTCTTCCATTCTTTCTCGAGGCTAAAGTCATGTGTTATCAATGAACATAGGCTTTATGTTACAAACCTACAATATACCATGTGCAGTAGTGCAGATGAGCACACATGTGAACAGTGCTGACTACAACAGCAGACACTGCATTTTAACTGCTCCGTAAATTTTCAGGCTATCATGGATAATTCGTGACTGAGCAAAAGTCACAGCTTCTACAGTTGAAAACTGTTAACCCAAGAAATGGCAGCGGTTAATTGCAGGAATTAATGGAGTGTGTGGATTAGGTTTATAAAAAAAAAATAATAATGAATAAAACTCATTATGTGAACAGATGTACGGATGTGCAATTTCCATATCACGCTATAAATGATTCTGTGTCAATTACTTCCCCTGTAAAATGAGCCTTTGTTCACCTTCGTAGGAGTCATTGCAGATGTGAACATTACTACTGTCACCCAGGTGGGCATGTCTGGAAATGCTTTAACTGTAAACGTCTAACTTAAAAGAGGGTGCTTGTCAACCCACTCTCACTGCGGCAGCTGCCCGCCTTATCTGCCGCTCCGCATGGCATTCATGGAACATCATTTAGAACAAAGGTTGCATAGTTTGATTTGTTTCTATATGTTTTCAGTTAATAAAACACATTTATGCCAGTTGTATCATTTATGCAGTGTTGCAAATTTATCTTCCAATACATTTCTATCAAATGACAATATAATAAAGAGTTTCTGTTGCTGAAAACTATTGCCATATCTTATTAAAATATGCGAATAAAAGGCTTTTTTAAAGTAACGTTTTTATCCCAGATGCCATGGGAATTATTTCATCTTCATCAAAGCTGATTGACAAGATATTTTCTTTTCATGTGTCTCTGGTAGGCATTATGGGAGTCATTTATTAAGACCGGCGTTAATAAAGCCCCTGTGCTGGCGGTGGATTGCCAAAAGTTTGTGGAGGCGCATGCAGCACTGCTTCTAACTGTAAGCCAGCTTCCTAGCTGTCTTACATTTAGACCATTTTCTATGCCTAAAACAGTCCTGGCGTGAGCGGGGAAAAGTCGCAGATTGCAACTAACCGTTGGTTGGTATGTGTATGAAGAGATTTGAAGCATGATACTATAATACTGTCAAACAGTCTATCAAATAGCTGATTATACTTCAATAGCCCACTGGCGCTTGTGCTGTACTCCTCTACGTTGTGCTGCTGTATTACGGCAGTGCTGCGCTCACTGCTGGTGAAAAACTCCTAAATATAAAACAATATCAAAGTTATCACGCACTACCTTCCCCGATACCTCTTTGGTTCCTTTGCTAGAAATAACCACAAATTAGTACCAATTAAAAGCCAAGATTACCTTGTTACTGATTCTATTTCCGCGGCCTGTACTTTTTCCTTTATGCAGAGTTGAATCCAGGGTATATTGGGTCTGGTATCTACGTTATGGAGTGCGCCCCGGCTGGTGGCGCTTCTCTGTTCCTGTATCTTTAAAAACTCGCGCTCTTTTGGAGCAACTAGTGACGTCACTGTTACAGCTACGGATGGTTGCGAGTGCCAAACCTCCAACGCATTTCGGACAGTACGCTGTCCTTCGTCAGGGAATCAATCTAGGCTCTCTTAGATACCATACTTATATACTCTCTCAATCTCCCTGCTTTAACTCTTAACTAGCCTCCTCATAAGGTCTTGTGTTGAGATACTAATAACATTGTTTTTCATCATTTTGCACCACTAATCAAAGGCAAATATTACATGTCATAGTCGGGGGGTAATATATGCAATTACATGCCCCTATGATAAAGTCTATATTAGCCGTACAAAAAGACAATTAAAGAAAAGAATGAGAGAGAATGTGTATAATATTCAAAGAAAGTTTGAGGGACATCTGCTATCACGGCATTACAGAGACATGAAGGGAATTTTGTAGGTTCAACATTCTGTGGGGCAGAAATAGTGAAGATAATTTAATATGAATTGGCACCTATCGGTCTAAATGCCGAAATATAATTATTTACCTTTGATTAGTGGTGCAGAAAAGAGACAACAGCAAGAAGATAAAAAACTATGTTAGTATCTCAACACACGACCATATGAGGTGGCTAGTTAAGAGTTAAAGCAGGGAGATTGAGGGAACATATAAGTACCATATCTATGAGAGCCAGATTGATTCCTTGACGAAGGACAGCGAACTGTCCAAAACACATTGGAAGTTTGGCGCTCGCAACAATCCCTAGCTCTAACAGTGACATCACTAGTTGCTCCACGAGAGCACAAGCTTTTAAACATACAGGATAGGAGTGGCGCCACCGGCCGGGGCGCGTTCCATAACATACATACAAGACCCGATATACCCTGGATTTAACACTGCATAAAGGAAAAAGTACAGGCCGCGGAAATAGAATCAGTAACAAGGTAATTTTGGCTTTTAATTGGTTCTAATCTGTGGTTATTTCTAGCAGGGGAACCAGAGAGGTATCGGGGAAGGTAGTGCGCAGTATCTTTGATATTGTTTTATATTTAGCAGACTATCAAATAGTCTACTCTGTGCTCAAATATTTCTACAATTTAGTGCCAAATAAAAGTACCCTACAGTGTCCACAAGACAATGCCACAGTATAAATGGTGGAGGCCACGGGTCCCTTTTGCCTATGCTATAATCTGGTCCTGCTGACAGCATTTTTTCACCTCATTCATTACATGCTCTAAACCTCTCAATGTTTACAGGAAAAATCTGATATGATGTAATAAAATAACATCTTTTTTATACTGTAATAATAGACTAAAAATAAATTTTAGTTGTTGTCTCCATGTGTTGATGCATCTGCAAGTCTAGTCTGCACTAACGTAAGTAAATTGCCCAATTATTCATGGAAACATTCCCCTTCATAAAGCATTTCCATACATAAATGCATCTGCTGGCGCTGATTTAGATTTTGGACCTCTTGCCTTGCCAACAGAAACACAGTTTCTCAGATTAGATCCTGCTTCTGCAGTTCTCAACAAAGAAGGGCACTTATATGTATACAGACGAGCACTGGGTGTAGATGATAACAGTGATTACACTTTTGAATAAATCTCTAAAGAAAAAAATTACCCAGAATATTCCAGAATAGTACAAACTTTACAAGAGCCTGGAAACCAATCCAAAGCCAATCCAAAGCCAATCCAAAGCCATTGCTTAAACAAATGAAGGTATGTACCCAATATTACCCCAGGGTAATGTGCAGGGTATCTGCAACTGTTTATTTTGTTACAATTGTTATGCTGTGTATGTACAGCATGACATGGTATGGTTGGCAGGGACAGGGTTAACCACCCTATTGCACACCTCTCAGTAGGAGTGGGCTGGTCCTGCTTCCTGTCAGGGGGAAAAGTTATAGTCTAGATGGTGAGGAGGAAGGAAGCACATGCAATTGTTCCTGTTCCAAGGGTTTTTGAGACCAGGAGAGATTAACAGAACCACAATGTTTTTTTTCCTGAAAAGCTACAGCAATTATAGTCAGCTTAGGTACCAGAAAGCTATAGTTTTAAAGACACTTCTGCAGGGGAGGGACTATGGCTCAGACACCCATCACCTAGATTAAATTTGTTTTAATTCTAGTCTGAGTCTACAAACCACCTTTCCACTGCACCAATCCCCAGGGAGCAACAGCCTGAGGAAGCACACCATCTGACAACATCTCATCAGGGCCACTAGCAATCTCATCCTCTGCACCGGCTCCTCAGGGGCTCGCTCGCAAATGCCTGTCTACAAGAAATGTGTCACGTGCTGGGGGTCCCAAAGGGGACCTCAGGGACGTCATACGAGCAGGACATGGCAAACAGGCCAAGGAACACGGAACACATAACTAAATACAAAGGAACCAAGACGTGACAATGACTAAAACAGAAGACCTCAATGTACTGAAACGGATCAGTGGGTGGGAATCCACTGCGCCACTGACTAGCAATACTCTGAAGGGGCATAACTAAGCAGCTACCTGGTCTTCACTAAAGCTTTAGATGGTGAGGATAGGCTTGGGCCGTTAGGGTAGTTGCCAGGGGCTACTCCAGAGCATAAACCGAGTCAGTGGCAGCAGGATCAGGCGTCAGAGATACCAGACAAGGTACCGACAATACATTGAGTCCACAGACAGGCAGGCAGAACGGAACAGAGGCAGAAGCAGGTACCTGCCCCCATGCAACAGAAGCAAGGCAGCCCCAGGAATAGCTGCAGAGAGACAGATAATGGGCATTGGACATTCCCCCTTTGAGGAACACAGGAACCCTCTTCCGAAGGCGGACATGGACAGACATGAACAGAAGTGTTTTATCTTGTCATTCAGTCAGCGCGGGTTCTATTTCCTTTCTATTTCTATTAGGTTTTCCTATTTTTTTGTTTTTTTGGGCAATTATCCCTATATCAGAACCCAGCAGCGACACGCCCCACTGTAATTTCTTGACAGTGTGGGTGATCTCTTTACCCCCTCTCCCAAATATAGACGGCAGCGCTAGTATCTTTGTTACCTCTTTTTCTGACACAAATAATCTAAACTAGTAATGAACAGATGTGTATATATATGCATAGAAAACCGCCAAAAACGCAGTACCTGTGGAAAAAGGCGTGCAGCCAGCCTGCACAGAAAACCACGTCATGGTGAACCACACCATGACAAAATGTATCACAGTGACAGGAACCTTGGTATAAACTATTGTCCATCTTTGGGCCATCTGCATTGAAAGTACATTTGGTAATACTGATTGTGGTATCTTATAGATTTATCTAAGAAGACAGACAGTAGTCATGATGGGTCATGGAGGTCAAAGGACTACTAGACTCATTCCAGTTTGTGAACAGGAAAATCTGTGAAATTTCTATTGTAGTCCATTAAGGTATGTTTCCATTGCCATGCCATATTTCCACGATGCCCAATCCTGTCCTGCACTTTCCATTTCCAGCAGGAAAAGCTGCTTTAAAGAAGCAATCCCATCACTTTTTTTCCTCCTAAGATATATCTACAAGTATTACAAAACAGTTTTTATTGTTGCTTCTAGGGGTGGACTGGGAACTTAAAGTATAACTGTCATATTTTTTTTTTTTTTGGAGTATTGGATTGTGGTGCTTAATATCACCTTGGTGGCCCTATTTCAACTTTTCACTGTGTATTCAATTACCCCTTAATTCCACATTTTTGTTCCCTGTACTGCATACTTTTACCTGTGCTTAAAATAGGGTTGCTAGGCATGATCCTCTGTTGAAGGACGGAGCACGCAGAAGCAGGCTGCGTGCAAGGTCACATTACTGACAGCCAGGGACTGTAAGTAAATGATTAAAGCCAGGTCCTCCCCAGCAGCTGATAACAGTGCCTGGGCTGTGTGCACTTCTCCCTGTCCCTGCGCTTGGCAGACGCTCCCTCACTCAGCAGAACTGGAGAAGGCAGAGTTGAAGCAGCGCAGACCAGGGAAGGGAGATCTGCCATCTGCTCAGTGTATAAATGAAAGCAACATGTGGTAAGAGGACCCCTTTGTGCTGCAGGAGATTAACCCTTTAGGGGGGAGGGCTCTGGTTACTGACACTTTTGGGGGGCTATTGTTACTGGCTAGTGAGGGCAGGCGGGATTAGCCTCAGGGTGAGGGCAGTGGCGGCCATCTTAACTGAATAGTGAAAACTGCAGCTTTATGCAGACTGGTTGCTAAGGGCTGAATCTTATTAAATATGGGGTAAGTCAGTCTAATAGTAAATGATTCTGGAATATCATGTTATTAGTAACTACATATATGAAAATGTAAATTAGGGTCTAAGTGTAACAGTTATCCTTTAAAGTAGCCTGAAAAAAATACTAAAATTGGTCCAGCTTTGTAGTCGGGTCCAAATTGATGGAAGGCAGGGCTGATTAACACAAGTAGGCAGGGCCAACAATACCATATTGTGGCACATTATACCACCCCAACAGAGCCAAATACCACAGTCAATCACAAAATACTGCCACCAGCAGCACAATATACATCCCCAAAATCTTCCACTGGCCGGCCATGAGGAGGGTTCACGTGGCCACCTGATTGCTTCATTCCTGCTACAAGTCTCCTTTCTGCTTTCTGGTTTTCCTGTCTTGCTTCGCCATGTTTATCTGCCTACGATATCCTTAAGAATGGCCTCTGCTCTTTCAAAATTCCTTCCCATTTTACTGCAGTCTTTCCTATAAGTCCAAGAATACTGCTGTCCTAAGAGGATGAGGGTGGACGTTTCCTCCATAATGTTGTTTCCACCCACTGATCCTCCTCTTGGCAGTCTGTATTCTACTTGTCCTGACAGGACCTTACGATGTCACTCGGTCATGTGACCCCTGTTTCCAGACTTCCAAACATCAAATTAGTTTTTATTCAATTATTACATTTATTTTCCTAATATAAATGGGCTTATAGAACAGCTAACATAGATCTATGCAATTGCTGGTTGTTTCATTTTTCTGCTAAGTGTAACCCATGTGACCTGATCTGGTCACGTAACCATGTGATGTGAAAAGGTCCTTGAAGCTCAGTGATTCTAAGCATTCCATGCTGGTGTGGAGGAGGAGGTGGGTCTAGTGGGAGGGATGAAGAGTCTCTCAGGGGTGGAGATACAGCAGATGACAATCTTCCTTCAGACTCTGCTTTTAGTTTCCATATGCACAGGAAGGGGAGAAACTGGCTTCTTGGGGAAGACATAAGTATAAGGACAGAATGGTTAGTCCTATCTAAGTCACAGAATACAGTAACTAAAAATAAAGATGTGAATTCCTGTATAAACTAAGCATCTATTATTAGTTAAAGAGGCTTAATATCTATTTGAAATGCAAGACTGAAAAAAAATAAAAAACATACAAGTATATACAATTTTTTTTTTCTTTAGAGATATATATATATAAAAAAAAAAAAGAAGGTAAGCTAAATAACAAGGAGTCATAAAAGTGGAGAGGGGAGATTTAAAGTGGCGTCTGAAGATATTTTACTGAAATTACTGAAAACCATTGTTTGAAACAGAAGTGCAACTCATTTAGCGGAATAGTACAGTATCTATAAATAATGTATAGTCGCTTTCAGATGATGACTTGCTACTTTTATTTAGGTTAATAAGGAGTATACTGAAAGAGGACCTATTACTGGTCCTGACATAACAATATTAGTACCTGGCAGTGTAGGGCATAATCAGTAGATGTCCGTGCGCAATTTTTTTTTTCAGATTGGCTGCTCCGTTGGTGCGCAGTGCCCCCGTTCTCTTTTGCCACACTGTATGCTAATTAATAGCATTGGTACAGGGAGGAGATACCCGTGTTTCTCAAGGCGCGCCTCCTTCCACAGCCAGGGACAAGGAGACGCCCCTTGAGAAACATGGATGTCTCCTCCTCCCTGATGCTATTAATTAGCATACAAAGTGTCAAAAGAGAACGAGGGGAAAAGTGCCCCAACAGATCAGCCGACCTGAAAAAAAAAAATTCACAGATACATCACGCCCATTATAGTCTATAGTCCATGGGTCCGTGAAAACCACAGATACAACATGGATGACGTGTTTAACGGATCATTGGGAAGAGATGCTTTGAAAAAAAAAATTTGATTGCGCAGTGTCAGTGAAATACGGATGACACACGATCAGCAAAAAACTAACACACGGACCCAACAATGATCCATTATGGACATTATAACGGAGGCATCACTGACCACCTTTTCACGGATTTAAGCACGGACTGAGGCTTAACAGTGGACAGAGTGGAAGCAGATGGCTCTATCTGCTATGTAGCACTTGAATGTAAGCTGAGCTGCAGTACACCAGCATGCTGGTAGTCTAATAGGTGACTGGTCCTACTGATACAAGCGGATTTGCCCAATTTCCAACCAGTGTGGGTTGCCACAATTTTGTTATACAGAAAGGATTTCTATCTAATCTATTTAATGTGCCTTTTTTCTTTCTCTCTCTCTATATTTCTTTAGATGTTTCCATATATCCAAGAATTATTCTTGGTTATTAGTTTTCTGTTGACCAACATCTGTTCACAATTAAAATGAGGTGCTAAGAATGTGTGTATATTCACGTTGCATTCATCCTTTACTGAAGGGAAACAGATATTGTGTTTTTTTAACATGCGCCTGATTTTACAGACTTCAAAGGTAAAACCCCTTAATGTACCTCAAGTAGGAACACGTCTTTCGTCAGCATTGTTATGCCCTGCCCTACCTTAGGACGTGTGTCAGTGACTTCTAGTGGGAAAGCATGCAACTACACCAAAATACTTCCCAACAGTGAATCCTCCAATGTCACAACAGAAACACGGTTCAAAGACTTCTCATCAGATAATGGTACGTGTTAAAAATCAGATTTAATCATTACGGCTTCAATCCCAAGTCTGAAATATCATTCACAATTTCACATCTATGTGACATGACATGGAGAGCACACATCTGATAACACTGAAATTGTTTCAGGAATAAAATGTCAGATTTCTTAGTGGATTTTCTAAGGGAGGGGGTTCACATCGCATTTTATGTCTCCATTTGACGCATACATTAGAAGAAAAAAAAAAGATACAAAAATGCAGCAAACCACGTTTTTGTATCCTACAGAGTCCGGTAAAACAAACCATATACATAACCTTTGCGTCGCAATCTGCAACAGATATACGCCATAAAACTATTGTATATCACTTAGTAAATGACCCCCAATATTCTTCACAGTGGTAATTGCTCTAGATTTTTACAAGTCAAGTAATGGATACAAGGTACAATGTTACTACTGACAAGTTTGAGATAAGTAATAAAACTGTTATATAGAGAAGTGCATATTGTCTTATTCATTTATTGTTAGATTTTTAATATGATTTTTATGCTTTAAATTAGATCAGCTGGCTCTAAGTATTGCTTTATACTTGTCTTTATGTTTTGTAGAAAATATGCTTCCTTTCATAGATTTCCTCTAGACAATTATTTTCTACTGCATTAATGATGCAAAACTAACTTTAGAAGAATGGATGGGAAGTGGACCTGCTGAAAAGGTGAATGAAAGAGAAATACAGTAGAGGGTTTACAGAAAGGCTGCAAATTAATCTATGTATTTAAACTTGTTACTTTGTTACAAAATGCCTTACCACACAAGATGAGAATGTGTTTCCTCCACTAGGTGGCAGTGTTAGTGCATAGGCAGGTATGGATACATGTGTCCATAGTTCACACTGCATCTTCTGCTATTTTGCTTAAATGGCAAAGCACTGGCAAAGGGGGGTAAATTACCCACAGAGCTCAGTGATAAATGAAGCATACAAATCTTCATTAGTTGGCTGTAATGAAAGTAACAGAGCTGTGTGATTGCTTATCACAAACCGTGGGCTGCGTGTATTATCAGGGAGTATTGCTAGTTTTTTTTTTTTATTGTATGCAAGTCGATTTCTCCTAGCCATGCATGGACCCAACAGTATAATACAAGGCAGTACTGCACATAGTAGGAAGTGGATTCAAACGGTTTACAAGATGTAAAAGTGGATGCACTTTTTAACACCTTAAAGGGTTTGGCCACTTTCTTAGAATTTTTCTAAAAGTGTTGTAAACAGCACTACAAGTCACTTACTCATATGATGATACAGTAGAATTTCTCGTGATGTCCTGACGTTCCACTCTTTGGTTTCAGTGCAGTCTCTTCATTTACTGCAGATAATAACACTGCACACAACATTAGAGACTAGCGTATGCACAGTACCATGTGCAGAGTCATTCAATGGAGGACACTGATGAACGGGTCTGACCATGTTTTGGAAGGGACCCCATGTTGTCAATGAAGAGACTGTACTGGAACAAGGGTATAGGACTGTTAAATTGTTACATGAGTAAGTCACTTGTCACCGAATTTTTGGAAGAAATCACAATAAAGTGGGCAACCTCTTTAAGGATGCAGCTATTGTGGGCTTTAAAGGTGTATTCCTATCTCAGACATTGATGTCATCAATGTCAGATAGGTGCGGGCGGGTCTCACCTCTGGGACCCTCTCCTATCTTCAGATTGGGGCCCTCAAAGTAAAGGAGAGCACACTGTTCAGTTGACAAACACTGTTGGTATGGGGACAGCTCCTGCATCCATCCTATCCCCATCCTGTACAGGTACAGTGCATGACACTAACCACATAAATGTACTATACTGGGTTAAAGGAGTTGTGGAGAATTAGAAAAACATGGCTGCTATCTTCCAAAATTAGTGATACACGTGTTCAGAAATTGTGTGGTATGGCAGCTACATTACTGCTATATACAACTCCTTTAAAGGTCTCTCATTTTGATTTTTAATTAATCATGGGAAAACCCCTTTCAGTCAAATACAGCGCTATTCTGCTCACTGTCGATTTCTGAGACCATGAGTTCAGTAGATGATATGGTTCTGGGCCCACCCTCCAGCACGTGGAACATGTACATTTTTAATTACATGCTAAATTCTGCTTATAGAAGCAAACACAGGCCATATCATCAATAAAGATTATTAGGCTGATCACGACTTAAAAAAAAAACAGACTGAGAGGACCCAAGTCATGCACCCCAAAGTGATCTATTGATGGGGCCTCATGGGCCAGAAAATGCCTATAAGGTAGGATCCTCGGGGGGCAGTCTAACTGTGTTGCAATTGTTTAGAGTTAGGAGAAGATTTTGGAAAACTGTCTAAAAGAACAAAAAAAAGTCTTTGTTGTCAACTACAGCTCAGATTTCATTTTTCAAGACCAGAATTTGAAATGAAAGCTGTGCTGTGATTACTGTATTTTTCGCATTATAAGATGCACCCAATGATAAGACGCACCCCATGATAAGACGCACCCCAGGTTTAAGAGGAGGAAAATATGAAAAAATATTTTTCATCAGACCTCATATCAAATCCTCAGATCAGACCCCCATAAATATCAGGACATCAGATCAGGCCCCTATATCAGGACATCACATTTGACACTCTTATCAGGACATCACATCAGCCCATCTTGTCAGACCCCCATCAGACCTCAGATCAGCCCACCTTGTCAGACCCCCATCAGACCTCAGATCAGCCCACCTTGTCAGACCCCCATCAGACCTCAGATCAGCCCCCTTTGTCAGACCCCCATCAGACCTCAGATTAGCCCACCTTGTCAGACCCCCATCAGACCTCAGATTAGCCCACCTTGTCAGACCCTCTTCAGACCTCAGATTATCCCACCTTGTAAGACCCCTTCAGACCTCAGAACAGCCCACCTTGTCAGACCCTCTTCAGACCTCAGATCAGTCCACCTTGTCAGACCCAATCAGACTTTGAATCAGATTAAAATAAAAAACTCCTCTAACCTATCCTGCGCCGTGGCTCCTTTCCACCTCCGGCAGAAGTCGCGCTCCTCGTCTTCCCTGCCTGCGCAGCTCTGTCATCTGACTGCGTGCAGCGTCAGGTCATAGTGTGCGCACTACGTCCTGAAGCTGTATGCTATCAGGACAGTGAAGTGCCGGCCCCAGGAATGAAGACCGGGAGGGTAAGTATTACAAGCGCTTGCGGCTCTTCGCTCCCCGCTTCCGGCACCTAATGGATACTAGTGAGCGCTTCCATATGGAAGCACTCACTAGTATTCACTTTATAAGACGGGGGGAAAAGTGCGTCTTATAAAGTGAAAAATACGGTCGTTGTTATGGTCTTTTAGACAGTTTCATTAATCTCCCACAGTCCCTTAAGAATAAACTATGGGTACATACATTATCTGCCTGTAATAGATAGCTTTTATACTTCTGCTCCTGTGTATGTGAAGTCACTGCATCAAATTATAAGGGTCGTATTTGATAAATGGAAGAAGCCAGGTTGCTTTTAACTACTAACGTATATAAATGTTAACGCAATGGAATTGGAAAGACAACCAAATTAGCACAATTATAGGCATTTGGACAATTTCCGATCAATTTCCATAATAAAACAGTGTAGACTCAAAAACCCTATATTTTATAGTGTACAGTTTCCAAAATGATATCTTTTACATATGTATACTAGTATAAAGTGCTTAAGGATCTTCAATTATGGGCATGAAAGTCATGGGAAATGTATTTATTAAGATCGCAATGCTATTTTTATTAGAGCATGTAGAGCCCTCTGATAAATACATCCTCAAAACTTATTGTTACCAGTGAACCATAAAACAATACTTCACATCACTAGAATATTAGATATTCCTTTTTGTGAAATGGCCGAAATGTTCTCAATAAAAGGACTGCAATTACACCATAAAAATACCTTTGGATATATGTTCAAATTGCTGCCATTACAGTGAACACTACAATATAAAAGAAAGAATTTCCTCTACTACAAAGCTCTTGGTGATTAGCAAAACTAAGAGGAAAAGGGGTTATACCATAATGAATATCAGACATCATATAGTACATGTCAAACTCTATCTAACAAAGCTAGAACCAGCCTATACCCCACATGGATCCAGAGCTTTCTCCCTTCATTGCTCCAATTGATCTGTTTCAGGCTGCCCGCTCAGGGGATGTGTCCTTTCTCAGGGGTGTTTCTTTTGTGCTGCAGCTTCCTCCCTGTAACTGCCACAGATTCTAACAGTAGATATAGCTGGTGGCAGTTGAAGGATGCAACTGAGCATGTGCGACCACCTCAGCAAGGTGGACAGAGAAATAAGGAAAATAATAAACATCAGTTTTTACTATATACAGGGTGGGTCATTTATATGGATACACCTTAATAAAATGGGAATGGTTGGTGATTTTAACTTCCTGTTTGTGGCACATTAGTATATGTGAGGGGGGAAACCTTTCAAGATGGGTGGTGACCATGGCGGCCATTTTGAAGTCAGCCATTTTGAATCCAACTTTTGTTTTTTCAATAGGAAGAGGGTAATGTGACACATCAAACTTATTGGGAATTTCACAAGAAAAACAATGGTGTGCTTGGTTTTAACGTAACTTTATTCTTTCATGAGTTATTTACAAGTTTCTGACCACTTATAAAATGTGTTCAATGTGCTGCCCATTGTGTTGGATTGTCATCTTCTCCCACTCTTCACACACTGATAGCAACACCGTAGGAGAAATGCTAGCACAGGCTTCCAGTATCCGTAGTTTCAGGTGCTGCACATCTCGTATCTTCACAGCATAGACAATTGCCTTCAGATGACCCCAAAGATAAAAGTATACGGGGGTCAGATCGAGAGACCTTGGGGGCCATTCAACTGGCCCACGACGACCAATCCACTTTCCAGGAAAATGTTCATCTAGGAATACTCGGACCTGACACCCATAATGTGGTGGTGCACCATCTTGCTGGAAAAACTCAGGGAACGTGCCAGCTAGATGAACAGTTTCCTGGAAAGTGGATTGGTCATCGTGGGCCAGTTGAATGACCCCCAAGGTCTCCCGATCTAACCCCCTTAGACTTTTATCTTTGGGGTCATCTGAAGGCAATTGTCTATGCTGTGAAGATGTGAGATGTGCAGCACCTGAAACTATGGATACTGGAAGCCTGTGCTAGCATTTCTCCTGCGGTGTTGCTATCAGTGTGTGAAGAGGGTTACATTGACAATCCAACACAATGGGCAGCACATTGAACACATTTTCTAAGTGGTCAGAAACTTGTAAATAACTCATGAAAGAATAAAGTTGTGTTAAAACCAAGCACACCATTGTTTTTCTTGTGAAATTCCCAATAAGTTTGATGTGTCACATGACCCTCTTCCTATTGAAAAAACTAAAGTTGGATTCAAAATGGCCGACTTCAAAATGGCCGCCATGGTCACCACCCATCTTGAAAAGTTTCCCCCCTCACACATACTAATGTGCCACAAACAGGAAGTTAATATCACCAACCATTCCCATTTTATTAAGGTGTATCCATATAAATGGCCCACCCTGTAGATTTTATTGTATAACTATGACTATACAAAATGTTTAATTACATGTAATTACAAAAGTTTTCAGATCCAGGTACCACCTTTAAGCAGTTGCCTAGAACAACTAATTAAATAACAGCTTAATGAAGGACAGATTTAATGAAGGAGTTGTGTGAGGTTTGAAACACAGATGTGCTTTTTTAACTTGTGTAAAATTAAATATAGATTGCTAAAACTCTTTCGTTTAAACAGTCGCTGTACTTTCACACAATTTAATTTAATAGAGAATGATGTAATTAGTAAATTTCTAAATCACTTAATTTAAAAAACATCCAACTGAAAAAAGCTGTATCATGGGCACTAGGAGTCTCACTTCCACCTAAATTGCAGTCCCCTGCCTGTTGCTAGGCTAGGTTCGTCTCTAGTAACAGAGACTGTTCACAGGCATGTCAGAGCTAGATGAGTTCCTGAACTTTGTAGAAGCACTGCCTACACACAGCTTTTGAAGAGCAGAGAAGCTCCTGTGTGTCTGTAAGTTTGATCTCTCCCTCGATATCAGTTTTCTGAGCTCCCTAGAAGAAAATAAATATAGCAGGAAGTAAGGGAAGGGAAGCCACTGTATACTGTACTGGCAGATTCAGCAGAATGGAGATACCCACTGCTTGTGAGAGAAATGCATCTAGCTGTACAGCTGAAACAGGAAATAATATGGCTGAGGAAGACATTAGGGAAGCCCGAAAAAAAGGTGTTCAGTCACAGTTATGATTGTATAAACTTTTGTCTTATTGCAAAGAAAAGGACAAAACATAAAGACAACTCTAAAGCAATACTTAGAGCCAGCTGATCTAATGTAACGCATAAAAATCATATTAAAAATATAACAATAAATTAATAAGAAAATATGCACTTCTCCATATAACTGTTTTATTACTTACAGTATCTCAAACTTGTCAGTAGTAACATTTTACCTTGTATCCATTACTTGACTTGTAAAAATCTAGAGCAATTACCACTGTGAAGAATATTGGGGGTCATTTACTAAGTGATATATGACAGTTTTCTGGCGTATATCTGTTGCAGATTGCGACAAAAAGGTTATGTATATGTTTTTTTTTTACCAGACTCTGCAGGATACAAAAACGTGGTTTGCTGCATTTTTGTATGTTTTTTTTTTCTAAAGTATATGTCAAACGGAGACATAAAACACGATGTGAACCCACCATCTGGGACCCGCACCTACAAGGAGAACGGATTGGAGAAAGCTGAGGAGGGCGCAATGCACATGCGCAGCCGCCCTCCATTCATTTCTATGGAGCCCCCGAAAATAGCCGAGCGCTGGCTCAGCTATTTCCGTCGGCCCCATAGAAATGAATGGAAGCGGTGGCCTGCTACTTAGTTAATAAAGTGTGGACCCATTAAAGGTCCTCCAGTGGCCAGCGGAGCTCAAGAGGCAGCTGCCTTGCGCCCCCCAGGAGCAACTGGGCCCGGGGCAGCTGCCCCTTTTGCCCCGCAGTAAAGACGGCCCTGGTCATGTCACATAGATGTGAAATAGATGTGCATGCCATTCATGCACACGTGACCGCTGAGGCTAGTGATTGGCTAAGCAGTCATGTGAGTAATGGATGTTGCCCTGGGACCAGACCCACAGCCATCTAGAACAGAGGGATATTTAGCAGGTGAGTCAAGCTTTTTCTATTTTTTTTTTTTTAGAAGCCTGACAATCCATTTAAGCATTTCCACAAAGTCCACAATTCTTTGAAATAAGAATATCTATATTTTGCTACTTTTTTTCCCTCCCAAAACAGCACCACACCTGTTCATATAGTTTATCTGTGGTACTACATCTCTTTCTCAATTCACTTCAATAAAGCTGTGCTGTAATATCAGACACAGTCAATGGAGAGGTATAGCGCTGTTTCTAGAAGGAAACATACACGATTTCCTAATCCTGTACAATCCTTTTAGATGTATTTGAAATACTTGTACCAAATTATGTAGTAACGTCTATTAAGGGAGGAGAAAACACTGTGTAAGGGTACTTTCACACTTGCGGCAGAGGATTCCGGCAGGCAGTTCCGTCGCCAGAACTGCCTGCCGGATCTGGCAATCCGGAAGCAAACGGATGGCATTTGTGAGACGGATCCGGATCCATCTGACAAATGCATTGAAATACCGGATCCGTCTCTCCGGTGTCATCCGGAAAAACGGATCCGGTATAAATTTTTTTTGCATTTTTAAAGGTCTGCACATGCGCAGACCGGAAAGCCGGATCCGTTTTGCCGGAACACTTAATGCCGGATCCGGCACTAATACACTTCAATGTAAATTAATGCTGGATCCAGAATTCCGGCAAGTGTTCAGTATTTTTGGCCGGAGAGAAATCTGCAGCATGCTGCGCTATTTTCTCCGTCCAAAAAAGTAAGAGGGACTGAACAGAATGCTCTCCATTCAGAATGCATTGGTATAAAACTGATCAGTTTTTTTCCGGTATTGAGCCCCTATGACCGAACTCAATACCGGAAAACAAAAACGCTAGTGTGAAAGTACCCTTAAAAGTTTCAGGATGGAGCTTATCATGGTGGAATCCATAGCTAGAACATCCTACTCAGCCAGGGTCTGTTTCCTTTTATAGTGAATATAACTGAGGTCAGTAGTCTGACTGTGTCCAAATTTACAAGAAGATTTATTAATGGACACATGTTTTGCATTAAACAAGACAAGCATATCTTGAAGAACAATAGTTAGCATTAACTTACAGTACATTCATGACATGAAAATCTAGCTCACAAGGTCCTAATCACATGCACATGAAATGCGTGCAACCATCTGCATTTCATACAGGGCAAGATTTGCAATCACCATATTGGTTTTAATATAAATAGCTTCAAAAATTCTGTGTTGGTTAATTTCTTAACTATCTTTATAGGGGTCAAACTTGTGTTTTTCTGATACATAACACCATATCCCCCTCCCCCTGCCAAATTACATGCTGGAGTTATTCCTCCTAGAGCTTTGGTTATAAATTGACAACAGGGTGTTAAGCCTCCATATGTCAGGAGAGATGACAGGTCCTCTTGTAGCAGTCACCTGTAGAGGGCATGTAGGAGATTGCTACATACTGTATATACTGTATATCAATTTAACTCAAAAATAAACAACTACCCCTAGCGGAGGACTCAAGCAAAGTTGGCTGCTTTAAATCTGCTTTAACCCTTTGGATACCGGAGGTTTTTTTGTTTTCATTTTTCTTACCTATCTTCCTTGAGCCATAACTTTTTTATTTTTCTGTTAACATAGCTGTTTGAGGGCTAATTTTTTGTGGGACAAGTTGTACTTTCTAATGCCACCATTAATGATGCCATACAATGTAGTGGGAAGCGGTAAAAAAAAAAAAAAATCAAAATGGGGTGGAATTAGAAAAAAAAACATAATTCCTCAAACGTTTTACGGGTTTTGTTCCCACGGCGTTCTGTTTGCGGCAAAACTGACCCATGCCCTTCATTTTCTGGCTCAGTACGGTTACAATGATACCCTATTTTTTGTTTTTTTTATGTCTAAATAGTATAAAAATACATTTCTTTTTTACATCACCATTTTCTGACCCCCATAACTTTTTTTTTATAGTTGGAGTGTGTGTGACTTTTTGACCACATTTTATTACTTTTTTTGGGGTAAGAGAAGCAATAAAAAAATGGCAAATTGGCCATTTTGACCCTTTTTTCCGTTACGCCATTCCCCGCCATTCGCGGCCTCTTCGTCGCATACCAAGCACAGTGCCGTACATTGTATAGTGGCTGCGCTTAGTATTGCAGCTGAGTCCCATTCACTTGAATACGACTAAGCTGCACATAGGCCGTGTGACTGATGAATGTGATGTCAGTGAGGTTGCATCCTTTTCAAACAGCTGATCGGCAGGGTTGCCATGAGACTGATCCCCACCGATCTAATTAAACATGTTAATAATAAATAATAAGGATATCACTTTAGTTTCGGCATCATTTTATGTAGTTTTATTTGTGAAAAATGATTTCAGTCTTATAGTGACTAGATATAAAGTGAAATTACTGGGCATCCCATTATAACTTCAGCTTTTGCCACACAGGACACAAGACCCTGGTGCATGTTTCCTCTACTATGTGCTTTCTATGACCCATGGACCAATTCCCCACCTCCTGTTTGCTAACATTGCAGCAATTTAAATGAGGAGGGGTGGAGGCTCCCTCTCTGTCACATGGTCTGCTTCTATGGTACTTATGCCCTTGGGCCCAATAGCAAAACTTAGAATAGAGGCCAGTATCCAGGAGAGGTTTATGAATATTTTGTTTCGCTTTGTCCTTTCCTTTCTGCTGTTTGTATGCTTAGGAGTCATGTAGGTGGTCCTACTTATTGATTGACAGTATTCTCTTTATGAGCAGCCACGTTGAGTTACATGTCAATCACTGAGTGGCACCGCCCACATGACTCCTAAGCATAGAAAGAGCAGACGTTTAAATATATAAATTACAAATTATACTAAATAATTTCCTACAAAACTAAATATCAATCTGCTCAGCTCCTCCTGGTCTATCACATGCTGAATGCAGAGTGCACTGACTACTACAGTGAGAAAAAACAATTTAAATTTTGAAAAGTCATGGGACCAAGAATAAGATTTCCTTTGCTCCATGCACATTACCGCTGGGAAAATCCATTTATAAAGAGAAATAATTCCACTAATAATTAAAAGACCTGCGCCTGTCTCCAGAACAGGAACCCAAAAGTGAATGATAGCTCAACACTCATGCATGGTGTGCTCTCCATTTATTTCTATGGGAGTTCCAAAAGAGAGCACAGCCACCACTCCAGTCACTTCTATGGGACTACAAGGCGTAGCCGGTCCAGCGCTCTGTTATTTTCGGTAGTCCCATAAAAATAAATGGAGGGCTGCTGTGCGTGTGCGCTGCTATCTGCTCACTTTGGGGGTACTGTTCTGGCTTATTGCCAATGTCTAAGGTGAGACAAACCTTTTAAGTCTTCAAATAGAAATGATGAGTGTAGACTTCACTATAAGGTTTGTCTCAGTCTGCTGACCGAACATATAATTACATAATCATAACATTCTTGTTTTAATCACCTTTACCAGCAATTTTGCTTTAGTTTTACAGTGAGTTCCTGTTTACATGAGAATGAAGAGGGTCTCACACACATGAAAACCCACCCGCAGTTTTATGGAAGATACATAATGTATCTGTAAACACTATGTCATAGTAAAAAGGAAGTGTGGGAGCCAGTGATTAGTACCTTGGAAGTCCTCCTCCTTATCTGATAGAGGCATGTGCACCCCGACACTTTTATCCAAACCTAGACTAAAAAAAGGGAAAACAGACAAGAAGCTTAACACAAAGCCTCATCTTTTAGTTCTGGAATGCATCTGACTGTTTGAAGGCAAGAAAGACCTGTCACCAACTTTACACTGTTGAGACTCGCCTATCATTAACCGCAGACTTTATGCCTAAGGCGGCTGTATATAACGACCTTCATCATCTACATTTTTCCTTGATAATATTGATGTTATTGCAAATTCTTATTATCCTATGATCTATATTTTTCAAGTTATAAAATCAAAGTTAAAATTCATTCAAGCTCTAAAGCTCTCTTCTTCTCTCCAGTCATTCTTTTTGGAGCACAGAACAAATCTAATCAGACAATATAAAGTTGCCAGCCCTAGGAAATTGACTAACTTAATAATTAAAGGGTTTTTCCATTAGTAGAATATTGATGACATCCTCAGGATATGCCATAAATATCCCAATATCTCCACCCCACCCCCCAGATCAGCTGTTTGAAGAGGCCTCAGTGCTCTTGTGAGCTCTGCGGCTTCTTCCTAGGCCAGTCACATCACGTTCATCTGTCCCATGTGCAGTACCCTAGTACAAAGGGTATCTGCAAATGGTTTTTGTTCCTACTATAATGTTATGTACACCCAGCATGACCTTGTGTGGTTGACAGGGAAAGGGTTAATCATACTGTTTGTCCACCCTTGGCAAGAGTGGTTGGTCTGAATTCCTGTCTAGAGGAGGGAGAGGCTGGTGGAAGGAGGAAGCAAGTCTATGTGCTCCTACTCCTTAGGCCTCAGAATCCAGAGACTAACAGATCTCTGTGAGATTTACTGCTTATGCTACAGCAAGAAAAATAAAATAAAGAAGAAAAGACTAGAACTTAGAATCTGCCTGGCTAAAGTACAGGAGTCAGCAAGGTAACTTGTGACTATAGTTATACAGACTCTGCTGCTTGTGAGGGACTACAGTTAACACACCCATCACACTTAGCCACATTCTGGCCAGACGTGCCTCAAAAACCTGTATCCCGCAGTGGACACAATTGCCAGATTACAGTTGTTAAACAGATATTCTAGAGAGAGAGATTTAAGCATGATAGCATACCAAGAGTGACATTATTTGCCACTTTGAGAGCCTCCATACCTTGCAGATTATTGTTAGAGGTACTACAACTCCTAGTGCCCTAAAGGATAAAAGGGTGCACGCTTATCTCACTGCATCGGCCCTAAGGAGCTATGGCAACCATAGCACCAGCCCTAGTGAACAACCACTGTGACACAGTCAGAGCCACTACCACTCCCATCCTCTGCGCCAGCTCCTTTTTTAAAGTTAATTCACACAGACAATAACTTGCTCATATACAAGCTCTAAACTTACTTCGCCAAATGCAGTACTTTTGTTTTTACATGTAGCAGCCTGTACTCTGTAAATTGAGTTATCTCAGGGACTATCATGATTCCCTTTGGTAAATTGTGATTCGATTAGTGGCTGTAAACTGAAGCTTCAAGGACTGAAAATTAGACTTTACTGTAATGCTAACACTTTTTAGATCCTGTAATGTACATGTAGGTATATGCACACCTGGCTAGTGTATTTCTAAAGACAACAGGGTTCAGCCAGCAAGAGTGAATCAAAACTTTTGTATGCTATTATTTGGGATGCCATCATCTGTGAAAACTTAAACTTCCTTCAAAACCTATAAGCAAATGTTCCACTCACTTGCTTTATTAAACAACTTTATATGTAAGATACCAATCTGAAAAGGAAACCAGTTCCCGACGTGAACAAAGGAAAAGCAATGTTCTATATAGGAGCTTTTATTTGAGTCAGTTATTTGAATTTCCAGATGAAATACAGTCAATGTATAACATGCAGGCAAGTTGCCATGGATTGCATTCAACTGACTAATATTTTAATGTATTTGTATGGTTCCATCTAAGCTGTGTGTGCTCTGGAAAGGAAAGAGTTAAAACAACACGCTAATGAGGCCAATAAACTCAATAAAGGTGCCCGTACCTGGTGGATTCACATGCGAATCACTTCTGAGAGCAGCGCCTGTACTTGCAGTTTGAAACTGTGAGCAGTACAGGTGCAGCCGGGCAATCAGCAGTAATCCACATGAGGATACCATTGCCGGGCTACACCAGCTTTGGGAGAAGAGGGCCTTTAAAGGGACTATGTCACCACAATCTTGTACTTTTATCTGCACTACTACTTGAGTAGTACTGCAGATACGGAGCCCAGATTACCATTTTTTTTTCTTACTGTCCCCTGTTCCCCAGCTTTCGATGTTTAAAGCTGAAATACATAGTCCAGACTGCTGTGCTAACATAATAGTGAGGATTCCTGTGGGCATGCCAGTTCCAGCAGTGGAACGACTGATCAAAGCGGTGTGGGGTGTTAGACCCTGACCAAACAGATATTAACAACCTATTAATAACCTATCCTGAGGACAGGTCATTGACATCAGGAGTCTGGAAAACCCTGTTAAAGGGTTTCTATTACTTCGTATGCCATAATTAGCTCTCAGACACTAGCGATCCGCTAGTGTCTGCTCTGGCCAACCATCCTAATATAAGAGCTTTTTGGGCAGCCGTTTTGCTAAAAAAAGAACTTTTATAAATATGCTAATGAGCCTCTAGGTGCTATGTGGGCGTCATTAGCACCTAGAGGCTCCGTCTACCTTCATACACAGCCACCGCCCAGCGCGTCCCTCCAGCCCGCCCATCTCCTGATGAATGCGATCCTCCGTGTGACGCAACGGACGAATTCTCGCGCATGCGCCGTGCGCGGCTGTATTCGGCGCATGCGCAGAGAATGTCTGACCGCTTCCCTGCTCAGACATCTCCACTGCGCCTGTTCCTTGGAGCACTATGACGTCGTCGGCGCAGGCGCAGTGGAGATGTCTGAGCAGGGAAGCGGTCAGACATTCTCTGCGCATGCGCCGAATACAGCCGCGCACGGCGCATGCGCCGAATACAGCCGCGCACGGCGCATGCGCGAGAATTCGTCCGTTGCGTCACACGGAGGATCGCATTCATCAGGAGATGGGCGGGCTGGAGGGACGCGCTGGGCGGTGGCTGTGTATGAAGGTAGACGGAGCCTCTAGGTGCTAATGACGCCCACATAGCACCTAGAGGCTCATTAGCATATTTATAAAAGTTCTTTTTTTAGCAAAACGGCTGCCCAAAAAGCTCTTATATTAGGATGGTTGGCCAGAGCAGACACTAGCGGATCGCTAGTGTCTGAGAGCTAATTATGGCATACGAAGTGATAGAAACCCTTTAACTTCATTTATTAAAGGAGACCTAAACCCTTGCTGAAACCACAAATGCAGCAGCAGTTCTCTGCACCTTGAAGATTCATCAACGCTGGTTGGGTCTTCCAACATGTGGACTAAGGATCCACAGAAAGTATGTGGCAGGGATGGTCAACCTACAGCTCTCCAGATGTTGTGAAACTACAATTTCCACCATGCCCTGCTGTAGGCTGATAGTCTGGGAATGCTGGGAGTTGTAGTTTTGCAACAGCTGGAGAGCCGCAGGTTGGCCATCCCTGGTATAGGGGATCTGTACTCCACATGCCAGAAAATCTCAGCAGAGCCGATGAAACCCAAAGGAGAAGCGCTGCTGCACTTTAGTGGTTTCAGCAATGTTTTTGGTACCCTTTAAGTACTCCATTAAAAAGTCACTAGTCAGATCACTTACAAAGAACTGTATACGATTTTGGGCACAAGAAAAACATAATAGAGTTTGAGTAGATTCAAAGGTGGGCAACTAAAGTAATAAATAGAATAGGTGGTTACAGTACCCAGAAAGATGATCAAAATGATGTTTATTGAGTTTAACCATGTATAAGTATATCAGGGGTCAGTACAGAGATCTCTCCCATCATCTATTTATCCCCAGGACTGTGACTGTGACGAGGGGACATCCTCTGCATCTGGAGTGGAGGAAAGAAGGTTTCTACACAAACATAGAAGAGGATTCTTTACTGTAAGAGCAGTGAGACTATGGAACTCTCTGCAGAGGAAGATGTGATGGTGAACTAACTAGTAGTATTCAAGAGGGGCAGGGGCATAGCTAAGAGGGCCCTGGTGCAAGAGTTCAGCTTGGGCCCCCCTTCCCTCTGTTTGCAGGGGCAGGGAAGCACATTGCCTTCGTGCTACCTGAGGCAAAAATTGAAACGGCACCCCCATGCCGAATTCTGGACCTAACCCCTTCCCTTCAGCCTGAGATGTAACTTGACCAGCAGGCACTTTCTATAATACTGGTGTCTTCTTGTGTGGCACAAGGGTCTTTGGGCCCCCTCAGGCTCCTGGGCCCGGTAGTGACTGCTAGCTCTGCACCCCCTATAGCTACGCCCCTGAAGAGGGGCCTGATGCATTTCTAGAGAGTAACAATATTAGAAGTTATACATACTAGATGTTGATCCAGGGAGTTATTCTCATTACCAGGTTTGGACTCAGGAAGGATTTTTCCCCCCTAAGATAATTGGTTCTACCTCATGAGGGTATTTTGCCTTCCTCTGTATCTAATTTGCAAGATTAAAGGCTGAATTGGATGAACGTATGTCTTTTTCAACCTTGCAAACTATGTTACTATGTTGTGGCAATTCCTGGTGCACTGGTAATAAACCACATGTGTAATACTGAGGGAAACCTAAAAACATGACCTGTTGGGTGAGTTTAAAGACTGGAGTTGAGAAGAGCTGCCTCAGATGGAGCTCTCCTGATTAGTCCATTGTCATCATCCTAAGAGATTTCAGGAAAAGTATTATTTAAAGAGGACCTTTCACCGATTCTTACCCTATGAACTAAGTATACAGACATGTGGAGCGGCGCCCGGGGATCTCTCTGCACTTACTATTATCCCCGGGCGCCGCTCCGTTCTCCTGCTATGCCCTCCGGTATCTCCGTTCCCTAAGTTATGGTAGGCGGAGTCTGCCCTAGCGCTGGCCAATCGCATTGCAGAGCTCACAGCCTGGGAGAAAATAACCTCCCAGGCTGTGAGCTCTGCGCTGCGATTGGCCAGCGCTAGGGCAGACTCCGCCTACCATAACTTAGGGACTGGTATCTCCGCCTACTATAACTTAGTGAGCGGAGATACCGGAGGGCATAGCAGGAGAACGGAGCGGCGCCCGGGGATAATAGTAAGTGCAGTGAGATCCCCGGGCGCCGCTCTACATATCTGTATAGTTAGTTCATAGGGTAAGAATCGGTGAAAGGTCCTCTTTAAGAGAGTTATATCCTTTTTAGGGTAAATCCATTTTTGGCACAATCCAAATATACTAAATATACATGATAATATTCCCATATAGTATAGAAATTATACTAAAATGTCTAGGGCAGAATGAGCTAAGGTATAGAATGCTTTTATGTTTTACCCCTAACATTTACTTTATAAAAGAGTTTTGATTTTGTCAATAAAGACTACGGTCCTTTTCAGTTATGTAATAAAGACCTTTTGATTACACATTACTTTTGCAATTTTACAACACAACTGTGTATTAGATTTGCTTTATGTACATTACGCATGAATATTAATTCTTTGTATATTAAACTTTTTATTTCATGTATATTGTAGAGAAAATCTATACTGCTATATATACACTTTTTTATATGCCACTTTTTGACCCTTAAAAACTTAAATAAAAACAAAAATGTTACTCCAAGTGTCCCTCTTTTGGAGAGACAGTCCCTCTTTGTGACCCAAGTCCCTCTGTCTCTCTTTCCCTCTTTGCTCCTTAAATGGCCCTCTTTTTGATCTGAAGTATTGTTTTGCATTGCTACATTTACAATTTTGACCCAGAAAGTGTTTGGTTCTTCCATGTATATTTGAGCACCATCTTGTATATTATTTCATTATTTGATGCAGTTGGGATTTTAGAAATTTCTATTTTCAGATTATTTTGGTGCTATTTTTTAAGAGAAAACTATTTAAGTGTATAGATATGCAGGAAAAATGGATCTTTCACACAATGAACCATAAATGTCCCTCTTTGACCGTCCAACAAGTTGGGAGGTATGGTCTAGGGTTATATTAATAGAGCGCTCTCAATTGGAGGAATATTACATTTTTCCATCCAATTATTAATAAACAAATATTTGGTTAGAGGAATACGATTTACAAACCTTTCTATCATGCACAACATTGCAGTAAACAGCCTAAGGCTTCAGGTACACAGCAGAGTATAGAGCTGTAGGGACTCCAGGGACCGCCATACGAAGCTCCGTTGGGTTCCATATGTTGGAGATATTCTCCCTTGAAGAATAGTTGCTAAATACAATATGCAATGGAGCATGCCACCATTTTTTCATATGGCTCCATATGAATTTGGGGGGAAGGGGCAGGGACACCCTGGAAACTTAAAGTGGCCCTGGAAAAAATACTAAAAGGGCCATAAATACCATATTGTGGCACATTATACCACCCCAACAGAGCCAAATACCATCACAAAATACTGCCACCAACACAAAATACATTCCCTAAAACTTCTACTGGCCGGCCGTGAAGAGGGCCCGGATGGCCCCCTGGCAAATTTCTCTGTAAGGTCTATAGCAAATCCATCCCTAGGAGGGGGATACAGAAGCACAGTTACGCCTCTTATTCACCTTTTTGGGGGTGCTATTACGACTCTGTACAGCACAGAGACATAACACAGAAGTGTGTAGAAGGCTTGCTAGTACATTTTAGTACATTTAAGTGCATTAGGTTAAATTTAATCTGTTTACCCAATGGAGAAATGTCTCTCACTTTAATTGTGGGGATTACAGAGTTCCCATATCTGTCTAACTCTTGGATAATTCAAAGCTTCTTCTCATTTTACCATAATGTTCCTGTATACATCAACTTAATCTTAATTATAAGAGTCAGTGGTGCCAGTTATGTCTTGTTGTGCAGAGATCTCACTCGCTTAGCTTCCCGGGCAGTGACAGCTCAATGATCTGCATTGTGGCTAGTAGGAGCTCCTTGAAAGAACTAAAATAACTATTGTGCAATAGAAGACGGTTAAAGGGAATCTTAAACTTGTCGACAACTGATATGACTGCAGAGCAACAATTAAGTAAGGTTCAAGGACTCAGGTCAACAGTTCATTAAACTTTACTGAGCTGCATCCGTTTTAAGCAAAATGCCTTAAAATAAGAACCTGTCAGAGAACACATACCAAACTTGTGAACCTAGAATTCTGGCAGCTCCGATTAAACAAGGACGTTAGAATCCGGAAATATCGCAGTATTGGGGCGTTCTAGCTGTGAAATGGCAATTACAGCAATTACTTATCCATCTGCCTGTTTGCTTGTCTGTGTGGGTTTGATGAGTGACAGATGAACACTAAAGGAGCTCTGGGAAGCGCTGGAGTCATGACCCCCTTTATAACTACATAAGGACTATCTAGTCTTATAGTGAGCACGCTCTCCATTTCACTGTCTCTCTAGTTTAAGCGCCAAAAGACACGAGCTTTCCACTTATTTCCACCACCCAGCTTTCAGCAGTATTATATAACTTAATGGCGGACAGTAAAGGTTATGTGCACATCTGCTACTGACATCAATTGGGTAATATATAGGATTATAACATCTCTCTGTTTTTCCAGCATGCACAGTATATGAATCATAATTACTGCATAATAAGAATACAACTGTATAATGTGCTTTGTGTTTCCTCGCTATTTTCAAGATCTCTGCTTGCTATCACTGAATGAGGAAATGCTTGCTAACATCCAGAGGTAGAAGCTGAGATGAGCTCCTTGAATAATAGTAAGGGCTCCTGCACACAACCACATTTTGCATTCGCGCCTGACCCGCATTTTTGGTGGATTGCCCATGGATCCATTCATTTCTATGGGTCTGTAGAGATAGAATATGTCCTATTCTTGTCCCTATTGCAGAATTCTAGAGATGGGAGTGAGATAAATGCAGACTTCACATGAAAGGTATACGTATTTTGTGGATACGTGATTTTTGGACCGCAGTACGGGCACAATTGTGTGCATGAGGCCTACATCTGACACCCTAAATTTGAAAAATGATATATTTAATCACATTTATTACCTGAAACAAGTCAAACAGAGGTAACGGTTTGCTTATTTAAATGTTTTGGATAGCGCCATTTTCAGTTGTATCTGTATAGTAAGCAATGAGCTGTAACCGCAGAGAAATCCAGTAGAAATCCCTACAGTGCCACCACAGGAGAAATGATGAATTACGCTCTATGTGTTCTGCATGGACGTGCTGGGTCCTCCAGGACGAGAGACTCACCTAGGTAGCAGATGAGGGGTCTGGAAGGGGGGACATGTCTCTATTCAATCACTTTCGTCAAATAAGACATTGCTCTGTTCACATTGCTATAAATGGAAACCATGATGCAGTGCCGTATTTGCCATACAGTGGACTTTATTGGGACCAAAGGTCTATGCCAAGGAGTCTCTAGTTTTGTTGGAAAAAATATTGCTGCTTCTAACTGAGCCTCTGATGTAGATAGGAACATAACCTAACCAGACAACCCAGTTAACCTTCATTCAGACGAGTGATACAGAACTTGTTGAACATCTGAGTAGTTTCTGCTACTTTTGCTTCAGTTTGCATCAGTTTTTTATGCAACTGCATTCAGTTCGGCAGTTTTTTCAGTTCTCTTCAGTTTTGCACTACAGTGAAAAAAGACTGAAGAATAAACTCACAGCGCTCCTAGCAACCAAGAGCGAAAAGCAGATTGTCCTTTATTGTGCTTCAGTTTATTTGACTGACCCATTGTAGATTGTAAGCTCTTGCGGGCAGGGTTCTCTGTACCAGTCTGTTAATAGTTTTTTGTATTTCTATTTCTTACATTATGATATGTACAACGCCATGGTGCTTTCAAACAAATAGTAATAATAATTGAGTAATTTAACACAAGCATGTTGGGTTCAGGAAACACGCTCCATGTGATGGCTGCATTTCCTGTGCCGAACACAGCTCCTTTAACCCGAACTCAAAGCAGCACAATGATCTATAATGCTGTATGTTTGTGCCAAACCGTGCGTCTGTTGTACTATGCACTCACATAATCCCGTGAGTACAGCACAGTAGACCAGCGCTCAGGCAGGAACTGAGACCATCATAAGTCATTACGATGCTGTGAGTGTTGGTCAGAGGAACACTGCTTGGTCCAGGAAGTGCAGCCATCACACAGAGGGTGTTTTCCCAGAGTACCCTGACATGAAACTGGCCATTGGGTTGAATGGGCCAGTCCAGCATGAACTGTGGATGAAGAAAGAACACGCTGTGATTTTCTCTGAATGTGAAAAACTGACATCTGAACATAACCTATTAAATGTCAGTTTTCAGTCCGGGTGCTGCTGTTTTAAACTCGGATGGGAAAATTGTTCATGTGAAATTAGCTGGTTAATTGAAAATTACTGGTCACTTTTTTTTGTAGCACACATTTTATATGTGAGTCAAATAGTTCTATAAAGTTCTTGGTAAAAACTCAATGATGGGATCAGTTTTACAGCTGCTGTGTGTTCATTAGTACTGACTCTAAAAACTAGTTGTCCTTTTGCAAGCTCATATAGCCATCTACAACAGGCTACTTTCACACTAGCGTTTTTCTTTTCCGGTATTGAGTTCCGTCTTAGGGGCTCAATATTGGAAAAAAAACTGATCAGTTTTATCCTAATGCATTCTGAATGGAGAGCAATCCGTTCAGTAGGCATCAGGATGTCTTCAGTTCAGTCACTGTACGGTTTTCGGACAGAGAAAATACCGCAGCAAGCTACGGTATTTTCTCCATCCAAAATTCCGGAACACTTGCCGGAATGCCTGATCCGGCAATTTTTTACATTGAAATGCCCTAAGTGTTTCAGAAAAACTGATGCGGTTTTGCAGTCTGCACATGGGCAGACCTTTAAAAATGTGAAAAAGATAAATACCGGATCCGTTTTTCCGGATGACAACCGGAGAGACGGATCCGGTATTGCAATAAATTTGTGAGACGCAACAGAACTGCCTGCCGGATGCTAGTGTGAAAGTACCCTAAATTTACATTTTCTATTCTAGAACCATATCCGGAGATCTCTCCATAGAAGTCGCAAAGGGTTCTCCCTCCACAAATAGTATTGCTATGTATACCGTATGTATATATAAATATATATATATATACAGTACAGACCAAAAGTTTGGACACACCTCATTCAAAGAGTTTTCTTTATTTTCATGACTATGAATTAACATATGTGGAATTATATACATAACAAACAAGTGTGAAACAACTGAAAATATGTCATATTCCAGGTTCTTCAAAGTAGCCACCTTTTGCTTTGATTACTGCTTTGCACACTCTTGGCATTCTCTTGATGAGCTTCAAGAGGTAGTCCCCTGAAATGGTCTTCCAACAGTCTTGAAGGAGTTCCCAGAGATGCTTAGCACTTGTTGGCCCTTTTGCCTCCACTCTGCGGTCCAGCTCACCCCAAACCATCTCGATTGGGTTCAGGTCCGGTGACTGTGGAGGCTAGGTCATCTGGCGCAGCACCCCATCACTCTCCTTCATGGTCAAATAGCCCTTACTTTCAAAGTTTTCCCAATTTTTCGGCTGACTGACTGACCTTCATTTCTTAAAGTAATGATGGCCACTAGTTTTTCTTTACTTAGCTGCTTTTTTCTTGCCATAATACAAATTCTAACAGTCTATTCAGTAGGACTATCAGCTGTGTATCCACCTGACTTCTCCTCAACGCAACTGATGGTCCCAACCCCATTTATAAGGCAAGAAATCCCACTTATTAAACCTGACAGGGCACACCTGTGAAGTGAAAACCATTTCAGGAGTCTACCTCTTGAAGCTCATCAAGAGAATGCCAAGAGTGTGCAAAGCAGTAATCAAAGCAAAAGGTGGCTACTTTGAAGAACCTAGAATATGACATATTTTCAGTTGTTTCACACTTGTTTGTTATGTATATAATTCCACATGTGTTAATTCATAGTTTTGATGCCTTCAGTGTGAATCTACAATTTTCATAGTCATGAAAATAAACAAAACTCTTTGAATGAGAAGGTGTGTCCAAACTTTTGGTCTGTACTGTATATATATATATATATATATATATATATATTTATTTATATCATACATGTATAAAAGTATTCCATTATTTGACACCTAGTAACAAAGACATTTCTTTTTCACTATGACTGACTAGGTGATAAGACATCCCAAACTGCATCATCTGGAGTGCGTATGTAATAATCTCAGGCCTAGCGCACTGTATTATTTTACTTTTCATAGTGCATATTGTCAGCTGAAAGCGAGCATACAATAACAGACGCCATCTTGTAAGTATAATTTAAAGAGGGCCTGTAAACCTTCACAGAACTGCAACTGGTGTCATACCTACAACTATTCACCCCCATACAGTTTTCGTACGTCAGCAGAACGTCCACGTTCACAAGGAGTGATCAGTGGAATGTTTCCATGTGGCAATGATTGGGTGAATGAACGTTCGGATGGTGGTATTCTCCCGATCATTGGCCTTTGTGAAAGGGCCCTTAATACAACTAGAATTTGTCTTATTAATGGAGTTGAGACGTGCGTGGGATTTAGAAAAATGACTTCTCGACTATATTATGGACCTGATAAGCTTGTGTACAAGAGTTCAAGATCACTATGTCCTGTTTACACAATCCTAAATACTGCATCAAATTCTCCTCCACAAGCCATTCGATTTAGAAAGCTGATTTAGTCAGACTGGGAATGCAATCATTAATTAGGAATGTCACCCATCTGCTTCCTGCCTCACATACATGCTACAGCACCTCAATTATGTTAGCGGTTTTAGCTGCGGATTTCACCCTTTTCAATGGAAGGGTGAAATCTGCGTCAAAACCACATCAAATCTGTGCAAAAGACCCATGCTAGAAATTGCAGATTTTGGTTTGGCTATGCTGAAGAAATGCACATAAACGTGCGTTCATCCACCCCCGTGTGCAGGTGGCTTTAGGCTGCTTTCACACAATGTTTGATCAGTGATTTCCATCAGTAAGGCCCCTTTCACACTGGCGAGTATTCCGCGCCGATGCAATGTGTGAGGTGAACGCATTGCACCTGCACTGAATCTGGACCTATTCACTTTAATGGGGTTGTTCAGATGAGCGGTGATTTTCACGCATCACTTGTGCGTTGCGTGAAAATCGCAGCATGTTCTATATTCTGCGTTTTTCACGCAACGCAGGCCCCATAGAAATGAATGGGGATGCGTGAAAATCACAAGCATCCGCAAGCAAGTGCGGATGCAATGCAATTTTCATCCATGGTTGCTAAGGAGACGAGGGATGAGTTACCCGGGACCCCATTTACTTTATTATTTTCCATTATAACATGGTTATAATGGAAAATAATAGCATTCTTTAATTCAGAATGCAAAGTAAAAAGTCCATTGTGGGGTTAAAAAAAAAAAATATGTAACTCACCTCATCCGCATCCTCAGCCGGGCTCGTCTTCTTTCTTCTTCTTGCAGGTCCTGGCTGGAAAAGGACCTTCGGTGACGTCATCCCGCTCATCTGAGCGGGATGACGTCAGCGCAGGTCCTGCTGAATGAAGATAGAAGAACCTTGGTGAGCGCGATGATGTCACCGAAGTTCCTTTTCCAGCCAGGTACTGCAAGAAGAAGAAAAAAGATGAGCCTGGCTGCGCGATCAAGAGAATGAGGTGTTAAATTTTTTTTTATTTTTAACCCCACAATGGATCTTTTACTTAGCATTCTGAATTAAAGAATGCTATTATTTTCCATTATAACCATGGAAGTCCGGGTTCGGGAAGAAGTCAGGGTCCGGGTCTGGGTACCGCAGTCAGTTATTTATCACGCGTGTGCAAAACGCATTGCACCCGCGCGATAAAAACTGAACATCGGAACGCAATCACCATCAAAACTGACTGCAACTAAGTACCTACTCGCACAATTTTCCCTGATCGCAGACGCAACGCATCCGGACCTAATCCAGACACGCTCGTCTGCAAGGGGCCTAAATTGTGGATCGCCAAAATACCGGCTGTGTGCGTTCCGCATTTTGAGGAATGATACGTCCTATTCTCTGTTAGAACCGCCTGGACAAGAATAGGACATGTTCTATCTTTTATGTGAGACCGCAGAACGCAAGTATGGATGCACGGTGTGCTGTCCACATCTTTTTGCGGCCCCATTGAAATGAATGTCTGCATCGGATCTGCAAAAAATGCATATGTGGACCATAATCGCGTGGATGAGCCCTAATTGTGAGCCGAAACCAGGAGGTGCAGGTCAAAAACACAGAAAAGGTGGACACTGCAATGATTCGTTTTTTTTTAGGGCTGATTTTGATTCAGAAAATGCGCCAAAATGAGCACCAAAAACTACATGTGAATGGGCCCTTATTTCATTGAGGAAAATAACTGCTTATTTATGTACTTTAATTTCTATCACTCAAAGCATATATAAAACTGCTGTGGAGCACAATTTATTATAGCCTGTGGGGATTGTTCCAAATGTTGTCTAGAAAGATGTTTGGCTGGCTGATCAAAAGGAATGCTAAGAGAGTGCAGGATACAGTATATCAGAGCCATGGAAGATTCCTTATGTAGAATCTGAATGTAACAGATACATAAAAGTAAGTGAATAATGCCAGCCTGATGTTATACCACAGTGAACAATTATGAAATCTCATTCATGATGTCTGCATCTTAGACTTCACACTGAGATATCCCAGCTGCCAACAAGCCAGGTTCTCATCATGTTTGAGGATTACATGTGCCCCAGAAGTATGCTACTGTATGCTCATACAGATGTCTACATCTGCCATTGACTCTCTCATTGACATATGTATTCTGTAATTCTATGGCATGCTAGACATACATATGTCATGAGATTTTCTAAACACAAATATACCAAAATGTCACCCTAAATGTGGGAATTTAGGCAGAGATTTATCAACCTGGTGTAAAGGACAGCTGGCTTAGCTGCCCATAGAAACCAGATGTCAGATGTCACCTTTCATTTCCAAGAGGAGCTCTAAAAAATGAACGGTGGAATCTGATTGGTTGCTATGAGCAACTAAGCCTTACAACAGCTTTAAATCTATCCCCTTAGGCAGGGGCATAACTGCCATAGTGGCAGACCGTGCGACTGCTATGGGACCCAGGGCAAGAGGGGGCCCAGTTGGGATGATCCTCTCTTCTACTGGGGGTGAAAACTTGGTCAGGACTCTACCCTCTAAAGAAACATTTAACAAACGAGGCAGTGGAAAAATTCATTGAAAGGGGTTTAGGCGTAAACCCTTCTGTCCTGCGTGTGGGGCCTGGTTTGATCCTTGCTATGGGGCCCTTACTTTTCTATGTACGCCACTGCTCTTAGGTCTTACAAGTAAATATACTTTCATGGGCTTAAAAACACACCATTTAGTGAAAAAAATATATATAAAGAAAAGAAAACTAAAAAATCCAAAGCCGACCTACTGTTAATAAGTATATTTGTAATTAATTTTTCACATATAATATATGACACCCTCAATGGAAATTATTAATGGAGTAATTTCAGATGCTCATGTCAGAAGGGGTTGACAAGGAATAAGATGAATTTATCACAAGTCATCATCTAGAAAGGAGAGGGCTGGATAAATGCAGCCTAGGACACAACACCTGCTGAATGTCATTGTGAAAGAAAATCCAAGTTGTGGAATGAAAATTCCACCGGTGAATTTGTAGAACAACTATGGACATGCTTCATTAGTGCAGCCTGGTCTTTACAATGGCATGCCTTATACAGTTGTTAAGGTTTCAGCATGCATAACATTTTATAAGACAGCTCAATATAATATTGTCTGTGTAATTTAAGCCATCAGAACATTCTGAAATAACAAGTGTGAGGGATGAGACATAATAACAAGGGGTTAATGAGAATGCCCCAGGGTACAGCTGGAAACATCAGTGTAAGGCCACCTATGAACCTCATTTTCAGTCTGCATTTAGACTCCACAAATGATGGGGAAAATACATTATTTTTCTTGCATTAATGGTATATCATCTGCATTTAAAACTCTACAAGCTTCAGAGCTGAAATCTCCTAGAATTTGTTGCTTATTCTGTGTCTGTAGAGAGCTTGTTCTGGTGATGAACATTTATGAAAGCTTAAAGGGATTCTGTCATCTCGTTTTCGGTTATAGAGCTGCGGACATGCATGGCTAGATCGCCGCTAGCATGTCCGCAATATACCGGTCCCATAAAGCTGTGTGCTTTTATTTTGTTTAAAAAATTATTTTATAGATATGTAAATGAGCCTTGTAAGGTGCCCAAGGGGCTGTACTAACCTTCTTGGAGCCCAGCCAGGCCCCCCCTCCCTGTGAAGGAGCCCAGCACCGCCTATGTCCTCCGAATCTCCTCCTTTCGTCACAGTTAGATTGCCGTATAGGACCGGTATATTGTGGACATGCTAGAGGAGATCTAGCCGTGCAGGTCTGCAGCTCTATAACCGAAAACGAGGTGACAAAATCCCTTTAATCTTTGCCAATTATACAGTTATTTGATGTTGGAATAACTCCCCCTCTGAATAATGGTGCATTCAGACATGTATTTGTTGCACAAATCACTGTGACTCAAAATCAGTTCCATTCACGTGAAAGGGGTTGTTTTGGCTGCAAGCATATGAATTACTGCAAGCCCCATTCAAATGAATGGGACAGTCTCAAAAAGGTCTGCAGCAAATATGTTGTATGTGAATATATCCTTATGGGAACTCAGCTATGTATGTATGGGTGTGGGTCTCAACAGGTTTGCTGAATCTTTCCAATGGCAACCAGAAAAATAGTAAATGCAGCCTTGGACTATAATATAGTTTATAACTCATTATTAGTATTAAGGCTGATATCAGCCTGTATTTGTGGGCAGGGCGTAAGTTCCCTATATATATCCGTAACTCCTACCCACCAGGGGTGTGTCTCACTTACCTCCGTGGGAGGAGCCACATCTTCCTGCCGTCACATGCAAGCACCACGGTCGTTTCAAAGTTCGGTTCACTACACGGTATAGTGCAATACTTTGTGTTTCGGGTCCGTCACCAGGTAAGTACTTGCACACGGCATACTTACGGCCACGGGTCGGTCCCCCTTCTCGCAAATGGCGTGCGGTTCACGGTAGAACGCACACGTGACCGCCGGGCCTCCGGAGGCGTCTGTTTTTCTTTAGTGCGCTTCGCTGCACAGCGCTTCGTTCCTGAGAGAGGTCTTCGTCTCAGGTAAGTTCCTGGAGCACGGTGCTCCCGCATATTCACGGTCGGCACCAGCGCTCCCCTCACGAATGTCCTGCGGTCCAAGGTGGAACGCACCCACTTCCGCCCGCCTCCCTAAGGCACTCCAGCAGAGCACCGATCGTTTCCCTCCCACAAAAGTCCACCGTTCCCTCCGGAGCACGCACCCCTATCATTTTCTTGCGCAGGTTAGCAAAGGCGTCACAGGTGGAAGCAGGGTGTGCGCCGGGTACCCCCAGAGCTCAGCCTGTGTTGTTGGCAAGAATTAGGGCTCATTCGGGTTGTTTTTGGGCTGGGGCTGCGCCGTGACATGGAGGCTGTGCCACGCTGGATTCGGTGGTTGTTAGGGGGGTCGCAGTGTCAACAGGTTCAGGGCTCCACTTGCGCGCGGCCTTAACATGAGTCAACAGGGAAGAGTGAAGGCGGTTAAATTGCCACATGCCAGTAGTATTGTCACCTGGATTGCCAGGCCGAGTTTAGTATTGTATGTCACCTGGATCGCCCAGGTTCAGCTCGCTCTTGTGGCTACACCATGTCACTGTCTTGTCACCTGGCTCGCCCAGGCCGAATTGAATGTTGTGTGTCACCTGGATCGTCCAGGCCAAGTTTCATGTTTGTGTGTTACCTGGATCGCCCAGGACGAGTTAAATGTTGCATGTCACCTGGATCGACCAGGTTCCGCCACTGTAGTTTGCACGCAATATGCCATTGTATGTTACCTGGATCGCCAGGACGATTTAAATGTTGCACGTCACCTGGATCGACCAGGTTCAGCCATTTCAGTCAACATGCAAAAATGTCATTTGTCTCGTTACCTGGATCGTCCAAGTCGATTTGAAGGTTATGTGTCACCTGGGTCACCCAGGTTCGGCTGCTGCTCATTCCACGCTATATGTCATGGTTTGTTATCAGGTTTATCCAGGCTAAGTCTTTCACATGTCCCTTCAGGTTATTCAGGCTCAGTCTCTAGTTAGGAGTCCCCTGGATCGTCAGGAGATCTTGCGGTCCTCTGCCTACCTCCACGGTTAAAATATTGAGTCAATCAAACAAAAAAAAAAAAAAAAACAGAGATGCACAATGTAGCAGAGGCGGCACAGGTAAGAAGCAGTGGGCACATTGGGTGCCGGCGGCAAGTAGGGCAGTGGCAGCCCGGCACCCAGCCTGTGTCTGGGGCAATATTGCAAAATATATACTTATTAACTTGACAAACACAACAGGTCGGTTAAGGTTCATTTGGAACGTGCGGGCATGGGTTGCTTCATAATATGGAGGCGGGGCCTCACAATGCCAGCAGGTTCCAGGGGTCCACGATTGCACGTAATAGGCTCATCGCTTACAACACATGTCCTAGCCGGGAGGATTTGCCAGTGACGAGTGAACAGTCTCAAACAGGCCCGCACGTTATCCGGTCCGTCCGAAGTTCAGCCGCTGCAAATACCGGCTCTGTCATTTGTTTTTCGCCTGGACCGTCCGGGCCGAGTTCAATGTTGTATGTCACCTGGATCGTCCAGGCCGAGTTCAATGTTGTATGTCACCTGGATCGTCCAGGCCGAGTTCAATGTTGTATGTTACCTGGATCGTCCAGGCCATGATAAATGTTGCATGTCACCTGGATCGCCCAAGTTCAGCCGCTGCCGTTACCAGCCATGTCTTTGTATGTCACCTGGATCGTCCAGGCCGAGTTAAATGTCATATGTCACCTGGATCGTCCAGGCCGAGTTTAATGTTGTATGTTACCTGGATCGTCCAGGCCGAGTTCAATGTTGTATGTTACCTGGATCGTCCAGGCCATGATTAAATGTCATATGTCACCTGGATCGTCCAGGCCGAGTTCAATGTTGTATGTTACCTGGATCGTCCAGGCCGAGTCCAATGTTGTATGTTACCTGGATCGTCCAGGCCATGATAAATGTTGCATGTCACCTGGATCGCCCAGGTTCAGCCGCTGCCGTTACCAGCTATGTCTTTGTATGTCACCTGGATCGTCCAGGCCGAGTTAAATGTCATATGTCACCTGGATCGTCCAGGCTGAGTTTAATGTTGTATGTTACCTGGATCGTCCAGGCCGAGTTCAATGTTGTATGTTACCTGGATCGTCCAGGCCATGATAAAATGTTGCATGTCACCTGCATCGCCCAGGTTCAGCCGCTGCAGTTACCAGCTATGTCTTTCTCTGTCACCTGGATCGTCCAGGCCATGTTAAATGACGTATGTCACCGGGACCGCCCAGGTTCAGCTACTGCCGATGGCATGCCATGCCATTAATCTTGTCTCTTAGATCACCCAGGACAAGCTAAATGTCTGGGTGACAACTGGACCGTCAGGCCCAACTGCTGCTGTTACCACGCTATATGTCATGTTAAAGCTGCCACACCCCACTTCAGTCTATCCAGGCTCGGCCTTTAGTTAGGGGGCTCCTGGACGGTCAAGGGGTCTCGTGGTCCTCATCCGATTTCCACGGCTACGTTATTCAGTCTCCTTAATGTTCCCCTCAGATTCCGAGAAGTATCTTCCGGCCACTATCGTTCTCAAATCAGACAAAGCCTCCACAAGGTAAGAAACGCGCAACAAGGGTAAAGGCGGTTTCAGCAGCGAAACATCTCATAAGACAGTCGTTAGCTCCAAACACGACCAGGAATTACAGAGCTGGGTTGAAAGCGTTCGATAGTTTAGACTTCTCTATACTCAGGGCAGTTGGGATGAAATATTTTTCATATTGGCGTTCATAGCTTTCTGTTTCTCCCAACAGAAGCTTTCGTCCAATGCCATCAGGATTGAGCCAGCAGGCCTCTAACACCACGTCATACGTAGTAACCCAGGTCGCTCTTCCAAAGATATATTAAATATAAAAATAAATAAAATACAAAGCAGGCTTCCGCCCGCAGACGGCCAGTGTCCAGCGAGTTGTTCAGGGAATTGTCTTCTGCACTGGACGGCAACCCTTTTGGGCCTTTTTCCAGCAGTAATTCAAGCGGCCATGTTTCCATGGCTTCCCCCGGCTAGGGGAGTTCACTAGCAGCTCTCTGGGACACGGCTGTCTCCGCGTAGAACAGCTGTCTTGGCATAATAACCACTACATACTCCGTATCCCATTGACCAAGACAAATCAGACGGGGCCGCCCACGGAAGTTAAATATTTCGCACCCAGAATAAATGGTGCCCAGTCCAGATCCTCATTAAATCAATGTCCCTGTTGCAAACAGCACCTCCTGACAGTCCTCTCCTGCCCTCCAAGAACAAGCCCCTCTCTTAAACCAATTCACGTCCCTCATCCGCTCCCTGACAGCAGGTCTTGGGTTCGACTCAAGAGTCATTTCGGGCCATTCATTCCACATCGGGGCAGCATCGTCAGCTCAAAACACCAGGTCCCCGCTCATGTTACCCGATCAACGGGGCGCTGGAAATCGTCTTGTTTCAGCAGGTACGTTCCCAGTCCACACAGGGAGATCTCTCAGGATTTTCAGTCATTAGCGTTATAGTTCATGCGTGTTGGGAAAAATATGAATAAATTGGTCTAGTCAACCTAGTGTCCTTGACTTTTTGCCCTCTCCAGGCCTACCCACGCCCGTGGCTCCAGGCACAACTCAGCCATATAGTTCAGGTTTGGCATGTCTTACCCACGACCAATACGTTTTCAGCCCTGCCCATAAGTATTAAGGCTGATATCAGCCTGTATTTGTGGGCAGGGCGTAAGTTCCCTATATATATCCGTAACTCCTACCCACCAGGGGTGTGTCTCACTTACCCCTCCCTCCCATCCCCTTTTTTTCACACACTCCAATAGGGTACGCCCTCTCCAGGCCTACCCACGCCCGTGGCTCCAGGCACAACTCAGCCATATAGTTCAGGTTTGGCATGTCTTACCCACGACCAATACGTTTTCAGCCCTGCCCATAAGTATAATATACTCTAGGTACAGTGGTGTCCAAAGTTTAAGTAAGGCTCTGTTCACATCTACATTGTGGCTTCCATCCATAGTGGATGTCACGATGCTCTGCTGAAACCATTGTATGACAGATCCAAACGTCGTCTGATGGACAACATTGAGCTTTAATATGGTACATCTGAGTTCTGGGGTTTTGATAGCAAGAATAGTTCTGCATGTTGCAACATTAAGCTCTCTTCCTGCTCCCTCTCTTTTCTAACTTTCACTCTGAATTAGTCTTGTGAGATAAAGGACAGACTGCCAACTCACTGAAGGATCAAATGCAGCTGCCCATAGAAGTCTATGGAGATGGGAGGGTGGAGGAGTGAGCTGCAGTAAGAGACGCAGACACAGAGGCTGCAGCAGCTAATAGTAAGTATTACAGCTCACCCCAGGTCTGTGGTGTAACAAGGACTCAAGGGGCTCCGTAGCAGAACTTGGAATGAGGGAGGGCCCATTCCCCCACAACCACCTTCAAGCAAAGTTCCCAACATGAGAAGCTTATGATTATGTTAGTTTCCCTAATGCATATGGATAATGCACAAAGTGATGTCACAGTACAGTAATAAGGCTCACACGCATGGCAATGTAGAGAAATAAATCGGTGATATCACAAAACAGAAAAAATGCAAAAATAAATGCACTCTTCCATTGTCCATATACATCCTTAACTGCACAGAGTAGAGGTGGGCCCCCTTAGTTATTGGGCCTCATAGTAGCTGTAATGCTTACTACCCTGGTAGTTATGCCAATGCCCCAAGTATTTTATTCACATCAATACAGTTTTTTACATCTCTATAATGTGCTATATGGTGGTGCTGCTTCTTGTGAGTGAGTAACTGAGTGAGAGAGAGAGTTAGAGAGCAGAATCTCCTGTTTTCTTGAAGTTCAGTGTATGGTAGACGGGAGAGCAGCTAGTCTCAACCCACTCAGAACTGAGAATTAGAGATAATAAATTCTAGATGCAAGCCATATAATGGCCAGAAATAGTGTTATTTATCATACACACACGACAGCCATTATTGTACACAATTTTTTTTTTTTTTAAATGTATAAAATTTAATTTTGTATAAAAATCTACACAGGTAGTTTAGGTGTCCACCAGAAGATCAACAGCAAAACTTCCCTATTGATTTAAGCTGTGCTGACTGCAAGATCTCAGACAACTTACAGATTTGTAGAATGCTATATCAAGGCTATAGGTATGGTTATAGTTTTTCATCCCAAAGAAAATAGCATTATATAGCTGCTAAAAGATTTTTCTATACTAATAATTGCAAACCAATATTCTCAACAATGTACTTGGATCTCTGGGATGATGCTTGCAGAATGTGGAGCCTATTTTAAACCTTAAACAAGTCATTCAGGCCATAACCCCATTAAGGGCCCATGCACACGGCCATAGCCGTTTTTGTGGTCTGCAAATTGTGGATTCGCAAAACAGGGATACTGGCTGTGTGTGTTCTGCATTTTGCGAAACTGAACATCCGGCCCATAATAGAACAGTCCGCAATGCGAAAAAGAATAGGACATGTTCTATGTATATTTGTGCGGGAGCCACGTAACAGACATACGGATGTGGACAGCAAACTGTGTGCAGTCCACATCTTTTGCGGCCCCATTGAAAAAAATATGGATTGGATGTGGACAAAAAAATACATTTGTGTGCATAAGCCCTAACCTTGTAAATTGTATCTATTTAAAACATTCACCAGTGACTTGTGGAGAAGCACTATCCGGTTTTCTATATTGTCAAAATTATTTATGGGAAAAAAAGGAATATTATTTTCTAGACCAGTAAGAAACAGCATGAAAGTCAGAATATTACAATGCTACACACGTCCGCGTGCTACAGAGATGTCAGAACTTGCTTCTCAGTTTTACAATGCATTACAACTCCAGAATATTCATGTAACACAATGTAAATGGGAGGGGATGGGGGCTCAAAGATAATTATTATTATATTTAAAGTTCTTCAATGTTTCCCCTGCTATCTCATATATTATCTATCCAGCTATCTAATATCTTATCTAATATCTTATCTATCTATCTATCTATCTATCTATCTATCTATCTATCTATCTATCTATCTATCTCATATCTTATCTATCTATCTATCTATCTATCTATCTGTCACGGAAGGGGAGAGCGTGCACAGCCCTGAGCTCAACCCACACCTCTGTCCCTGCCTACTTGCACGATCCGCCCTAGGTGACGGTGTACAACTGGACGACGTTCCCTAAACTGAGTACGTGCTGGGCCTTAAAGGGAACAATGAAACGGGATAAAATAATAAACAAAGTGACAGGCAGGCACAGAGGGGTAAATACACAAACCATGCAAATGTAGGCAGCGGTCAAAATACAGGACGAAAGATACATATAAAAGAGTAAGCAAGGTCAAACCAAGCCGAGGTCAGTACCAGGAGGTCACGTCAGTACAAAGGAATAACCAAATCACAACAAACACAAGCCGAGGTCCGAATGCCAGGAGGTCACGTCAATTCAGAGGAAACAGCAGAAGCGGGGTCAAGGGAACAAAGCCGAGGTCAAGGTACAATGCAAACCAATACAGAGAACTTGGTAAATGAATAAACCTTATTCACAAGCAACCTGTGGCCAGCAGGCTGCCTGTTTAAATAGTCCTGGCTGGTGAGTCACATGATGTGGCCGGTGTCACGTGACTCACAGCAGCCCAACTCAGCCGAGCACCGATCATCATTATCGGCGCTTGGCTCTCCTGCTGTCATGGAGACGAAGACGCATGCTACGTCCCTGTCCCTCTCCTTGTGCAGGGTGCCGGCGGTGCTGCGAAGGAAGCGCGCGTCGCTGGCTCCTCGTTACACTAATCTACCTATAATATCGCATCTTTCTATATATTCCAAAACATTGCTGTGGTCAGTGTACTAGATAGAGTGGAAATAAGACACCCAGTGAGGGACAATTGGAAGGCTGCAAAATGTGTCACTAATATTCTGCTTCGTAGGCACCCAATAAGTAGTGGTCAGTCCTACTAAAGACCCTGTAGCCTACAATATCTTTGTTGCTTTAGAGGAAGGGTTGATGACTTGAAACTAACTCCTTAAAACTAAAAATGTATTGCACCCCATTTGTAAATGCAAATGTGCATGGATAGCAAATCGTAAGGAAATCTTGTAACTGTTCTTATGCATATATACTACACTGTCCATTTTCTCTCCATGAACACCATGTATGTGAACTTTATTGCATTATACATGTTGCCAGTGTTTTAGATTGCCTTCTTTTCGACACCTGTCTCAGTGTCAGTTCACTTGTGTTCTGTACACTCACATCACATGCGTACACCTGATATCACACTAGAATGGATTTCAGCAGTATATAATCTGTCATATTATATGATCTGCCAAAAAATGAAATATTTTTGGCACTATTAAAAGTTGGCCTAGAACTAACATTCGATTTACATAGTTTGAATCAAATAAATCATAAGATCAATTTTAATGATGTGCACAATGAAGTCATCTTTATAAGGCCTTTTTAGGGCGATGGATGAATCTACTTTGTTAATAACCAACTTTCCAGAAAGCAATAAAGCTATATTTTACAGTGATTGCAAAAGTTTCATAAAATGTGACTGCATCTGTGAAATCACAAAGTGTACAGATGCTTGGCAGTTCTCCAGACTATATGATAGTGCTATATATCGATGATTTAGTAACCCAAGTGAGCCTGCCAAGGCAATCAATAGTACCAATTGTTCAGGAGTTTTTCCACTAGCATTAACTTCCTCTGCTTTAATATTCTTAAGAATAGCCATTTTAAATAAAAGGAATATGTTTAATGAACAATGTATAGAGAAGCTCACATACAAAGAATCTTTCTATATAAAGGTGAATTCCCTCCATCTAGGACATTTTCCCATACCCCAAAATCTTACTGGGCTCTTGTAGAGGGAATACATATTTTTTTTTTCTCTGCTATGAGTCACTGGCTCATCTGAACCACAATCAGTTGCAGAGGCATCTCTCCTGGAATAACATGCTTGAGGGAAGAGTTAAAATTAGCTGTAAATATTTTTAAGCCAGAAACCAGGTACCAGAAATTAAAGTGAAGATCTGCTCCTCTTCCGGATTTTGGATTCAATTTTTAGGTTTGTCTTACAAATATTAACCAAAATACTGCTATGTTAACTTGGCCTAAATCAGAAGTGAAGGTAGCAGCTAAAATTTGACAAACTGTCATTTTCTGTTGGTCCTATTGTCATTGAAGAGACACAGTGGGTGCATGAAGACTTATTTTGAAGGTAATGCTCCATATATGTTTTTCTGTTCTGTTCAGACTTCGACTGGGGTTCTTTGGGCCCACCAGAGGAAATTAGAGTTTGACTCAAATAAATAGATCCAGGTGGCAATTTATTATCTCCAAGCGTTCTTTTTCTCCTGGACCTGGCCCACTATGGTATCAGAGCCAGGTCCTATGAGAGGATCCTCAGGTGGGCCAGTCCAACGTTGGTTTTGTTACAGTAAGTGCCGTCATATGTCACCTTTGAATTAGCTTCTGTCATTCTGTCAAAATGTTCCATCAATAACTAAGTAACCAACAGTTTCTCAGATACTACTTAAAGGGAACCTGTCACCAGTTGTATGGTGTCCTTACTAAGAGCAACATAAATAAGTGACTGATTCTCTTAGCAAAATGCTGGGTCACTTTCTTTAATTGACCCAGTCAATCTGCCAACATCATGTATTGAAAAGCTCCAGCTGATAATGATGAGTCCTGAATATTCATGAGCTCCTGACTCTGCCCGCCTACCTACTGCTGAATGACAGTTTTTGTTCCATATGAATCAGCAGCAGGTGGGCAGGGGAGTGGCTATAGCGCTGAATTAAATATACGCTGGACTCAATGACATCACGCTGGACTCAAATCAGCTAATTAGCATGCGGCATCTTTGTGTGTATATTATGAGGTAACCATCTGTCACACCAGTAAGTGAATACATCTAAGGTACTTTTTAGTAGTTAATGATTGTATATAATTAGTTCGATTATAAACAAATATCCACATGACAGGTTCCCTTTAAAGGAGACCTAAACCTTCACACAGATCATGGAAGGTGCAGCAGGGCTTCTCATTTGTTCTATCCTTCCACTTCTATCAGCTCTGATTCGAAAAAAGCAGAGTATAGATCCAATATACTTTCTATGAATCCATACTCCGCAATCTCCAAAAGCAGAGCAGAGACGATGCAAGCAGAAGGTGCAGATCGCTCTGAGATGTGCCACTGCACCTCCCAAGCTTTGCGTCAAGATTTAGGTACCCTTTAAAAAGTGAAAATCAATATGCCTGAACTCCATGAAGTCTCACTGTTGCGGTTACAAGAAAATAGCAAAATGTACGTAAAATAGCACAACTATGAAACTAACTACTAGTGTTAGTTTCACTCATTTATATATCAATAGCAAATTGCACAGGGCTATATAAATATTATCATCACTCCCCATTGGGGCTCACAATGTAAATTATCCTATTACTATGTTTTGGAGTGTGAGAGGAAACCCATACAAACGTGGGGAGAACATCCAAACTCCATCAAGATGTTGCCCTTGGTTGGATTCAAACCCAGGGTCTCTGCGATGCAGGTGCTGCCCACAATATTAGTAAGTGCAAAAAAACTACTGGCCAATTTTAAGATTTTAGGTGTAAATCTTCTTAGCCATATTGCTACAAGCCTGTTTATACAGTAACGGTTCAGTGAACTCTCTGCCGTCATCTCCCAATCCACATGTATAAAAAGATCAACAATATATAAAGTTTGTTGTAAAAATTGATTGCAAAAAAATTATGATTCATTGATATGGAACCTTAGACTACTGTTATATACGTGGAAAAAATAGGTAAAAAGAGCTGAGCCCTATTTTTTAAGTTTATTTTTATAACTTGTGTTTCAGGAGATGTTGGGATTTGTGCACCTTGTGAGGTGAGCTGATACCGAATATATGAATACTGCAATAATGTGTTACCAGTTCACATGAATATTACTACACAACAGTTTTTAGTACATATAGTAGTTGTAATTAGTGATGAGCGGCAGGGGCAATATTTGAATTCGCGATATTTCGCGAATATTTGGGCGAATATTCGCCATATATTCGAGAATTTGCGAATTCATGATCTCCAGGCATTTATTTTCTTGATTGCGAAAATGTGCATAAAATTTGCATAAAATATGCGCATAAAAAATTAACTGTTATTTAAAAAAAATCGAATATTCGCAATTACGAATATATTTAGCGATATTCTAAATATTCGCGAATTCTCGAAGTGCCGATATTCGCGATTAAAATTCGCAATTCGAATATTCGTGATCAACACTAGTTGTAATAGAGTAAGCATCTCTTCTATTTCTGTAACTTTTCAGCTGTATGCTGTTGCTAATCTGAGGTGTAAGGAAATAGTCATATGAGAATGGCTATATTAATTTTGGAAGGACATGCAGCTGATAATGTAGTGTAGACAGTTCATTATCAGTCCTTGTGAGTAATTGTGTTTAATTAGTGGAATTCCCCAGAGAACTGAAATTGTCACCTACTACTGTTTAGGTCCCAATTCACACCCGTACTTTGGTGTGAATTCAAACAGTTTAGCTGCTAAACTTTGTTGGCCAGCTTCAATTATCTACTGTTCCACCTAATTCAGGCTTTACGTGTTATGTTGTGATTGAGGTTAGAACAAATCCTGGACTTTCCTATATATGCATTAACAGCATGCATATAAAATAACGTAACAATTTCTGTGGTCCCTGGCATTATAAGGAACTGAGCGTAACAGAGGTGGCACTGGGTCTTCTTGGAAGGGCATGAGTGTTGAATTTGAGGTACTGGCACTGTGAACCATATATTAAAGGAGTTGGCCAGGATTTTAATATTCTTGACCTATCCTCGGGACACGCAGAGTGGGTCCACCACCCTGCAGCCCTGCTAATCAGCTGTTTGGTTGTATCTCCGGCATCTATTGTGTAGTGGACGGAGCTGGTAACTGCAGCAGTACTCCCGCTGAAGTGAATGGTAGCAACACTTCAGTTTCCGGCTCCATTCACTGCACAGTGAATGGCGCTGCGTAGTTTTGGTGCTGACTTCCAGTGCCAGAGCTACATGGTAACAGTTGATCACTAGGAGTGCAGGGTGTCAGACTGTCCTGATCAGATATTGATGGGCTATTTTGAGGATAGGCCATCAATAGTAAAATCCTGGACAACCCCTTTAATGTTTGTCTAAAAAGGTTTTCCATCACAAAACAACCATTATGTTTGCTGAACACCTTGCCTCATTACTGTTCCTTCCTGCTGCACCTTGGCTTCCAAGATGTTGGTCTTAATTTCTTCCTGCTCGATTAATGATGTTTTACTGTACATTGTAGGACAGCATGTGCCTACATGCTAGCTTATTTATAGGAAATGCATTCAAGTGTATCATCCCATGGAGAGACTTAGACTGGAATTTAAGCGAATAATTGTATGAAGTTCATAAAGGACATGGTTAAGCTTCAATCAAGGGATCACTTTTTTTTACGGTGATGGATAAAACATATAATAATGCAAGGAAGCTTGACAAAGGAGGTCCCTGCAGCTTTTGTCTTTGTTCTTTTTCAAGAATAAACCTGTCAGAATTTTCACAGTCATTGAATCAGTAGCTGTGAAGTTGAATTGTGTACATTCTATTGAGGCAAATGTGTAAAAAGGAAACCTATAAGGGTATGAAAATATAACACTACTGTTTATGTAGATATTGTTTTGACATTAAAATACAAGAAATGTGAATGTATTGAGCATTTAAACAGAATTTTATATGTTAAAGTTTACATAACCATTTCACTATTGAGTAAAAAAAATAATCTCATATTATATCAGTTTTGTTTATTTAACCAATGGTAAAACATGCATACGAACTTAGTAATATAATGTCTCCATTTTCAATGTTCATCCGTCTTCCCTCAAACTTGACCATCTGGGAATACCACATTGTGCTAGGAAAATACCTGCAGATTGTAAATGCAGCTGAGAAACATCCACGAAGGGTTAAATTGGTGGGTACTACATGTGCCTATCACAGAGTCCCTGGTCCCAGTCCCAGTAGTACCGATGATGGAACATGCATTTTGGAAGTCAGAGACTACCGGGCAGTGATTTAGATGACATTCTGTAAGCTATGAGAACCTGATTTAATTATGAGTGGATTACTACTGATTATGTAATAAAGGAATTAAAGGGTTTATACCCCATTAACAGAATAGGGGATAACCATTACATCGGTGGGAGTCCTACTTTTTTGACCATCACTGATCATAAGAATGAGAACACTGTAACCTGAAATGAATGGAATGGCAGGTTGAGCGTACACGTGCCATAGCACTCAGTACTCTACAGCACTCGGCTGTTTCTGGCAGTCCCATAGAAAATGAATGGAGCTGCACAGAGTACGCTTAGCCTGCCACTCCATTTCTTTCAGAGTACGGGGGCCCCAGTTCTTGTGATCAGTGGGGGTCCCTGCGGTCAGACCACCACCAATCTAATAGTCATAGTCAGCCCTTATCCTGTAGATAAAGAATAACTGCTTATAACTGGAATAAACTTTTAATAATACACTATTTATCACTATGTATCTTTTTGCATTTTTATATAACCATTACACTGCCTTTGGTATGCACTAGTTACTATGAATTGTTATGATGTTGGATGATGAGCATTAAGGGATTGATGGTAGCATACCTTGTGGTAATATGCCCATAGCCCTGATATCTGCTATTTTCTGTTTCCATTTTGTTTTTGTGACTTTAAAAGGGTTTTTTAGGATATGACATGATGACTGTCCTTAGGCTAAGGCCTCATGCACATGACAGTTGTTTTTTTGCGTCCGCAAATTGTGCGTCCGCCAAAAAAACGGATGCGGCATCCATTTTTTTTGGAGGATCTGTTTTTTTCCACAACATTTTGCTGGGCACACTGACGTAACTTCCATGCTCCTAGTGTGTCCAAAGGCAATTTAATCGCTAGTGGCTTTGCTTGGAACTGTAGCTAAATGCAGCTTTGTTCCTATTCAAGTCTATGGGACTGAGCTGCAATACCAAGCACAACCACTATAAAGTGCATTGAGCTGTGTTTGGTAAACAATGAAGGGGATGCAGTGCTCTCTGGAGTTCAACAGCTCCTTGGGTCAACTGATCGTAGGGGTGCTGGGGGTTGAAACCCCCACTGATCTGATACTAACTGCCTATCCCAAAAATTGGCCATCAATCTTATAGTCCTTTACAGGGGTTTTCCGGGACTTATATATTAATGACCTATTGAATGGGACTGGGCTGCAGGCAGGCCATGTGACCGATAAATATGACGTCACTGGACTAGCACAGCAGTGGTCTCTTCATACAAGCTTATCAGTGGGGGTCCCAGGAGTGAGACCCCTACAGATCAGATATTGATGACCCATCCTGAGGATAGGTCATTAATATATAAGTACCTGAGTTGTGTCACTTCAGCAAATGGCATTAATCATGTAGACAAGGCACTTACTAATGTATTGTGATTGCCTCCTTTGCTGGCTGGATTCATTTTTCCATTACATTATACACTGCTTGTTTCCATGGTTACAACCACCCCGTAATCCAACAGTGGTGGTTGTGCTTGCACACTATAGGAAAATGCATCTGTCTCTCTGGTGGTTAGGACCATGGGAGTATGCATAGGCAAGCATGCACAGCAGCACCTATACGGCCACCTCGTATCTGCTCTGCAGCAGTGGCCAAAACCCCTAGATACAAGCCGTGTATAATGCAGTGGGAAAATGAATCAAGCCAGCAAAGGAGACAATATGGACCATCGCAATACATTAGTAAGTGTAACTTTGTCTACATGATAAATGTGGTTTGCTAAAGTGAGACAACCCCTTGAAGACTGAACATTATGGAAATCCTGCTAAGATACTATCGTTTATGGACACCAAATGACAGTTTTGTTCCATAGTTTGTTTCATAAAGTTCGTGAGTATACAGAACATTTAAAAAGTTCAGCATCTCTCAATTTTACAGCATCTTTACTGCTACAACCCCGGGAAACACAGGCCAACTCTGGAGAAGTGCATCGCATTACTGTTACCTATCAATGCAATACAAATCTTTCATTAACTATTCCATCTCTTGTTTCAAAGACGTGCATCACATGGCTAATCTTTTGTTCCTGCTCAGATTTTACATTGACCTATGAAACATAGGTTTGTCTGTTTTTAACCTAATCGGATATTTAGTTGGGGGAGGACTGCCATGGTCTGGAAACCATCAAAAGCTCAAAAAACAATAATAATGGTTTAGAAATATATATCTTTATGTGGCCACAGTTTTGTCTCAATACTCTTACTAAAACCAGGAGTGGGTCACGCTAGAATAAAGCAGCAACTTTTCCTGAAGCTTAGATAAGCTGAAGGTACAACATTGTAACTTATTTCAAATAAGGTTTGATTTTTAATTATCTCGGACAACTCTTTTAAGACCGTCATTAATTCCTATTGATGGTCTGTCTGGGAATTGTTTTTTGTCAGCTACTAGTTTTATTCCTTGCTAAATGAGTAAAAGTATATATACAAACGCAGCTTCATTTTTCCATATTTCATAGTAATTAAACAAACCTCTCTAAACTGCTACAATAATATTTTATTATGTTGTACTAACTGCATTTTGGTACTTTCTTTGAATATTTTACATAATATTTTTGTACAGTTAAGTTTTTTTTTTATAGCCTTTGGAAGGCAGAATTTCCTGATTGAAGACTATAATTTTGAGCTAATGCTTCTTCCTAAATATAGGCAAGAACCTGTCTAATGAATGAGTAACATAATAAATTATGCCATATAGTTCCTTAAATGCCAGGTGGTATTTGTTTCATTGTCTGTGGCATTCTTCCAGGGTGAAGCACTTTAAGCTGTAAAGCACAGTGCGGTAAGAATAATATACTAATAAAATATTATCGTAGCAGTTTAGACAATTATATTTAATTATTATACCGAATATTGCAAAAATAAAGCTACTATGGTGTTCATACTCTTGTCACCATACAACTGTTAGCCTACATGCACACAACAGTGAAAAACGGACATGTGATGTACATTTGTTTAACAGCCATCATATAACTGTTTTAAGACCAATGGTAGTCTATAGGGTTATTCACAAGGCAGTTTTTTTGACTGTCAGTTAAAAACGGATGTAAAAAAATAAAGCATGTTCTAGCTTGTCCGTTTTTCACTGACAGACTGCCCCCATATAATTGAATGGGTCAATTTTTGTCATGAGCCAGTAAGGTGCCCAGATGGGCGTCACTCTTGCAGGAAGGAGCCCAGGCACACCTCCTGACCCAACGTGTCCACCCACCCCTCCTACATCACATTCAAGCCATAACTCTGCCCCCCTTTTCCCTGCTCCCAGCATGAGGGCAGGCTTGGGCACTAGCAGAAGGCGTGCCTGGGCTCCTTTCTGCAAGAGTGACATCCCTCTGGGCACCTTACTGGCTCACTTGCATACTAAATAAACTGGATTTTCAGAAGATATAAAACATCTATTGCTAAAACAAAGGCACATCTAGAAATGAAGTACTAGGTGCTATTAGGCCATGGATTTGCTTTAATAGCGATTATCCTGGTGACAGATTTCCTTTAACCCCTTAAGGACTCAGCCCTTTTTCACCTTAAAGACCCGGCCATTTTTGCAAATCTGACCAGTGTCACTTTAAGTGGTGATAACTTTAAAATGCTTTGACTTATCCAGGTCATTCTGAGATTGTTTTTTCGTCACATATTGTACTTCATGACACTGGTAAAATGAAGTCAAAAAAATTAATTTTTATTTATAAAAAAATACCAAATTTACCAACAATTTGAAAAAAAATTAAAATTTCCAAGTTTCAATTTCTCTACTTCTATAATACATAGTAATACCTCCAAAAATACACTGCTCAAAAAAATAAAGGGAACACAAAAATAACACATCCTAGATCTGAATTAATTAAATATTCTTCTGAAATACTTTGTTCTTTACATAGTTGAATGTGCTGACAACAAAATCACACAAAAATAAAAAAATGGAAATCAAATTTTTCAACCCATGGAGGTCTGGATTTGGAGTCACACTCAAAATTAAAGTGGAAAAACACACTACAGGCTGATCCAACTTTGATGTAATGTCCTTAAAACAAGTCAAAATGAGGCTCAGTAGTGTGTGTGGCCTCCACGTGCCTGTATGACCTCCCTACAACGCCTGTGCATGCTCCTGATGAGGTGGCGGATGGTCTCCTGAGGGATCTCCTCCCAGACCTGGACTAAAGCATCTGCCAACTCCTGGACAGTCTGTGAGGCAACGTGACGTTGGTGGATAGAGCGAGACATGATGTCCCAGATGTGCTCAATTGGATTCAGGTCTGGGGAACAGGGGCGGGCCAGTCCATAGCATCAATGCCTTCATCTTGCAGGAACTGCTGACACACTCCAGCCACATGAGGTCTAGCATTCAAAAGTGACCAAAACATCAGCCAGGAAGCATAGGAACTGAGAAGTGGTCTGTGGTCACACCTGCAGAACCACTCCTTTATTGGGGTGTCTTGCTAATTGCCTATAATTTCCACCTGTTGTCTAACCCATTTGCACAACAGCATGTGAAATTGATTGTCACTCAGTGTTGCTTCCTAAGTGGACAGTTTGATTTCACAGAAGTGTGATTTACTTGGAGTTACATTGTGTTGTTTAAGTGTTCCCTTTATTTTTTTGAGCAGTGTAGTTATTACTTTACATTCCCCATATGTCTACTTCATGTTTGGATCATTTTGGGAATGATATTTTATTTTTTGGGGATGTTACAAGGCTTAGAAGTTTAAAAGCAAATCTTGAAATTTTTCAGAAATTTTCAAAAACCCAATTTTTAGGGGCCAGTTCAGGTCTGAAGTCACTTTGCGAGGCTTACATAATAGAAGCTACCCAGAAATGACCCCATTCTATAAACTACACCCCTCAAGGTATTCAAAACTGATTTTACAAACTTTGTTAACCCTTTAGGTGTTCCACAAGAATTAATGGAAAATAGAGATACTATTTCAAAATTTCACTTTTTTGGCAAATTTTCCATTTCAAGAATTTTTTTCCAGTTACAAAGCAAGGGTTAACAGCCAAACCAAACTCAATATTTATGGCCCAGATTCTGTAGTTTACAGAAATACCCCATATGTGGTCGTAAACCGCTGTACGGGCACACGGCAGGGCGCAGAAGGAAAGGAATGCCATACGGTTTTTGGAAGGCAGGTTTTGCTGGACTGGTTTTCTTTACACCATGTCCCATTTGAAGCCCCCCTGATGCACCCCTAGAGTATAAACTCCATAAAAGTGACCCCATCTAAGAAACTACACCCCTCAAGGTATTCAAAACATATTTTACAAACTTTGTTAACCCTTTAGGTGTTCCACAAGAATTAATGGAAAATAGAGATAAAATTTAAAAATTTGACTTTTTGGGCAGATTTTCCATTTTAATAATTTTTTTCCAGTTACAAAGCAAGGGTTAACAGCCAAACCAAACTCAATATTTATGGCCCAGATTCTGTAGTTTACAGAAACACCCCATATGTGGTAGTAAACCACTGTATGGGCACACGGCAGGGCGCAGAAGGAAAAGAATGCCATACAGTTTTTGGAAGGCAGATTTTGCTGGACTGTTTTTTTTTGACACCATGTCCCATTTGAAGCCCCCCTGATGCACCCCTAGAGTAGAAACTCCAAAAAAGTGGCCCCATTTTAAAAACTATGGGATAGGGTGGCAGTATTGTTGGTACTAGTTTAGGGTACATATGATTTTTGGTTGCTCTATATTACACTTTTTGTGAGGCAAGATAACAAGAAATAGCTGTTTTGGCACCGTTTTTATTTTTTGTTATTTACAACATTCATCTGACAGGTTAGAGTCTGAGAGCGATTACCTTGGGTAGGGTATGATTTTTGCGGGATGAGGTGACGGTTTTATTGGCACTATTTTGGGGTGCACGTGACTTTTTTATTGCTTGCTATTACACTTTTTGTGATGTAAGGTGACAAAAAATGGTTTATTTAGCACAGTTTTTATTTTACATTTTTTACAGTGTTCATCTGAGGGGTTAGGTCATGTGATATTTTTATAGAGCCGGTCGATACGGACGCGGCGATACCTAATATGTATACTTTGTTTTTATTTATGTAAGTTTTACACAATGATTTCATTTTTGAAGCAAAAAATATCATGTTTTAGTGTTTCTATAGTCTGAGAGACATAATTTTTTCAGTTTTTGGGCGATAACCTTGGGTAGGGTATGATTTTTGCGGGATGAGATGATGGTTTTATTGGCACTATTTTGGGGTGCGTGTGACTTTTTGATCGCTTGCTATTACACTTTTTGTGATGTAAGGTGACAAAAAATTGTTTATTTAGCACAGTTTTTATTTAAAAATTTTTATGGTGTTCATCTGAGGGGTTAGGTCATGTTATATTTTTATAGAGCCAGTCGATACGGACGCGGCGATACCTAATATGTATACTTTTTATTTTATTTATGTAAGTTTTACACAATAACAGCTTTTTTAAAACAAAAAAAATGATGTTTTAGGGTCTCCATATTCTGAGCCATAGTTTTTAATTTTTTTGGGCGATTGTCTCAGGTATGGGCTCATTTTTTGCGGGATGAGGTGACGGTTAGATTGGCACTATTTTGGTGGGCAAACGCCTTTTTAATCGCTTGCTGTTGTACTTTTTGTGATGTAAAGTTACAAAAAAATGGTTTATTTAGCAGTTTTTTTTTTTTTTTTTATGGTGTTCATCTGAGGGGTTAGGTCATGTGATATGTTTATAGAGCTGGTCGATACAGACGCGGCGATACCTAATATGTATGCTTTTTCTCCCCCCCTATTTTTTACCAATTTTTTTTAACTTTATTTGGGGAAAATTACGTTTTTGTTTATTTTTACTTGAAACTTTAAATGTTTTGAGGGAAAAATGTATTTTTCCAACTTTTTTTTTCACTTGATTTTTTGTCCCACTTTGGGACTTGAACTTTTGGGGGTCTAATCCTTTACAATGCATTCCAATACTTCTGTATTGGAATGCATTGGCTGTATGAGTAATACTGTGTGTATTACTCATACAGCTTCCGGTCTGTGAGATCCAGGTGGCTGGATCTCACAGGCTCGTCACCGGAAGGCAGCGCGATGCCTTCCTTAGGCATCGCGCTGCCTTCCATGCCATCGGGTCCCCCCTACAGCCGCATGGGGACCCGATGGCAGGGGACCCGATGGCACGCCCGATCACCACTGCACGCACAGGTAAAAGGTGCAAACCGCAGGTTTTAGCCAAGGTGCCTGCTCAATGATTTGAGCAGGCACCGGGTTCCGCTCACCGCCCGCTGGGCGGTGTTGATCGGAACAACACATGACGTACCGGTAAGTCATGGGTCCTTAAGGACTCGGTAAACATGCCGTACCGATACGTCCTAAGTCCTTAAGGGGTTATAGGGTTTCTGTCTTGAGAAATAATGTTATGTAGCTGACTGACATTAGCGATGTGCTAATGTCAGCAGTACATAACAGTATGCTTTATAACTCTCGCCTGCTGCCGTTCCCTCAAAATACTTTTATAATATGCAAATGAGCCTCTAGGTTACTAGTGGGGCGTTTCTGAAGCACCTAGAGGCTCCGTATTCTCACATTTTGGCACGCCAATGTACAATTGATTGACGTCCGAGTTCTCCTCGGTGTCCCGTAAATCCTGCGCCTGCGCCGTCCCGTTTAGTATTCGGCGCAGGAGCAGTGAGTGAAGGAAGCGCTCCTGCTGCCGGCTTCCTTCCTTCGGCGCAGTGAGGAAGCCGACAGCAGGAGCGCGTCCTTCACTCAAATACAAAACACAGCTTTGGTTGCTATTTTCCAGCTGAAGAGTATTTCCTACCTTCAATGATGTAATATTGGTGGGCAAAGAGCCTGCAGTCCAGGAAAGAGATTAGTACTGGCACTGGTGTGGTATTTAACAATCAGAGCCTATAGATAGATAATTCCTTTAAAGCCTAGTTCATCTTTGCTATAATAAGATAACAATTAAATTTGTGCTGCTTGGCATTACACCCCAAAACTCTAGTTATGTACATTGTTATGCCTCTGCCCCCACAGTTATTAATAATGTTCTGTATACCACCATCAGGGGCAGATTGGCCATAGACCTTACTGGGAATATTCCCGGTGGACCGATGCCCAGGTTGCTGCCTGGGCCCTTAAGTGGAAGTTTTTGGGGATGTATTTTGTGCTGCTGCCTGTGTTTTGTGATGGACTGTGGTATTTGCTTCTCTTGGGGTGGTATATTATGCCACAATATGGTATTGCAGGCCCTGCCTTCCATCAGTTTGGACCCAACTACAAAATGAGGCCACTTTTAGTATTTTTTTTCAGGGCTACTTTAGGTTCCCAGTCCACCCCTGGTGACCATAGTCTCTGTACATGATATCTGTGAGCATCGGACAAGTGTCTCATAACAAGGCATCGCAGTAGATGAGAATGGATACTCCCCAGAATGATTCCATCAATGCATATTAATCTTTGGGTGCATATGGCCTCATAGACATGACATGAAATCCTTATCACATGTCTAGTCTGAAAATGTTTAAAGGGGTTCTGCACTTTGTTTAAACTGATGATCTATCCTCTGGATAGATCATCAGCTTCTGATCAGCGAGGTCCGACACCCAAGACCCCCGCCGATCAGCTGTTTGAGAAGGCAGCGGCGCTCCAGCAGCGCTGCGGCCTTCTCACTGTTTACCGCAGGCCCAGTGACGTCACGACTAGTATCACTGGCCTGGGCGGGGCTAAGCTCCATTCAAGCCCCGCCCAGGCCAGTGATACTAGTCGTGACATCACTGGGCCTGCGGTAAACAGTGAGAAGGCCGCGGCGCTGCTGGAGCGCCACTGCCGGAGCGCCGCTGCCTTCTCAAACAGCTTATCGGTGGGGGTCCCGGGTGTCGGACCCCTGCCGATCAGAAGCTGATGATCTATCCAGACGATAGATCATCAGTTTAAACAAAGTGCAGAACCCCTTTAAAATAAAATCTGATTGATACAAGATAGAATTAGTTCTATGACAAAAAAAGTATGTGAATTAGTTAATTTTGGCTTAGACGTTTAACTGCCAGGCTAATTTACAACCACTTAATAAAAATACATTCTGTTGTTACAAAAAGTACATTATGTTCATTTCTCACATTTTATAAAATGTTGTTTTGTAGCTGCTTTTATAGCATCTTATGCCCACTCAAATAAAGCTTCTTTGTGCCAGCTGTCACTGCTTGTTTACATTATGCCGCCTTCCTTCTGTATCTGACATTATCATCTGTTGTTTTCTCAGCAATCAAATTAAGTCTTCTGCCATTTTTCGCTTTCTGAAGTTTGTGCATTTTATGCATTTTCGTGCATTTTAGATCCTAAACACAAGCATAACATAAAGATAAAACTTGTATTTCTCTTTTTTTAAGGGGAAAAACAAATTCAGTGATTGCACCAAAACTGTATGGCATTTATCTACAAGGCTTATGGTGGATTTTCCAAAGGACAGTCATTGTCGAAACAACAGTGGCACTACACTTTAAAAAATGGCAAAAGGGAATTTTAAATAAGTGTTTTTAAATTAGGTGGACACTTGTGCCAGGGAACTTTTAGTCTAGGATGTTCTTATTCTACATATTAAATGGGTTGTATACATTAAGGAGCCACTTTAAATATTTTTGGACATAGGAATGTAGTAGAGGAAAGTTCCCAACTTGGAAATCCCCTGTATTACCTAGGGCTACAAAGGGCAGCTATAACTGGAGGACCAAACTCACCCCTACCTTACAGATAGCCCATGGTTATTTCAACTGAGTACTTTGGCGATAACACCTGGTATTGTCATATAATGATTGCCTCCAGGGCAAAATCTCTGTGAAAAGTGGTGTCATCTGGAGAACCATACTATGGGACATAGAGTGCCACTGGCTCCATAGCCACCAATGCATAGGTTACGTGCCTCCATAATATGGCATCTGAACAGTTCACAGTTTTTTAATCTCTCACAGATTCCATATAAATCAAGAAAAAAGAAAATTGGGAGATTTATCAAGCTGTAATGTAAATATATTATGGCTAAAAACATCAGTAGTAGTTTCCCACTTATTATGCATTTATATATATATATATATATATATATATATATATATATTATTTTTTTGTAATGACACATTCATTTTGTGCCATCCATTTTTTACAATTACAAAAAAAAGTATGAAAAACCGTATTTTTCGCCCTATAAGACGCATTTTTTTCTCCCCAAAAGTGGGGGCAAAATGGCAATGCATCTTATGGGGCGAATGCTGCAATTTACACTGATACACCGCTGCCACGATGCTGCACAGCCGGCCAGTGGGTGTATCAGTGGGGAGGGAGGAGGGGCTGGGGGCCGGCAGCTGGTTTTGTAATGGCAGCGGGGCCCAGGGCAGTCACTGTATTCTATTACACCGGGCCCCGCTCACTGTAGTTGAACTATAAAAATTATGTGCAATCCAGCCTGTAGTACTTACTACAATCTTCCGTAGCAGGCAGGAGGCCGGACGGCAGGAGCGTTACTCGCTACGTCACGTGCCTGCTCCTCCCACGTTATGAATGAAGCAGGCGGCCCAGGCACGTGACGTAGTGAGTTACGCTGCCGCCGCCTGCCCGGCCTCCTGCCTGCTACGGAAGATTGTAGTAAGTACTACAGGCTGGATTGCACATGATTTCTATAGTTTAACATTGCCTACAGGTTAGATATGATTACTACAGTGAGCGGGGCCCGGTGCAATAGAATACAGTGACTGCACCGGGCCCCGCTGCCATTACAAAACCAGATGCCAACCCTCACCCCCTGTATTGGGGGTCATTCACTACACAGGGACACTGTTATGGGGGGGATCTGTGGATGACACATAGCATAAGATGCTATAGATGTGTCATCCACAGATACCCCCCATAGCAGTGTCATGCCATCCACAGATGCCCTCATAACAGTGCCATCTACAGATGCCCCCATAACAATGCCATCCACAGATGCCCCCATAGCAGTGCAATCCACAGATGCCCCCATAACAGTGCCATCCACAGATCCCCATAACAGTGTCATCCACAGACCCTCATTGCAGTGCGTCATCCACAGATGCCCCCATAACAGTGCCATCCACAGATGCTCCCATAACAGTGTCATCCACAGATCCCCCATAACAGTGCCATCCACTGATCTCCATAACAATGCCATCCACAGATCCCCATAACAGTGTCATCCACAGATCCCCCATAACAGTGTCATCCACAGACCACCATTAGTTCAAAAGCACACCTTTTGGTTTAAAATAATTTTTTTCTTATTTTTCTTATCAAAAACCTAGGTGTGTCTTATGGGCCGGTGCGTCTTATAGGGAATACGGTATATAAATCTAATTTAACCTCTATTTTTGAAAAAGTTTGCAACGGGATTTGAACTCACAGCTTCTGCAACACAGCCCAGAACTTTAACCACTACACTATATAGCTGCCTAGTCATTCACTTAAAAAATTAAAATAAATATGAGACTTCTAATGTAGAGGAATACTTACTACTAGTAAGTATTCCTATATAGTAGAAGTCTCATATTTATTTTATTTTATTTTATTTTTTGTGTGTGACCAGCTATATAGTGTAGTGGTTAAAGTTCTGGGCTGTGATGCAGAAGCTGTGAGTTCAAATCCTGTCTCAAACTTTTTCAGAAATAGAAGCTAAACGTAATTTAAACATATACAGTATATCTATCTATCTATCTATCTATCTATCTAAGTTTTTAGCCATAATATACACTGAACAAAAATATAAACCCAACTCTTTCGATTTTGCTCCCATTTTGCATGAGCTTAACTCAAAGATCTGAAACATTTTCTACATATGCAAAACACCCATTACTCTCAAATATTGTTCACAAATCTGTCTAAATCTGTGTTAGTGAGCACTTATTCTTTGCCGAGATAATCCATCCCACCTCACAGGTGTGGCATATCAAGGTGCTGATTAGACAGCATGAATATTGCACAGGTGTGCCTTAGACTGCCCACAATCAAGATCCACTCTGAAATGTGCACAATTTTGCCTTACTGGGGGGGGTCAGAAAACCAGTCAGTGTCTGGTGTGGCCACCATTTGCCTCACACAGTGCAACACGTCTCCGATCTCAAACAGGCTCAATGGGTGACATGTCCGGTGAGTATGCTGGCCATGCAAGAACTGGGATGTTTTCAGCTTCCAGGAATTGTGTACAGATCCTTGCAATATGGGGCCATGCATTATCATGCTGCAACATGAGGTGATGGTCCTGGATGAATGGCATAACACTGGGCCTCAGGATCTCGTCACGGTATCACTGTGCATTTAAAATGCCATCAATAAAATGCACCTGTGTTCGCTGTCCATAACATACGCCTGCCCATACCATAACCCCACTGCCACCATGGGCCACTCGATCCACAATGTTGACATCAGCAAACCGCTCACCCACACGACGCCACATACGCTGTCTGCCATCTGCCCTGAACAGTGAAAAACGGGACTCATCCATGAATAGATCGCCTCTCCAACGTGCCAGATGCCATCGAATGTGAGCATTTGCCCACTCAAGTCGGTTACAACGTCAAACTGCAGTCAGATCCAGACCCTGATGAGGACGATGAGCATGCAGATGAGCTTCCCTGAGACGGTTTCTGAAAGTTTGTGCAGAAATTCTTTGGTTATGCAAACTGATTGTTGCTGCAGCTGTCTGGGTGGTTGGTCTCAGACGATCATGGAAGTGAACATGCTGGATGTGGAGGTCCTGGGCTGGTGTGGTTACACGTGGTCTGCGCTTGTGAGGGCGGTTGGATGTACTGCCAAATTCGCTTATAGTAGAGAAATGAACATTCATTGCACGGGCAACAGCTCTGGTAGACATTCCTGCAGTCAGCATGCCAATTGCACGCTCCCTCAAACGTTGCGACATCTGTGGCATTGTGCTGTGTGATCAAACTGCACAATTCAGAGTGGCCTTTTATTGTGGACAGTCTAAGGCACACCTGTGCAATATTCATGATGTCTAATCAGCACCTTGATATGCCACACCTGTGAGGTTGAATGGATTATCTCGGCAAAGGAAAAGTGCTCACTAACACAGATTTAGACAGATTTGTGAACAATATTTGAGAGTAATGGGTCTTTTGTGTATGTAGAAAATGTTTCAGATCTTTGAGTTCAGCTCATGCAAAATGGGAGCAAAAAGTGTTGCGTTTATATTTTTGTTCAGTGTATTTACACATATTATTATATATTTAGAATATATAATATATTATAATATATGTAAATATATTATGGCTAAAACATCAGTAGTAGTTTCCCACATATTATGCATTCATATATATCAGAAGTATATATTGTGAAGAAATGTTGTTGATGATGATGACTAATGGAGGGGCAGAGGGGTAGGAATATTAAGTTTGAGTTTTTTTCTATTTGGGGGGGGGAGTGGGTAAAAATAAGTTTTAATATCTGTATATTGTAATGTATTTTCAGGTTAAGGTACTAAAACAAACAATATGGTGTCCACCTGCTGACACAAAATTGGGGTGAAAATAACACTTTTATAAACATGCCCATACTAACGTATTCACAATTGACCAGCTATCTGTACCCATATTACTGCTGACCTGGTCAATTTTCCATCGACTGTAATAACTATATAGCCAAGTTAATTCTGTGGTACAGCAATAACACATGAAAGGGAGTAATACAATAGAGTTAGACCTCACATCTCCACACTGCATAAACTCATATCATGTGTCAGTGCTTTCCTTTGATGTCACTTTTCCAAACCTGTTTTAGATATAGTATTACAAATTTATGAACTACATGAGATTTTATGTGAAACAAGGCTTTTGCATTGCGATTGCAGCTTTCTTCTCTGACTTATCCTAGCCACACTGTTGTGGAAGGAGGCAAGTGATGCGACCTGCCAAAAAGTATGATGTCATTATGGACTTTCTCCTCTGGCTGTCTTGCCGTTTATCTTGCCTTTAGCACAAGGCTCTGGTAGCCTTGATAAGAATGTGTGTCTGAGTCAAAGAGGAAAAGCTAAAAAACAAAACTGGCTACATGACTCTACACAAAGACAACACAAGGTGTTAAAGTGTCCCTTACAACTAGATGGACTTAGGCTTTACTAAATGTATATGGTACATATTGTTGTCTGCCAAAATAATGCCTGATAATGGCTTCCTAGGGTATTGTATATGCCACTCTCACAGGCCGCATCTACCGGCCCAGTGCGCTTTATTTACATCGAACACATGGAGGAATATGCACTTATTTGTTCATTTCAATCAACTTTATTTATAACACCCTTCTTCAGTCTCCAATGCACATATAAGATGCATGTGCGTATGTTTACAAAGTTACCTCACATCTGCACGCGCCTGTTCTACTTGCTTACTTTATGGTATATATATATCGGTATACATATGTCAGCATCAAGATTTACCCTTCAGTCCTCTTTTTGTTTTTTTGAGAGCGTACAGCGTTCACGGCAACAGATATAAGATGAGACGTGTGCTATCTATTTAGTTAAGCTGTATTTGTATATGAAAGAGGATTATACGAGGGCTTTATCTGTATGCACAGAATATATAAACTGTCTATAAACACAGTAGCTCCAAAATCATTGTAGCATCTGCTTGAGGGCTTGTATTTGCATGCTGTAATTCCCCACATTCATTCAACCTCGGCCAAAGTACTGATGAGCACTTCCTTACCTGGATAGGAAACTAAACTGTGAAGTGGATCTGGCTTCTTTCTTAAGATTGCTTTCAAGAAAACAACAAAAGTTTCTAAACTTATAAAGTATTAAAAACGAATAAAAAATTGGTAAAATGATAATCCTACTAATAGGTAAGAAATCCACAGGTAATGCTCTACTGACTGGCAGACCATATGGGGCTGCTCACATCACGATTTTGCCCTACGTTTAAGATAATCATCAGAGATGGAAAAAAGCATATAAAAGTACACTAGGCATTTCCATCCTGCAGAGTCAAGCAAAAAATAAAAAAGTTTTTTTCTAATGGAATCTTATGGTGATGGACGTTACTGTATGGCATCTGTCAGAAGCATCCTTTTAAAGTATATATCCTATGTATATGTTAAGCATGAACACAGCCTTATATATACTGATACTGTAATCTGTCCTCTTTCTTTACCTTGGCTAATAATGAACTGTGCAATTTCCAAATATAACAATCTGATAAGAAATTGGACAATAATTTCCACCAAAATCTGATTTATAAATCTACAAAATATTTTCAGTGTATCTTCACATGTGGGATTCCAGGTGCTAAGACCTCCAATGCAAACATGAAGGGTCTGCTGTGTCCCACCAGTAAAATTGGCGTATTATGCTGATGCCAAATATAATGTTTAGGTGACCCTTTGCCATACAAGACCCCCTTGCTCATTCGTTGTCCTCATGCATTACTTAGTCCCATAGCAGGTACACAGTGCAGGCTATTGACATACCTGTTTTGTTCTTCAGGGTAGATCATTAAATGTCTTGAGCATCCAGAGTTTTCCTAGATGATGCCTTTTGCCAGCAGCCAAGCTTACTCCAAGTCCTTGTGACACCCTTGACATCTGAGGGGCAGTGACAGTCCAGCTTTAGAGCTCTGTGAAATGTTTCAGCAACCTAGTAAGTGCTGTCTCCCTCTCTCTGCAGAGCACATGCTTTTGAGAAAGTAGAGGAGAGACTCTAGTTAGCTCAGTGAGCGCAGGGTGCTCCCCCTCCCTTTTAATGTATATATGTTGACTCTCTGTCACAACCTAGAGGCATACCTAATGCTTCGTCTTCCAGTTTACTTTCAGAAAAAAAAAAAAGAAATACCGGTTTGCTTCGAGGGATGTACTGTATCATTAATAGCTGTCTGTATAATTGTAGCCTAGAGAGTTAAGAAGCTTTTGGCACAATCTGAAGGGGTTTTCCACAATATTCTGAACCTAAGTGATCATGCGGCTTTACTTTTAAGTATGCCCACTTTCTAAAGACATTAACATGTGACATTCATAAGAAGAGCACCTTGAGGACGTATTCATCTGCGCCGCCATCAGCTATGAACACTAGTTTTGTCATGAATAAAAACTGTTTTGTGCAGAAATGACTGGACACAGGTGGGTGTCTTACACAGTATGCGGGAAACGTGCTTTGGATTGTATGAGATTTCAGATACTAAATTTCTTCCCTTTAAATGAGCAGTCAATCTCATGGCAAAGGACTGCAAAACCTTTAAGTAGTAGTCAGGTATGGTGTGAGACCAGACAACGCTGATTGAGTCTATTAGCTATATGATAGAACGGATTGACCAGGACTACATAGGTGCTAGAAATCAAAATGATGCCATCAAAAATATAGTCCACAGCGCTGTACAGAAATTGTCACCACAAACAGAAGAGGCATGCCATGCATCATCCATAGTTCATCATTTTAGTTTAGGTTTAGGTGCTAATTTTAAAGAGGACCTTTCACCACTCCTGACATGCTCATTTTAATTGCTACATGCGTTCCCCATGTAATAACAGTTCTGAAGCATTTAGTCTTATGTCTGTATGTTGCTCCATTCCTTTATTAGTTCTACCAGAAGTTATGAATGAATTGCTATTAGCCGTCAGTAAGGGTACAGAGGGGAGGTAACCAGTTGGGGGGTGTACCTGCACAAACTCACTTTATCCAATCAATGCAGCCATTTTCAGTCTGTGCAGGTACACACCCCCAACTGGTTACCTCCCCTCTGTACCCTTACTGCAGGCTGCTAGCAATTCATTCATAACTTATAGTGCAAATAATATAGGAATGGCACAACATACAGATATAAGAATAGATGATCCAGAATGGGGGATACATGAAGCTATTAAAACAGGCATGTCAGGAGTGGTGACAGGTCCTCTTTAAGTCTGTCTTTGCTTTGTGAGACTGAGCCAAATTTTTTGAAATGCTGAACAGTAATAATATACACTGCTGGGAACACAAAAATAACACATCCTAGATCTGAATCAATTAAATATTCTTCTGAAATACTTTGTTCTTTACATAGTTGAATGACAACAAAATCACACAAAAATCAGGGTATCAAATTCATAAATTCGCTTAGTTTCAAGTCTCGACATCCTTTCTATGTGGTTGCCTCCTCTCCATTCTTTCTCCACTTTAAAGCTGACACCTGACTGAATATTGCTACAAACATCCAAAGGCATATCCTGGGAGTGAGTACACTTGAAGGCTCTTGTGATTACTTCGGACGAACATTTGGTCGATATAAAGGTAATGGACTATACACTGCGTGCAGAATTATTAGGCAAATGAGTATTTTGACCACATCATCCTCTTTATGCATGTTGTCTTACTCCAAGCTGTATAGGCTCGAAAGCCTACTACCAATTAAGCATATTAAGTGATGTGCATCTCTGTAATGAGAAGGGGTGTGGTCTAATGACATCAACACCCTATATTAGGTGTGCATAATTATTAGGCAACTTCCTTTCCTTTGGCAAAATGGGTCAAAAGAAGGACTTGACAGGCTCAGAAAAGTCAAAAATAGTGAGATATCTTGCAGAGGGATGCAGCACTCTTAAAATTGCAAAGCTTCTGAAGCGTGATCATCGAACAATCAAGCGTTTCATTCAAAATAGTCAACAGGGTCGCAAGAAGCGTGTGGAAAAACCAAGGCGCAAAATAACTGCCCATGAACTGAGAAAAGTCAAGCGTGCAGCTGCCAAGATGCCACTTGCCAAAGCACAAGGTGTGCAATACTCAGAGACATGGCCAAGGTAAGAAAGGCTGAAAGACGACCACCACTGAACAAGACACACAAGCTGAAACGTCAAGACTGGGCCAAGAAATATCTCAAGACTGATTTTTCTAAGGTTTTATGGACTGATGAAATGAGAGTGAGTCTTGATGGGCCAGATGGATGGGCCCGTGGCTGGATTGGTAAAGGGCAGAGAGCTCCAGTCCGACTCAGACGCCAGCAAGGTGGAGGTGGAGTACTGGTTTGGGCTGGTATCATCAAAGATGAGCTTGTGGTGCCTTTTCGGGTTGAGGATGGAGTCAAGCTCAACTCCCAGTCCTACTGCCAGTTTCTGGAAGACACCTTCTTCAAGCAGTGGTACAGGAAGAAGTCTGAATCCTTCAAGAAAAACATGATTTTCATGCAGGACAATGCTCCATCACACGCGTCCAAGTACTCCACAGCGTGGCTGGCAAGAAAGGGTATAAAAGAAGAAAATCTAATGACATGGCCTCCTTGTTCACCTGATCTGAACCCCATTGAGAACCTGTGGTCCATCATCAAATGTGAGATTTACAAGGAGGGAAAACAGTACACCTCTCTGAACAGTGTCTGGGAGGCTGTGGTTGCTGCTGCACGCAATGTTGATGGTGAACAGATCAAAACACTGACAGAATCCATGGATGGCAGGCTTTTGAGTGTCCTTGCAAAGAAAGGTGGCTATATTGGTCAATGATTTGTTTTTGTTTTGTTTTTAAATGTCAGAAATGTATATTTGTGAATGTTGAGATGTTATATTGGTTTCACTGGTAAAAATAAATAATTGAAATGGGTATATATTTGTTTTTTGTTAAGTTGCCTAATAATTATGCACAGTAATAGTCACCTGCACACACAGATATCCCCCTAAAATAGCTAAAACTAAAAACAAACTAAAAACTACTTCCAAAAATATTCAGCTTTGATATTAATGAGTTTTTTGGGTTCATTGAGAACATGGTTGTTGTTCAATAATAAAGATAATCCTCAAAAATACAACTTGCCTAATAATTCTGCACTCCCTGTATTTGCTTGTAAGCTATTTAGTAGCGAGTCACCGCTACCTACGTTGCTTAGGCGGGACGCCGCCGTGACAAATTGAACAATCTTTCAGCACAAGACTGTAGTCTCGTTAAAATCAAATCGAATAGATTTATCGATATTAAGTCTTTTGGATATTCACAATTTCTGGATCAAAGATAAATATATTGGACTATCGAATTCTAGTTGGTCAACCGAATATATTCTTATCTTTTTATCTGTCGAATATATTTTTATCGGTCGAATATTTTTTATCTGTCGAATATTTCCATCTGTCGATTACTTCTTACCTGCAATTTATTCTACTGCATTTTAATTGTTTTATCGATTATATTATTCATAATTGTTTTATCGATTATATCATTAATAAAGCCCATCATTGTTTCAATATATGGTCACAGCTTTCCTTGAGTGCCCTGTTTATCTTTATATACACTCAAAATTAAAGTGGAAAAACACACTACAGGCTGATCCAACTTTGATGTAATGTCCTTAAAACAAGTCAAAATGAGGCTCAGTAGTGTGTGTGGCCTCCACGTGCCTGTATGACCTCCCTACAACGCCTGTGCATGCTCCTGATGAGGTGGTGGACGGTCTCCTGAGGGATCTCATCCCAGACCTGGACTAAAGCATCTGCCAACTCCTGGACAGTCTGTGGTGCAACGTGACGTTGGTGGATAGAGCGAGACATGATGTCCCAGAAGTGCTCAATTGGATTCAGGTCTGGGGAACGGGCGGGCCAGTCCATAGCATCAATGCCTTCGTCTTGCAGGAACTGCTGACACACTCCAGCCACATGAGGTCTAGCATTGTCTTGCATTAGGAGGAACCCAGGGCCAACCGCACCAGCATAAGGTCTCACAAGGGGTCTGAGGATCTCATCTTGGTACCTAATGGCAGTCAGGCTACCTCTGGTGAGCACATGGAGGGCTGTGCGACCCTCCAAAGAAATGTCACCCCACACCATTACTGACCCAATGCCAAACCGGTCATGCTGGAGGATGTTGCAGGCAGCAGAACGTTCTCCACGGCGTCTCAAGACTCTGTCACGTCTGTCACATGTGCTCAGTGGGAACCTGCTTTCATCTGTGAAGAGCACAGGGCGCCAGTGGCGAATTTGCCAATCTTGGTGTTCTCTGGCAAATGCCAAACGTCCTGCACGGTGTTGGGCTGTAAGCACATCCCCCACCTGTGGACGTCGGGCCCTCATATCACCCTCATGGAGTCTGTTTCTGACCGTTTGAGCAGACACATGCACATTTGTGGCCTGCTGGAGGTCATTTTGCAGGGCTCTGGCAGTGCTCCTCCTGTTCCTCCTTGCACAAAGGCGGAGGTAGCGGTCCTGCTGCTGGGTTGTTGCCCTCCTATGGCCTCCTCCACGTCTCCTGATGTACTGGCCTGTCTCCTGGTAGCACCTCCATGCTCTCGACACTACGCTGACAGACACAGCTCGCATTGATGTGCCATCCTGGATAAGCTGCACTACCTGAGCCACTTGTGTGGGTTGTAGACTCCGTCTCATGCTACCACTAGAGTGAAAGCACTGCCAGCATTCAAAAGTGACCAAAACATCAGCCAGGAAGCATAGGAACTGAGACGTGGTCTGTGATCACCACTTGCAGAAGCACTCCTTTATTGGGGGTGTCTTGCTAATTGCCTATAATTTCCACCTGTTGTCTATCCCATTTGCACAACAGCATGTGAAATTGATTGTCACTCAGTGTTGCTTCCTAAGTGGACAGTTTGATTTCACAGAAGTGTGATTGACTTGGAGTTACATTGTGTTGTTTAAGTGTTCCCTTTATTTTTTTGAGCAGTGTATTTGGTACAAGTGCAATGTGGTGTAAGCCTACGTCTGCCAAAGTACACCAGGGGGTTGCTAGGCAAGGAGAGGCAACTTTTTAAACAGTTGGACATCGTAAATGAGACTTAAAAGTGTTCTACTCTGAAATCCTTACCTCATTTTCACTCCACTTCTTTAAAAGTGGTGAGTGACTTGATAAATGTCCCCCTAAGTCTCTAAAAGTGTGTTGTCCATATGCAACAGGAACCAATGGTGCTGCATAGAATTGTCTTTCTTCACTTGCAGCCAAATAATATATCATCTGACAAGGGCTATCATTTCAATTGGTATTGAATCCTGTGTTGATTCTGTTTAGTTCAAATAAAGCAGAAACGTTCGACTTTGCTACACAATGCTATTAGAAACACAGCTGGAAAACACAACTGAAGTTGCTTGAATGTTGTTTAAAAGAAGAGACAAAAGAAATACACTGGGGTAAATTCATCAGTATTTTCTTATTGTGCATGAATTTAGGGGGTAATGTGATGTGACTATTTACACTTTTTTTTAGACGGTCTTCTTGGTTTGACAACATTTTTTGCTACAAAATGTTGCACACCAATTTGTTACACAAATTACACGGTGATTTGTCTGTCTAATGTCTAATCATATTTATTACAAAGGTTTGGCAGTTTGTACTCCACTGTATGATGAATCTGGCAAAAAATGTAGCTCTGTCCAAAAAACATCTGTCTGCTTCACAGTAAATCTAAACTGTGGGGCATGTTGGAAAACACACTAATCCTACTTTCACACTTGCGTTTAACTTTTCCGGTATTGAGATCCGGCAAAGGATCTCAATACCGGAGAAAAACGCTTCTGTTTTGCCCCCATTCATTGTCAAAGGGGATAAAACTGAACTGAACAAAATGGAATGCTCCAAAATGCATTCCGTTCCATTTAGTTGCGTTCCCATACCGGAGAGCAAACTGCAGCACGCTGAGGTTTTATTTATGTCATGGGATGTGGAGCAAAATGGATCCGGTATGCAAGTCAATGGTGCAGGATCTGTTTTCTCGGACACAATAGAAAACTGATCCGTCCCCCATTGACTTTCAATAGTGTTCAAGCCGGATCCATCATTGCTATTTTAAAGATAATACAACCGGATCCGTTCAAAACACAAGTGTTAAAGAAGTCTAAAATGACGCAAATACATCTTATATTTGTTGCAAATACCTACCTTAGTGACAAAACAAGCAGAAACACTCCACTTTTCTGGCGTAACGCATTTGATACTTTACCTTCTAGGAATTTGCAAACATTTTGCAAATTGCACCACATTTACTTAAATGGTGCAATGGAAATGGTAAATTTGGTCCTCTTACTGTGTGTATTTTAGGTGGACAAAAGTAATGGAACATACTTCTTAATCATTTAATTCAGTTGTTTTATTCAATTGCATTGCAACAGGTGTATAAAATCCAGCACCTAGCCATGCAGTCTGCCTTTAGAGACACTTGTGAAAGAATGGGTTGTTCTAAAGAGCTTTCTGAATTTGAGCGCATTTCTGTAATAGGATGTCAACACTATAATAACTCAGTTCATGAAATTTCTTCCCTCTTAGATATCCCACCATCAACTGTGAATTGTATCATTGCAATGTGGAAGCAATTAGGCACCACAGCAACTCAGCCATGAAGTGGCAGAGCAGGTGAAGTTACGGAGCAGGATCGGCAAGTGCTGGGGTGCATAGTGCATAAAAGTCAACAATGCTCTGCTGACTTATTAACTGCAGTGTTCCAAACCTCATTAACATCAGCACAAAGTTTTGGGAACTCCATGGCATTGGTTTCCATGGCAGAGCACATGCATGCAAGCCTTACATCACCAAGCCCAATGTCAAGCATTGGATGGAGCGCACCACCACTGGACTCTTGAGCAGTGGAAATGCATTCTGGGGAGTGATAAATCTGGGTTTGACGAATGCTCGGAGAACATTGCCTGTCTGATTGTAATGTGTCAACTGTAAAGTTTGATGGAGGAAGTATAATGCTTTGGGGTTGATTCTCAGTGGTTGGCCTAGGTTCCTTAGTTCCAGTGAAAGAAATTCTTCATACTTTAGCATACCAAGACATGTTGGACTAATGTATGCTTCCAGTTTTGAAGGAACAATTTGGGGAAGGCTTTTTCTGTTCCAGCATCTCTGCACCCCAGTGTAGAAAGCAAGGTCTATAAAGCAGTATTTGCTGTATTTTGTTTATTAGGTTTTGCACACTAGTACTTATAGCTGGGGAGGTGCATATCGATCATCTTATAATTGGTGTTCGATTGCATCTCCTTCCCCGATACTTTATGCACTCTGCACTTTAATAATTTGGTGATTTTGCATATACCAATAATTACATGAGGCTGGTACTCTTGTAGAGTTTATGTTTATCCTCCCATTGAGCCACTAATCATGCCTATAAGGTTCCCTTTTTTATGAGAAATAATACGCCATGTTTTTGGTGAATATAGTAGTTTTATTAACGAGTATATAAGCAGTATATGTCCTCGAGTCTTATATACTGCATCGTGTGCTAATATCTATAAGCTCACGGCATCTGTTGCCCTTATGTCCATATTGCATCCTTTCCCCTTTAAAATCTTGCTCACGGGTGTGTGCTGGGCGCGACGTGGCGTGGTGACGTGGAGGCGCCGAAAAAGGAGGCTGCACATCATGGCGGATTTGCGACATTATCAGCTCACACCAGGTGATTTAACTTGCTCTCTCTATATACACTCACCTAAAGAATTATTAGGAACACCTCTTTTATTTCTCATTAATGCAATTATCTAGTCAACCAATCACATGGCAGTTGCTTCATTGCATTTAGGGGTGTGGTCCTGGTCAAGACAATCTCCTGAACTCCAAACTGAATGTCAGAATGGGAAAGAAATGTGATTTAAGCAATTTTGAGCGTGGCATGGTTGTTGGTGCCAGACGGGCCGGTCTGAGTATTTCACAATCTGCTCAGTTACTGGGATTTGCACGCACAACCATTTCTAGGGTTTACAAAGAATGGTGTAAAAAGGGAAAGACATCCAGTATGCGGAAGTCCTGTGGGCAAAAATGCCTTGTGGATGCTAGAGGTCAGAGGAAAATGGGCCGACTGATTCAAGCTGATAGAAGAGCAACGTTGACTGAAATAACCACACGTTAAAACCGAGGTATGCAGCAAAGCATTTGTGAAGCCACAACATGCACAACCTTGAGGCGGATGGGCTACAACAGCAGAAGACCCCAGCGGGTACCACTCATCTCCACTACAAATAGGAAAAAGAGGCTACAATTTGCACGAGCTCACCAAAATTGGACTGTTGAAGACTGAAAAAATGTTGCCTGGTCTGATGAGTCTCCATTTCTGTTGAGACATTTAAATGGTAGAGTCCGAATTTGGCGTAAACAGAATGAGAACATGTATCCATCCTCTGATGGCTACTTCCAGCAGGATAATGCACCATGTCACAAAGCTCAAATCATTTCAAATTGGTTTCTTGAACATGACAATGAGTTCACTGTACTAAAATGACCCCCACAGTCACCAGATCTCAACCCAATAGAGCATCTTTGGGATGTGATGGAACGGGAGCTTCGTGCCCTGGATGTGCATCCCTCAAATCTCCATCAACTGCAAGATGCTATCCTATCAATATGGGCCAACATTTCTAAAGAATGCTATCAGCACCTTGTTGAATCAATGCCACGTAGAATTAAGGCAGTTCTAAAGGCAAAAGAGGTCCAACACCGTATTAGTATGGTGTTCCTAATAATTCTTTAGGTGAGTGTATACCCCCATTTTATTACTGACATTACCTCCTGACGAAGCTTTGAGGAGCGAAACGCGTCGAGGTGTCAGATGATTGAGGCGTCATCCTAGCAGTGACTTATGATGTACTTAGGTATGTTAGAGACCATTCATGTGATTACAGCTGAGTAGATACTTAATTGTTTGTGGAATTGCACGTTTGGCATTGTTTCGTTACAATTGTGCACTAGAGATTGTGATGGATTAATGAGGTTGCAAAACAGTATTTTGGTGTCATCTGTATATCACATTTGTGACACTGCATTAGGGTTTGTGACCTCCTACAGATGACTCATCACTAATTATAAACGCAGTTTATTTGATTCATACTAGTTGTGCAATTTTTGCCACTATAGATAACAGTAGCATATTTGGGGAGGTTGTGGCAGGATATATTCCTACATTTCCTCTTGAGGTGACTTACCTTGCTAGGGGCGTCTTAGCCATGTCTTTGTCTGTATCCATTTTTGCATCATGTCTATCTCTGCCAAATTGTCTTATCATGTATACTTGTAATTAATTTAATAAATACTATTTTTATATACTTATATATATATTGGTATTCCATAGTGCCTTTTTTGGGTTTGGCACAATGACAGAGTCTGAAGGTGGCAGCAGCATCAGGAAGCCACAGAGTGGCACAATGACAGTGTCTGGAGGTGGCGGCAACATCAGGAGGCCACAGAGTGGCACGGTGACATAGTGTGGAGGTGGGTGGCAATATCAGTACCCAATGAAGATGGTGGGTGAAAGAAGGAGCACTTGGCATCAGATGTGTGGCATCAGGCGGGTGTGGCATCAGAATAGTAGCTGAGGCAGGTAGCCAGAAGAAACCGGTCTCTTTTATCAAAGTGTTGGTCTGGCACCATGGATGATCTAGTCTGATGCATCAGGCATTGGTGGGTAAAAACCCTGGCTGATCCACGCTTGATTCATCTTGACAAAGGTCAGTCTCTCCACATTTTGGGTGGACAGGCAAATTCTTCTTGGGGTAACTATGGCCGCACTAAACACCCGCTCTGATGCCACACTACTGGCTGGGCAGGACAGCTTTTCCAGGGCAAACTCTGCTAGTTGCGGCCACAAATCCAGTTTGGCTGCCCAGTAGTCCAGCAGATCTTCAATGTCGGTTGGCAGGGTGCTGTACAAGTACAGTCCCTGACAAAAGTCTTGTCGCTTCTCTATTTGGTAGAAACTCCTGCTATTAACCTAACTTTTAATTAATCAATTGGTGTTAGAAATAGCTCATATGAAAAGCTAAAGCCCTCCCAAATGATGTTTAATGCACTGAAATAAATTAGTCTAGTCTGGTGACTGGGCTGGCCAATCCTGGAGCATCTTGATCTTCTTCGCCTTAAGGAACTTTGATGTGGAGATGGAAGTATGCGATGGAGCACCATCCTGCTGCAGAATATGGCCTTTTTTATGGTTGGGAATATAAGAGGTAGCTAAGATTTCTTGGTATTTTAGACTATTGATGTTGCCTTCCACCCTGCAGATACCTCACACACACCCATACTGGATGTAACCCCAGACCATGATTTTGCCTCCACCAAACTTCACTGTTTTCTGGGTAAATCTCGGCTCCATGCGGGTTCCAGTAGGTCTCCTGCAATATTTGCGGCGACTGCGGTGTAATTCAACAGAAGATTCATCTGAAAAATCCACCTTCTGCCACTTTTCCAGCGTCCATCCTTTTAGCAGGCTGTGGCAAATGCCACACGTTTTTTCAATTGTCTTTTGTTTAGTGCTGGCTTATGGGCACTGATTCGACCATGGAGGCCATTTCGAGACAGAATCCGACAAACTGTTCTGGTTGACACAGGGACTTCAGCTGACCAGGTCTCGTGGAGCTCTGCTGCAGTGGAAAATGGGCTGGCCTTGGATTTTCGAGCCAACAAACGGTCCTCTCGAGCAGTTGTCTTGCGGGGTCGGCCTGACCTGGCCTTGTCCAAAACGTCTCCAGTCTCTTCAAATCTTATTTTTATCCTCTAAACTTGACGCTGAGACACATTGAAGGTGTCTGCCACATCAGCAGCGGATCTGGTCTTCAGCCTCTTGATAATCAACACTTTAGTCTCCGGGTGGATCTTAGGCATGTTTGCAGAGGTCTAGTTGCAGTTGATGTGAAGGTCTAGTGTACTGGGATTCTTTTTATACACACCTGAGACCTAATTGATCCATTATTAGTCACAGGTGAAGCTTATATGACAAGGCGACAACACTTATGTTTCTGCAAAAATTGACTCAATGGGCTTTACCAAGCTGTGAATATTAGAATACTTTTTGTCAGTTTTGTTTTGCACTGAAACATTATTACAAAAGCTGTTGGGATTAAAATGACCCATTTCTTGTAACAAAATTTTGATTAGAAATATATTTTGGCGGCACTTCAGGTCAATTTGTAAACAAGCGACAAGACTTTTGTCAGGGACTGTATGCTACCACCTGCTAGTTCAGGTCCTGCTCTATGTCTAGCTGCTGGTGAGTAGTTTCTTCACTATGCGGGTGAAGGAAGCTGCTCATCAGCGACTCTAGACTCTAGACTCAGGCTGCTGCTGATGGAGCTGGTACTGCTTCTGCCACACCACCCCTCCCCAGGAGCCACACCACCCCTCCCCAGGAGCCATGGCAGTGGAACGTGAGCTCAGAGAGCCCCCCTGTAAGACCTACGAGAGGACGATGGCGCAGATATGCAGCGGCCAACTGACTACAAAGGATGTCTCTATAGTAGTTCAGTTTGTCCTCTCTCTCAGCGGGTGTGACAAAGGCCCCCATTTTGGACCAGTAGCGAGGGCCCAACAAGGAGGAGAGCCAGAAGTCATCCCTCTGCCGAATGGTGACAATTCGGCTGTCATTACCCAAGCAACTGACCATGCAGCGGGTCATTTGCGCAAGTGACTTGGAGAGACTCCCTGCCTCCATCTCCACTGCATCTCCCTCTTGCTCCTCCGGCTGCTCTTGCTCCTCCTCTCCTGTCACCTGTGTCAAAAAACCACCCATTTCGCTACACATTGCTTGTACTCCAATGTCCTCCTCCTCCTCCAGTTCAGCCCCCACAGGGCTCATGTGGCCTTGAGATCTAGGTGCCACGTCTCCAGTCTCTTTACCAGCAATATGTAACAGGTGTCACGCATGAGCTGCCATTGGCTGACATCGAAGTTACACAGGGGAGTACTCCTGTCCGCTTGAATCATCAGTAAATCGTTTATGGCCTTCTCTGTTCGTACAGTCGGTCCAACGTTAGGAGGGTGGAATTCCAATAGGTGGAAACGTCGCATATCAGCCTAGGTTGGGGGATGCCATTCTGCCGCTGCAGCTCAACGAGGGTGTGGTTCGCGGTGGACGAGTGGCTGAAATGCATACAACGTTTCCTGGCCATTTTTATGATGTCTTGCAGGTGGGTGGAAGACTTCAGGAAATGCTTGACAACCAGATTGAACACATGTGCCATGCAGGGCGCATGGCTCAGTCCTCCTTGACGCAGCGCCGACACAATGTTCTTCCCGTTGTCGATTTCTTGCTGAAGGACACGGAGCAGTTCCTCCCATGTGACTCCATTCGCCAAGGCAAACGAGGTCAAGAACAGCATAACACCTCCGTGCCCAGCACATGTGGTATGCTGGAGGGGCACTGTGAATTGTCCCTGCAGTGGAGGCTGAGGACACAGTGGAGGATGAGGAGGCAGAGGCGGACATTGTCGCTGGACCAATGGCGTGGCAACGTGGAGGCGGAAGCAGAGTCACCTGGCCAAGTTGCTGGTGTGGCTGTGCAGGAACCACATTCACCCAGTGGGCCGCAAAGCACATGTACTGTCTCTGACTGTAGTTACAGCTCCACACGTCGGCGCTGCCGTGTACTTTGGCAGACACTGACAGGCTCAAGGACTGGTCCACCTTCTGTTCTACATATTTGTGCAGGGCTGGTACTGCCTTTTTGGCAAAGAAATGACGGCTTGGGACTCTACACCTCGGCTCGGCACAAGCCATCAGTTCTCTGAAAGATGCAGAGTCCACCACATGGAAAGGGAGGGATTGCAGCACCAGCAACTTGGACAGGAGCACATTCAGCTTCTTCTCCGTTGGATGAGTGCACGCATACTGTTGTCTCTTGGCAATCGCTTCAGTGATTGATTGCTGACGGAATTAGTGATGAGGAGTAGGAGGAGGAAGAGCAGGAGCATCAGGACCAGCAGATGATGGAAATTACAGACAGCTCCCTTCGGTTGAGGTGGTGGAGCCTCGACTGCCTGAAACTGGGTGTGTGTGACTGGGTGATGCAGCAGGCTGGACCACTACATCGGAGCCACAGTTCTTCCAGGCCACTGGATGGCGACGCTGCATATTTTGACGCAGGGCCGTAGTGCCAACATTGGCACCCTGGCCACGCTTCATCTTCTGCCCACAGATTCTACATATGGCCACGTTCACCTCCTTCGGTGGCTTAAGAAAAAACTGCCAAACCGCCGTGTAGGTGATTTTACCACCAACACTATGCACTGACTGAATGCTACCGACGCTGCCTCCTTGAACCCCTGCACCGCTACTTCCCGGGCAGGTTGTCTCCCGAGAAGCGGGTGGTCTACCCCATGCACATTTGGCTCCCAACCTTCCACTGCTGCCACCCTGCTGACTCCCGCCCATGCTAGCGACTTGCTGGCTCCGCGGCTGGCTCTCATGCAAGCTGCCACCCTCTTCTCCTGATGATGATGAAGCCCCTTCATCACCTGGCTCCCAAGTGCGATAAGCTACATCATCATCATCGAGTACTGTCTGCAAGTCACTGATGTCCTCTTCAAAAGTCTCTGGGTCAGAAGTCTGACCGCTCACAACACCAGCTCCCGCGCCACTCTCCTCATCACTACTTGCCCGCCTAGCGGAGAAAGTAATGCAGAATTCATAAACTGTATGTAATACATTGATGTTCACTGTTTGGACACATAAATGTCATTTATTGTACAGTGGATATAAAAAGTCTACATACCCCTGTTAAAATGTCAGGTTTCTGTGATGTAAAAAAAATGAGACAAAGATAAATAATTTCAGAACTTTTTCCACCTTTAATGTGACCTATAAACTTTACCACTCAATTGAAAAACAAACTGAAATATTTTAGGTGGAGGGAAGAAAAGAAAATTACTAAAATAATGTGGTTGCATAAGTGTGCACACCCTCTTATAACTGGGGATGTAGCTATGTTCAGAACTAAGCAATCACATTCAAAATCATGTTAAATAGGAGTCAGCATACACCTGTCATCATTTAAAGTGCCTCTGATTAACCCCAAATAAAGTTCAGCTGCTCTAGTTGGTCTTTCCTGAAATTTTCTTAGTCGCATCCCACAGCAAAAGCCATGGTCCACAGAGAGCTTCCCAAGCATCAGAGGGATCTCATTGTTAAAAGGTGTCAGTCAAGAGAAGGGTACAAAAGAATTTCCAAGGCATTAGATATACCATGGAACACAGTGAAGACAGTCATCATCAAGTGGAGAAAATATGACACAACAGTGACATTACCAAGAACTGGATGTCCCTCCAAAAGTGATAAAAAGACTAGAGGAAAACTGGTCTGGGAGGCTACCAAATGGTCTACAGCAACATTAAAGGAGCTGCAGGAATATCTGGCAAGTACTGGTTGTGTGGTACATGTGACAACAATCTCCCGTATTCTTCATATGTCTGGGCTATGTGGTAGAGTGGCAAGACGAAAGCCTTTTCTTACAAAGAAATACATCCAAGCCAGGATACATTTTGCAAAAACACATCTGAAGTCTCTCAATAGCATGTGGGAAAAGGTATTATGGTCTGATGAAACCAAGGTTGAACTTTTTGGCCATAATTCCAAAAGATATGTTTGGCGCAAAAACAACACTGCACATCACCAAAAGAACACCATACCTACAGTGATGCATGGTGGCAGCATCATGCTTTGGGGCTGTTTTTCTTCAGCTGGAACTGGAGCCTTAGTTAAGCTAGAGGGAATTATGAACAGTTCCAAATACCAGTCAATATTGGCCCAAAACCTTCAGGCTTCTACTAGAAAGCTGAATATCTTTCAGCATGACAATGACCCAAAGCATACATCCAAATCAACAAAAGAATGGCTTCCCCAGAAGAAGATTAAAGGGACACTGACAGGCCCAATAAGCATATTTAGGTATATATATGACAGTACAGGTCTTCTAAAGTGTATTAAAAGCATATAAGTATACCCCCTGTCCACCTTATAAATACAGTAAACTGAAGTTTTATAACCTGGTTGAATCGTCTTCATTCTGCCCAAGGGGCGGCATTTCATCTCCACTTCTGCCCAGCCAGCCTCCCCAACTGCCGTTTTGAAGCGCCGCCCAGCTCATCAATATTCACTTCGCTGGGCGGCTACTACTGTCCCCGACTTCACAAGATCCGGCGCATGCCCAATACAATCCTATGGGCATCGGCCTCCGTCTCATCTTCAGCACTAGTATGAACCCCTTCTGAGGTGTAAGAGAGCAGCGCTCTGAAGCGCTGCTCTGAACAGTGCCCGGCGCATGCGCATAACGCAGATGCTGTAGCAGCCTCTAAGATGCAGACTGAACGCAGGCGCGATGTGATCCCGGCCAGTGAAGGTGCCGGGCGCATGCACTGAAGATGAGACGGAGGCCGATGCCCATAGGGTTGTATTGGGCATGCGCCGGATCTTGTGAAGTCGGGGACAGTAGTAGCCGCCCAGCGAAGTGAATATTGATGAGCTGGGTGGCACTTCACAAGGGCAGTTGGGGGCGGCTGGCTGGGCAGAAGTGGAGATGAAACGCCGCCCCTTGGGCAGAATGAAGACGATTCAACCAGGTTATAAAACTTCAGTTTACTGTATTTATAAGGTGGACAGGAGGTATACTTATATGCTTTTAATACACTTTAGAAGACCTGTACTGTCATTTATATACCTAAATATGCTTATTTGGCCTGTCAGTGTCCCTTTAAAGTTTTCGAATGGCCTAGCCAGAGCCCAGACCTGAATCCGATTGAAAATCTGTGGGGTGATCTGAAGAGGGCTGTGCACAGGAGATGCCCTCGCAATCTGACAGATTTGGAGTGTTTTTGCAAAGAATAGTGGGCAAATCTTGCCAAGTCAAAATGTGCCATGCTGATAGACTCCTACCCAAAAAGACTGAGTGCTGTAATAAAATCAAAAGGTGCTTCAACAAAGCATTACATTTAGGCAACCATACAGTCCTGATCAAAAGTTTAAGACCACTTGAAAAATGGCAAAAAAATCATATTTAGCATGGCTAGATCTTAACAAGGTTCCAAGTAGAGCTTCAACATGCAACAAGAAGAAATGGGAGTGAGACAAAACATTTTATGAGAATTCAATTTAATGAAAACAACGAATAAACTGAAACAGGCTGTTTTTCAGCTGATCAAAAGTTTAGGACCACACCTTCAAAAAACAAACAAAAAAAACCCAAAACAGAAATCCAACTTCCAAACATGAACTCAGTAATGAGTAGCTCCGCCGTTATTGTTTATCACTTCCAAAATTCGTTTTGGCATGCTTGATGCAAGCGTTTCCATGAGGTGGGTGGGAACATTTCTCCAAGTGGTGAAGACGGCCGCACGAAGGCCATCTACTGTCTGGAACTGTTGTCCATTTTTGTAAACTTCCCTTGCCATCCATCCCCAAAGGTTCTCAATTGTATTTAGATCAGGGGAACACGCAGGATGGGCCAAAAGAGTGATGTTATTCTCCTGGAAGAAGTCCCTTGTCCTGCGGGCATGGTGTACTATAGCATTGTCCTGTTGAAAAACCCAGTCGTTACCACACAGATGAGGGCCCTCAGTCATGAGGAATGCTCTCTGCAACATCTGGACATAGCCAGCGGCCGTTTGACGCCCCTGCACTTCCTGAAGCTCCATTGTTCCACTGAAGGAAAAAGCACCCCAGACCATTATGGCGCCCCCTCCACTGTGGTGCGTAGAAAACATCTCAGGTGGGATCTGCTTGTCATGCCAGTAATGTCTGAAACCATCAAGGTTACATTTTTTCTCATCAGAGAATAAAACTTACTTCCACCTTTGAATGTCCCATGTTTGGTGCTCTCTTGCAAAGTCCAAACGAGCAGTTCTGTGGCGTTCAAGGAGACGAGGTCTTTGAAGAAGTTTTTAGTTTTTGAAGCCCTTCAGTCTCAGATGCCGTCTGATGGTTATGGGGCTGCAGTCAGCACCAGTAAGGGCCTTAATTTGGGTCGAGGATCGTCCAGTGTCTTGACGGACAGCCAATTGAATACTCAAAAAATGTTTTGTCTCACTCTCATTTCTCCTTGTTGCATGTTGAAGCTCTACTTAGAACCTTGTTAAGATCCAACAATGTAAAATATGATTTTTTGCCATTTTTCAAGTGGTCTTAAAATTTTGATTAGGACTGTAATATTTTATTTTTATATTTTTTCTTCCCTCTACCTAAAAGATTTCAGTTTATTTTTCAATTGAGTTGTACAGTTTATAGGTCACATTAAGGCCTCATGCACACGGACGTTTTTTTTTGCGGTCCGCAAAACGGTTTCCGTTGTTCCGTGATTCGTGTCCGTTTTTTCATCCGTAGGTCTTCCTTGATTTTTGGAGGATCCACGGACATGAAAAGTGAAAAAAAAAACTAAGTCAAGTTTGCATTGAAAATGATAGGAAAAAAGGACACGGATCACGGACGCGGATGACTATCTTGTGTGCATCCATGATTTTTCACGGACCCATTGACTTGAATGGGTCCGTGAACCGTTGTCCGTAAAAAAAATAGGACAGGTCATATCTTTTTCACGGACTGGAAAAACGGATCACGGACGCGGAAGCCAAACGGTGCATTTTCCGATTTTTCCACGGACCCATTGAAAGTCAATGGGACCGCGAAAAAAAACGGAAAACGGAACAACGGCCGCGGATGCACATCGTGTGCATGAGGCCTAAAGGTGGAAAAAGTTCTGAAATGATTTATCTTTGTCTCATTTTTTTTACAGCACAGAAACCTGACATTTTAACAGGGGTGTGTAGACTTTTTATATCCACTGTATGCACCGCACAAGGGCAAATAAGACGTAGAAATATTTCCTTGTAATAACCCCTGTTAATGCCTGTATCAATGAGCACTTGCACCCTAAAAAGAACAGTTTGCTGGAATTACAGAGCTGTATAATGGCAATTTGGGTGCCCAGTCAGTGCCGCTAGGTCTAATAGGAATGTTCCTATGTAAACTCTCTGAAAGAACCCTGTTCAACAGAAATGCAGTGGAATTATTCCTCCCTATCCTTATCCTTGAATAATCTTTCCCTGCACTTGTAAATCTTTTTTTTTTTTTTTTTTGTATAATGACGATTCTGCTGTCCATACATACATAGTGCTGTGATGTCACAAGTTCACAACAATACTTAGTGCACCAATCACTAAGGCCTCCTGCACACGAACGTATTTTTTTGCGGTCCGCAAAAACGGGTCCCGTTTTTCCGTGATCCGTGACCGTTTTTTCGTCCATGGGTCTTCCTTGATTTTTGGAGGATCCACGGACATGAAAAAAAAGTCGTTTTGGTGTCCGCCTGGCCGTGCGGAGCCAAACGGATCCGTCCTGAATTACAATGCAAGTCAATGGGGACGGATCCGTTTGACGTTGACACAATATGGTGCCATTTCAAACGGATCCGTCCCTATTGACTTTCAATGTAAAGTCTGGAGTCCCTTTTATACCATCGGATCGGAGTTTTCTCCAATCCGATGGTATATTTTAACTTGAAGCGTCCCCATC